>NW_027509042.1:41095000-41530000 GCF_051911475.1 Siphateles boraxobius
AGCTACAAGGCAGAGGAATAGTTAATCCAAAATGAAGATTCAGTTTAATATATTATATTATATTATATTATATTATATTATATTATATTATATTATATTATATTATATTATATTATATTATATTATATTATATCCCTCAGTATCAGCACTGGAACCGTTTTACCGTTTTTATCGTCATGTCATGTTTGTAAAACAGAATACATATTTGTTACTCCACTGCATTTTCGCTCAAATTGACCTTTTTACTTGAACATTGCTTTCTGTTTGTTTACGAGTCGAGTTTTCCTTTGCAAAGCAGATCGAGTTTATTTGCAAAATGCTGTATTTGTTTGTTTAATTATGGCACATAATTCGCTCCATACAGGTGATCTCTTTAGAAATGTATTGTGCACGGACCAAAAGCACAAAAGGCAGCGTTAGCCTACAGCAGCTGGCGTAATTCTGCCGCCTCATAATCACTCTCCAACAGTCTATATCCTATTCTAAACCATCTTTTTCCACAATGCTCAGAGAAGTCAGGTTAAATATAAATTGTTAGAGGTAAAATAATAAACAAGAAACAACTACCTTTGATTACTGTCATCGGTACTTATCATTTACTGGAGTGTTAAGTTGTACTGAGTATATGTGAGGCCCTGGGGATTGAACAACTGGCAATTTCAGTCTCAGAGGCTTTTGTTGTTGTTATTTTTACTCAAGATCTTGTTCCTCATAGGCACCCAGGGAGAGAATTAGATGTACAGCATGCTTTGCATTGCATGCTGTAATGTAGGAGAACACGATTATTTTAAGAACTGTTCACTGAAAGGTTCTTTTGGGAGCCAAAATGCATTCTTCAATGGCATCACTGTGAAAACCTCCCTTTGGGGTTCTATTTAGAACCCTTTATGCCAAAAAAGTTCTATATAAATATACATGTCTTAAATGAGTGCATTATACTTTTGATTTTTTTTTTCTAGTGATAAAAAGTTTACAAGCTGTTTAACAAAATTCACCTACTAAAAAAAAAAAAATTAAAAAGCGAAGGAAACTAGAAATATATTGTTAAAAACATTAAAAACTCAATTGTACTTCTGAAGAAAGTATAAAGTGTGTTATAGTCCTTCTAATTGGCGTCCTGCAGGTTCCTGACTTTCTCATGTGGTGAAATAATTAGGCATATTCTCACTTATATTTCTCCACAGATGATCTAAGACTTCATTTATGTTCAGATTTGATCTTTATAACCTTAAAACAATCTCTTAATAAACCTTTAAGGCACACCAAGAGGGGTCATGTCCATAAAATGAGGAGTTACTTCCTCATGGCAAGTTTCTGTGTAATATTAGCCAGGCTCTCACATTTAGTACCAATCAATGCTGCTATAGCAAAAAGATTAACCCTCCTTTGGCTAACTACTGGCAATGGGCCTATTCAGAGGATGATTGTCAGAGTGTTAAATTGTGGTTATTTCATATTCAATCTTGGGTCAGGCTGCCTAATAATTTTACTTACTAAGCCAGCAAAAACTTGTCTAAAATAAAATATCAGACACATTACATGTTGGTATTTATTAGTTTACATTATTGTTTTAAAACAAGTCAATGCATCTTAAAATCAATTCATGCCTTCTAAACACTAGTTGTAAATCAATAGATTAAAACAAAACAACAAAAAACTTTAAATAAATTAATAATTTTATTCAGCAAGGATCAATAGTTACAGTAAATAATACTGAAATTGTTTTTATATCTTGGTTTCCACAAACATACTAAACAATGCAACTGTAACGGTTGCTCAAAAATTCATCTTTGCCATCACAGGGATGAATTACTTTTAAAATATATTTAAATAGAAAACAGTTATTCTAAATTCTAATAATATTCCACAGTATTGCTGTTTTTACAGTATATTTGATCAAATAAATGTAGCCTTGGTGAGCAGAATAGACTTCTTTCAAAAACATTATTTAGGATATATGAAAAACAAGTAGCTACCTTTATTATTCATGGAGTCGTTCCATCGCAGTGGGATCATGATATTCTGTGTGTCTGTGGCAACTGAAAAATGTGTATACATATATATATATATATATATATATATATATATATATATATATATATATATATATATATATATATATATATATATATATATATTGTAGAACTTCTTGGCATCACGCTGTAAAGCTAGTTGCTAGTTTATTGGACCCTTTATAAGAAGGTAAAATAGCCATAAAAGAGGACAGTTCTCTGACCTGTATGAAAGATCAAAGTCATTTCAAAGATGTTTGTCTTTATTTATTTCTGTCACACAGAACCATAAATGTTTTTTGGTGGTGTCTTGCATCTCTAAAGCAGTGTTTACCCACTATAAATCCTCTGCAAGCCATTGTTAAAAAACAATTATGAAGACAAATTGGGCACTGACAGGACTTTGGGTTGGATATAGACTTGGACCAGGATTAATTGGGGAGATTTTAATATGCAACAATAAACCCCCCATTAAACAACAAGGACAGTAGTGTTTCTCGTATGCTCTTTATCATTCTGTTGGCAAAGAGAAATAGCCAAAGAAGTCAGTGTGTCCATAATGCATAATTTTGCTGTTAATTAGTCATGTGAAGCTCATTTACAAGTGTTTGAAAGTGAACACAATTAGTAGCCAAGCTGAAGATTTTCCATGGCAAGAACTGTGAGGGTAAAAAGGATGGCAGCCGTCTTCTCTTGACTGAACGTGACACTCTGCGTTTGTGTGCATGTTCAAAATTTCAGCATCTGTCATTTTTATACAACTGAAGATAATTAAAAGCTGGAAACAGACATTTTTACATGCAAAAATAAAGATGTGGCGAGCAGGACGAGGTCGAGCGCCGTGGGAGGACGCCGCGAGGCCGGTGCCGGATTACTGAGCGACACCTGCGCGACACACCGGTCACGCCGTCCTCTCACGGCCCTCGTCCTGCTCGCCACGAAAGGATTACAGGGAAATGCAAAATACGTATCTATCTATCTATCTATCTATCTATCTATCTATCTATCTATCTATCTATCTATCTATCTATCTATCTATCTATCTATCTATCTATCTATCTATCTATCTATCTATCTATCTATCTATCTATCTATCTATCTATCTATCTATCTATCTATCTATCTATCGTGTCTATCTATCTATCGTGTCTGTCTATCGTGTCTGTCTGTCCATGTGTTATAATCCACAACATATAATCCACAATTTCTTGTTATGTCGATTGTAGCAATCATTCAAAACTAAACCACTACCAGTTTAGAGTAGGCAGACGTTTTCATATTGTTTTAGACTCTTTAAATCATGTGTAACTTAAAGACTGACATGAAAACTGAAAGAAAAAAAAAGTGACACCTGTGAATGTTAAACTACAGCTATTCAGGTTCTCTGAATAACTACAGCCATGCCAAAAGTGTTCATTAACTAGAGACCTCAGCTAAAAGCTGTAATTGGTCTTAAATATGCCACATGCAATTTGCTGTAGAAATTAGTAGAACTTCAAAAGAACATGTTCATATATAAAGGAGGTTAAACACCTGAGTAAAATAAAAATCCAGCTCTTTTTTTATTAAAACAACAACAAAAAAACATACACACACACTCTTAGTTTGAAGCACTAGTTGAAGGGTTTTTTTGAAGGGCAAGTTGATCTTAAAGCTCACAGAACATGAGCTGAGTGGAAATTAAACATTGATTTTTCTCGTTCTAAAAGCAGGTTCCATGTTACCTCGCAGTTAAGCATAGCATGATGATTGGTGTTACAGTTGTAGTGTTATTTTTAGTGGTTTCTTTATGGAATTTCTTGGATGGTGTAATTTCACAGTCCAATATCAACAGATTTCATTTTAAATGAATTACTCCATAATGGAAAGAGGGAAAGAAAACACTTGTTCTTACAAAAGTCGAGATAAACATTCTGACAATGTTTATTCATTTTGCAAATGAAGATCATTTGTTCTCAACTGGTTTGGCCATTGGACCCACATTTTCCTATGGTCATTAAGCTGTGAACTAATTCCTAATATATATATATATATATATATATATATATATATATATATATATATATATATATATATATATATATGGCAACAATAATCTTGCCTTTCTTATGTTTCCTTGAGAGACTACCACAGACTGAAGAGAGATAAATGCTGGCGAACGATGGCAGAGGTGATTCAGCGACCCGGTAAATACTGGAAATAGCATTAAGCTAACACAGCGCTTCGGTAGCCATTGTTTGTTTACACTCTTGTTTCCACCTTCTCGATGACATCACACATGTTGTTAAAGACAGCAAGCAATGATTGTATGGCAAGCCGTTTTAACTTTTATTCATTTCCAGGATATGAATTCTTGATATCAACAATTCAATTTTTGATATCAACAATTCAATTTTTGATATCAACAATTACATTTTTGATATTAACAATTTAATTCTTGATATCAACATTTTAATTCTTGATATCAACAATAAGATTCTTGATATCAACAATTGAATTCTTGATATCTGTAATTGTATTTTCACTAGTGAAATGTCACTATAGGCTGCCATTCAAAATTAATTGTTGATATCAACAATTGATTTCTTACTAGTAGAAATATAATTTTTCATATCAATAATTACATTGTTACTAGTAAGAATGTGAATTCCTGATATCAATAATTCAATTGTCACTAGTTGAAATGTCTATTCTTGATGTCAACAATTTAATTGCTACTAGTAAAAACTTTCATTTTTGATATCTGAAAAGGTATTTCTGATATCAATATTATTTCAGATATCTAAAATGGCTTTCTTACTAGTAACAATCACATTCATGATATCAGAAATTAACATAGTCACTAGTGAATATGGAATTATTGATATCAAAAATTAACATTGTTACTAGTAGCAATTCAATTGTTGATATCAAGAATAGACATTTCAACTAGTGACAATTGAATTCTTGATATCAAAAATAAAGGTTTTTACTAGTAAGAATTGTATTTCTGATATGTGAAATTGGAATTGCAACTAGTAAGAAATCAATTATTGATATCAACAATTGATTTTGAATGGCAGCCTATAGTGACATTTCACTAGTGAAAATACAATTACAGATATCAAGAATTATAGTTTTTACTAGTTGAAATACAATTCTTGATATCGATACTCGGTTACTAACGTAACCTCGGTTCTCTCTAGAGAGGGAACGAGTATTGCGTAAGTTTAGCTTACGCTACGGGAAAGATTCATCTTCTCGAGATACTGATGCCAAAAAATTATCCTTAATTTTGTATTCCTTGTCAACGCAGTGCAGCAGCTAGCAGACCTAGAGCAGGCCATCTCGCGTGCTCATTGGCTGCCCTGCGGGCAACTGCTGCAGCCTACCAGTGAGCCCGGCGTGACGTCACGCCCAATGAAGGGCGCCCGCGCCTTCATAGCGTCACAGCCCGCCAGAATGGGCGTGGCTTAGCGTATAACACTAGGGGCTGTAGGCTGAATTCCCTGGTTTTCGTCGACTGAAGCGAAGTCGCTCGTGGCGCGAGCACGGCCGGTTACGCAATACTCGTTCCCTCTCTAGAGAGAACCGAGGTTACGTTAGTAACCGAGTATCGTTCTCTTACGAGAGGTTCTCTCGTATTGCGTAAGTTTAGCTTACGCTACGGGAACACTTTGTCAACGCCGTGCGCGCCAAGCATCCACATGAGACCCCGAGCTTTCAGGGGAACCCCATAAGTGGAAAAAATAAGGTGGCCAGCCACGCGGGCCATCACTTGTACATAAGCACACATAGGGAATACAGAGCAGCGCGCCGGTCTGTATAGGCACATGGCACATACCCTACTTAGTGCAGCTCAACCAGGAGAGTTGAGTCATGTGAGAGTGATCTGAGCAGGAGATCTGGGCAGAATACACCTCTCCTTCAGACTGACAACAGTTTAGCCTGCAAGGCAGGAACTTCTAGGTTATAAAACCTGACAAAGGTAGACGGGGAGCTCCAGCCCGCCGCTACACATATGTCATGGATAGAAATTCCACTGGACCATGCCCACGAAGAGGCCACGCCTCTCGTGGAATGAGCCCTGATGCCCAGAGGGCATTGCAGACCTTTTGACGCGTAAGCGGCCGCTATAGCGTCCACTATCCATCTGGACAGGCTCTGTTTCGAGGAGGCGAGACCCTTGGTGCGCCCACCAACGAAACAAAAAGCTGTTCCGAACGCCTGAAGGAGGCGGAGCGCGTAATGTAAAACCTGATTCACATCACCTTCGCTGTCAGATGCTGGGAGAGCTGACAACGAAATAACTTGCGCTCTGAATGGAGTGCCCATCACTTTAGGGACATAGCCATGTCTAGGTCTGAGGATGACTTTAGAGTCATTCGGTCCGAACTCAAGACACGACACGCTGACAGACAGCACATGCAGGTCCCCTACACGTTTTACTGACGACAGTGCAGTCAGAAAGACGGTTTTCAGTGATAGATATTTCAACCCCACGGTGTCTAGTGGTTCAAATGGAAAAGCTTTCAGGGCCTCGAGGACCAATGAAAGATCCCACATGGGAACCGACGGGGGGCGCGGCGGATTCATCCTTCTAGCTCCTCTAAGGAAGCGGATGGCCAACTCGTGTCTTACCAATGACTGGCCGTGCGTCGATTCTGCGAACGCTGCCACGGCCGCCATGTATACATTGAGCGTGGATGGGGAACTTCCCTTATCCAACAGCTCTTGTAGGAAGGTGAGCAGATGCGCCACCCCGCATATCCGCGGTTCCAGATCTCTGTCGGTGCACCATCCAGAGAACACCGACCATTTAGACGCGTAGAGCCTTCTCGTGGAAGGGGCTCTAGACTGCGTGATCGTGTTCATCACTCCTTCTGGCAGGGCAACGAGTACCCGTTGATCAACCATAAATGCAGAGACCAGCGCTCTGGATTGGGATGCCAGATCGTGCCGCGAGCCTGAGAGAGGAGATCTGCCCTCACCGGATTCGGCCACGGAGCTGTATGTGACAGCCCTGCTAGTTCCGGGAACCAAATCTGATTCTCCCAACGCGGGGCTATGAGGAGCACCGAGTGGCGCGTTTCCCTGATTCTCTTGATCACCTGTGGCAACAGATAGACCGGAGGGAAAGCATATAGCGGGAGGCTGGGCCAAAACTGGGCCAGCGCATCCTCATCCTTCGAACAGACCGTCGGGCATTGAGCGTTGTCTTTTGACACAAATAGGTCGACTTCCGCTCTGCCGAATAGGCGCCACAGTTTCTGGACCGTTTGGGGTGCAGGGATCATTCCCCTGGGGGAACGTTGTCCCTGGACAGTTTGTCTGGGCCGTCGTTCAAATGGCCAGGCACATGCGCCGCCCTCAGCGAGCGCAGGTGCATCGGAGACCAAATAAGGAGGCGTTCCATCAGATTGCAGAGATTTCTGGATCTGACACCGCCCTGACGGTTTACATAGGATACCACAGACATGTTGTCCGAGCGGACAAGAACATGCTGGTCCTGTATGAACGGGAGGAAGCACTTCAGCGCGTTCTCGACCGCTATCATTTCCAGACAGTTTATGTGAAAACCCTTCTCCTGGTCTGACCACTGGCCAAAGGCCGGTCTGCCCTCGAACAGTGCGCCCCAACCCGAGTTGGACGCGTCTGACGAGATGACTTTACGATAAGAGATGGTTCCCATCATTACTCCCTGCTGGTACCAGTCGGCCACTAACCAGGGCTGCAGAGCTGCTATGCAGGCCTGAGTCACTCTGATTTTCTGGCCGCCAGACACCCGGCGGGACACGCGAGCATTCAACCAGCGTTGGAGCGGGCGCATGCGCAGTAGGCCCAGCTGGAGCACCGCTGCAGCTGATGCCATACAGCCCAACATCCTTTGAAATGTTTTCAAAGGGAGAAAGCTGCCCTTCTGGAAAGATGCGGCTAGGTGGCGAACACGGCGCGCGCGCTGTGTCGATAAACGAGCCGTCATGGTCACCGAGTCCAGTGCTATTCCTAAAAGGAAATTGACTGGCTGGGCAGTAATGAGCTCTTGGTCCAGTTGATCGTGAGACCCAAGCTTTCCAGATGACTGAGAAGCACTGTTCTGTGAGATAGCAGTTCTGTCTCTGACTGTGTCAATATCAGCCAATCGTCCAGATAGTTCATTATTCGCAGCCCCTGACTTCTCAGGGGGGCGAGTGCCGCGTCCATGCACTTCGTAAATGTACAGGGTGCCAGGGACAGGCCGAACGGCAGGACGGTGTAATGATATACCTGACCGTCGAAGGCGAATCTCAAAAATTGCCTGTGACGGGGTACTATCTGAATCTGAAAATAGGCATCCTTCAGATCTAGAGAAATAAACCAGTCCCTCGGGCGAACGTGCGTGAGGATTTTCCTGGTCGTAAGCATTTTGAACGGTCTTTTCGCAAGCACTTAGTTCAAATATCTCAGATCTAGGATAGGTCTGAAGGCTCCGTCCTTCTTGGGTACGAGAAAATATCGGCTGTAAAAGCCTGACTCGCTCAGAGAAGGCGGTACCTTTTCTATAGCCCCTTTGCACAGCAGCTTTGCTATTTCTGCATGAAGTAGGTGTGCTACTTACGCATTCACAATCGTCACGGTCCGGGCTTGAAAGCGCGGGGGACGGCGAATGAATTGAAGTGTATAGCCCTGCTTTATTGTGCTCAACACCCATTCTGAAATCCCTGGGATAGTTTCCCACGCAGCTATGTGAGCCGCTAGGGGGGAAATCGCCATTTGCGGGCTTGTGAAACTGAACCGGAGCCGAAAGCGCGGTGCGCGCGCTCTTGGTTCTGGGCAATGGCTGCTCGCTGAAAAGCCGAAACCGGCTGATTTATGTGAGATGTCCCAATCATAAGGGATGGGGAACAGTCTTTTGTCATTTTTGACGCGCGAGCAGCGCTCCGGGCGGGAAAGCTTCCTGTAAGCGTGAGCGCGTGTGCGCGGGCACGAGACTTACAAGTGTATTTGATGCCCCGATCATAATGGATGGGGAGTGTTTTATTAATGCCCTGCGTTTTGTGATAACACTTAAACGCGCAGGCGCAGCCCGGGGGGTGGTTAGTGTTAGCAAGCGTGAACGCACTCAGGCGGGCACGAGACTTACATTCATAACCTGCTTTCTTTTGTGAAACTGACCCGGAGCCGAAAGCGCGGCGCGCGCGCTCTCGGTTCTGGGCAATAGCTGCTCGCTGAAAACCGAGACCGTCTGATTTATATGAGATGTCCCAATCATAAGGGATGGGGAACATTCTTCTTTTTTTTTTTTTTCACTTTTTGACGCGCGAGCAGCGCTCCGGGCTGAAAAGCTTCCTGTAAGCGTGAGCGCGTGTGCGCGGGCACGAGACTTACAAGTGTATTTGACGCCCCGATCATAATGGATGGGGAGCGTTTTATTAATGCCCTGCGTTTTGTGATAACACTTAAAACGCGCGGGCGGAGCCCGGGGGGAGGTTTGTGTTAGCAAGCGTGAACGCACTCTGGCGGGCACGAGACTTACATCCATAACCTGCTTTCTTTTGTGAAACTGACCCGGAGCCGAAAGCGCGGCGCGCGCGCTCTCGGTCCTGGGCAATGGCTGCTCGCTGAAAGCCGAGACCGGCTGATTTATGTGAGATGTCCCAATCATAAGGGATGGGGAACATTCTTTTTTCTCTCTTTGACGCGCTAGCAGCGCTCCGGGTGGAAAAGCTTCCTGTAAGCGTGAGCGCGGGCACTAGACTTACAAGTGTATTTGACGCCCCGATCATAATGGATGGGGAACGTTTTATTAATGCCTTGCGTTTTGTGATAACGCTTAAACGCGTGGGCGGAGCCCTGGGGGAGGTTTGTGTTAGCAAGCGTGAACGCACTCTGGCGGGCACGAGACTTACATTCATAACCTGCTTTCTTGATCGTGTAACAGAGCGGGCAGATAGTGGGCACAGACTTGTGGACACATTTCTTACATTCAACACTCGAGCGGCTTTTCTGCGCTTCATGAGAGTGTGCTCTGCGAGGTTCGGAGTGCTTATGTGTAGTGGTGAACACTGGGGCGTGGGCACTTTCATTACACTTACAACACCGACGGCATGAGCCGGACCAGACATTTTACTCATTTTGAGATTTTTCTGGGTCGCCGTGAAAACGGCGTTTGTGTGCAGGCGAGAGGGTCAACAGACCGGCTCGTTGGCTGCTAATTGAACCACTGCAGTAGCCTGTTTGAAGGGGACTGACAGGGAATAAACTTAAACACGCACATCTTTTCGGAGGCGATGTGTCTGTTAGTAAGCGTGAGCGCTCGTGAGCGGGCACGTAACTTACATTCTTAATCTGACATTATAGTCACTTGAGATTTCTCTGGGTCGCCGCGAGAACGGCGGATGTGTGCAGGCGAACGGGTTGCATTACCGGCTCGTTGGCTGCCAAATACACCACTGCAGTAGCCTTATCTAAGGGGACTGACATGGCGAGACATTTCGACGGCGGCGCGCAAGCCCGTCCGGGTCATGCAGAGAGCTCGAGAGGGCTCTGCACGACGCGCGAACGGGGACGCGAGGGCGGGGTAGCTCTCTTGTAACGTAAAGAGAGCTAGCCGCGTGCTCGGTGGTCGAGCAGAACTGGAACAGTGTTTGTACGAGGGCGCGCGCACGAGTAGTGGGCACGGGACCTACATGTAACACAGATGATGCCCGTCCGGGTCATGCAGAGAGCTCGAGAGGGCTCTGCATGACGCGCGAACGGGGACACGAGGGCGGGGTAGCTCTCTTGTAATGTAAAGAGAGCTAGCCGCGTGCTCGTACGTGTCCCTCGGCCTCATTCTCAGATGCGACGGCAGTGAGGCTCGTGAGCGGCAGCTGCGCGTCGGTGAGGAGAGGCGGGGGGTGTTGAAGGCTTCGAGTCGAGCCCGCAGGGTCGACAGCGGAAGCGCTTCACAGCCGGAAGTGCGAGGCGTCTTAAAAAAGACACTCGCTGCTCTTTTAGAATAGGTTTTAGAATAGGTTTTAGCAAGGTAAAGGATACGTCGCCGGATAGCGTAGCTCGCACGGATGGCTGAAGGTGGCGAAGACGGCCGGCTTCCTCAGCGCTCTCCTAAGCTGGCTGTCCGCTGTTCGACGGCGGCGGTGGCTTCTCTCAGATCCAGCGATGCGAAGAGCTCGCTGAAGAGACGAAAATCAGGGAATTCAGCCTACAGCCCCTAGTGTTATACGCTAAGCCACGCCCATTCTGGCGGGCTGTGACGCTATAAAGGCGCGGGCGCCCTTCATTGGGCGTGACGTCACGCCGGGCTCACTGTTAGGCTGCAGCAGTTGCCCGCAGGGCAGCCAATGAGCACGCGAGATGGCCTGCTCTAGGTCTGCTAGCTGCTGCACTGCGTTGACAAGGAATACAAAATTAAGGATAATTTTTTGGCTTCAGTATCTCGAGAAGATGAATCTTTCCCGTAGCGTAAGCTAAACTTACGCAATACGAGAGAACCTCTCGTAAGAGAACTAGAATGAGCATTTTAATTAGTAAAAATGTGATTGTTGATATCAAGAATTAGCATTGTTACTAGTGGAAATGTAATTTCTGATATCAAAAATTGCCATTGTTACTAGTATAAATCTAATTCCTGATATCAATAACTATAATTTTAACTAGTTAAAATTGAATTGTTGATATCAAGAATTCATATCCTGGAAATGAATAAAAGTTAAAACGGCTTGCCATAAGATTGCCCGGGATGCAACGTGTAGTCCGACATGTTTGTTGTCCATGACACAACAAAAATTTTGTGAACAGTGACTATCCAGACAAAAAATATTGCATAGTCGACATTATACTTCACAACATGCCCGACCTATGGGGCATGTTGTCACATTTCACATACAGAGGATAAATGGTGCTATGCAATACTAGCATTTCTTCTGCAGGTGTATGTTTATGACCAGAGGATTATCATGTTTGACAAACCTGTCTCTGCAAAAGTGAGCTAAAGAGGTTTTGTCATCTTACTAATGTACTTTGAACTTTGACTCTTTTGATTATTTTTAACTTCTCCAAACTGAATGTCTAAAATTAAATCTGTATGAATCTCCAGCTGCCACCATGTTCATGGGACGTTATAGACCAGCTTTGAAATGAGTTATATTTTAAGATTACAAGTCGGACATATGACTTCAAGTGCCATCCTGTTGCACTTTTTTGAGCAAGCATTCTGAGTTGATTTGAATGCAACATCAACAAACGTCTTCATTGGAGGCTCAGATAGCTAAGTGCATTGGACAACAAACTTTTGCAAAACTGAAAGTATTTAGATTGCTTTAAAAATTGGACCTATAGGGGTTTACTGGCAGCCCAATCCATTTAATTTTTCCTTAACATAGTATACTGTAGGATTCTTGACAGATTTTTAACTCATGCAGATTTTATAAGTAGCTTTTATCAACTCCTCAGTAAACTGGCGTAGGCCTGTATGCATCACTCAGCTCTGTAGATGTGGAAAGCTTTCTGAAGTTTTCAGGGCTTTCTGTAGCAGTGACTGATTGGAAATGTCAACAAAGCTTCTGTGAAACATACCATTATTGAATGAATATTTAAATAAATCTGGCAGAGCTGGATTCAGTAGACCCATAGGGAATAGATCAACGTTATCATAAATCATGACACAGAAGCGAATAAATACAAATATGAAAAATTAAATTCCTCAAGCAATCAATAAATAGAGCTTTTGCTCATGGCATCGCTTTAGTTCTGGGTTCAGATAGAGTACAACTGAACCCATAGTGAGCTATAATTTATTTGCAAAAAAAATAAATAATATAATAATCAAGCATAAGTAAATCTCTTACAGCGGCAGAACTGAAACTGCTTCTTTACTAAAATACTGCAAAATTGGTAAAAGAAAATATCTTGGGTATATTAGTACATGCTTTTGTTTTATCACCAGTATTGCCCTGGAGGAAGGAATTCAAGCTCAGACATTATTATGCATACATAATCCATTCCATATTATTATTAATTATGGAGTATTATAAAATGTTAAATAAATGTTACAAGAGTTGATAAATTCAATGGGGTGACAATCGGTTTGCTTTCTCACCAGTTGAATATGGAGTGATGCTGGTTATAAGAAGTAGATGAATGAACACTTTACGAGCTCATTAAATAATTGAACTTTTTCACTGAAAACAGATTCTGAAAATTATAATTATACAATCATAATTAATAGCTAATGTGGCATAAACTCTTTCAACTTTTGTGAGGAAGTAGAAAAATAATTGAGATGGTATGCGCAATAATTAACATAAATATATGCATCATTTTTCATCACTTCACAAAACTTTATGAGAGGTAAAACATTACCCATGTTAGGCAAATTAACCTTTAATTTGATTGATATTTAATTTGCTTTATTATAAAAGTAACAACAGTAATGTGTAATTAAAGCTTCTGACACAGCATAAGTAAATGATAAATTATTAGTTCTTCTAACATGAAAATTCTGCTGTTATTTTCTCACACTTATTTTATTTTAGACTGTATGTTGTTTTTGCCAATTAACAATGTTTTTGTCACTCAAAGTTTTCATATGGCTTCATAAGTTTTGGAATATAGCACACACTTCATATGGACCACTTTTATTACGGCTTTTTTGAGTTTTACAGACATAATCTGTGTGAACTTCACGTATGGAAAAAACAACAAAAAAGGATTTTTGTTTTACACATTTAAAGAAATTGACAAAAAGAATTTTGGTTCAGTTTGGCTAAATGTAAAAACAAAATATGAGAAACATCTTATATACAGACATTTTTACTGACATTTTTATTGAGTTTTAATTTTTAACGAGACAAAAGTCATGCATTATCAAAATCAGAAAGCATTTGATTCATTCTGATTTAACAAAAGTATTATAAAACCCATAAATCATCTCATTGTTTTCCTCCAAATGTCACTAAATGTCCTTAAGTAAAGACACGACACCCAGAAAGAAGGACAGGCAAGTCTAGCAGACTCTCCGTCTCCTTCCAGTGGAAAAAGACAATAAATACCCATCTTTTTAATATTTAATCTGTTAAAAGCTGGGATTTAGGGGGTAAACGGCTCAGATCTCCAAATTAAAGGCTTCTAGAGGTTGTTTATATGCCGCCCTTGGAGACTAATTCATTTCACGAGACAGAGTCCACTGCAGGGGCCCAACAGGCAGTGCACAAGGGCCCACAGTGGCGTCTCCCTTACTGGAGTGGGATTACAACAAGGTCGGAGTCTGCTCTGTGATTGGATTGAGTGTCAGTGAGAGATCCCAATGCATCACTAATGGATCTGAACTGGGCAGTCAAAGAGGTTCTCCTTGCTCCTGTGAGACGATGGTGGCAAATTGCCTCACCGAGCTGAGAAAAGAGCAGAACACGAGAGAGAGAGAGAGAGAGAGAGAGAGAGAGAGAGAGAGAGAGAGAGAGAGAGAGAGAGAGAGAGAGAGAGAGAGAGAGAGAGAGAGAGAGGGGGAGATTGTGATGGGAAAGTGAGCATCCAAGAATACATCATGTTAGTGCTCTATTTATGTTTTATGGCCCAATGAATTATGTGTGATAATTTTCCTGTTTTTTTTTTTAATCAAAACTAATATGAAAAGGACATTGAGGGTTAAAATAATTTATAATGATTAATGTTAACATAATTCATCTCAAGTTTGATTTCTTTATATGCAAGAACTCTTCCAATGTGGTTAGTACTTTTTTCCCTTTTTTAATAAATACTTTTATTTATTGTTGATGCCTTATGTTACAGTAAAGACATTTGTAAAGTTATAATATTTCTGCTTCGGATAAGTATGCAGATGTATATGCTGTTCTTTTGAACTTAAAGAATCCTGAAAAAGCCATATTTCCATAAAAATATTGAGCAGCAACAACTGTTTTCAACATTGATAATAATATAATAATGATATCTATATTAGAAGGATTTCTGAAGGATCGTGTGACACTGAAGACTGGAGTATTAATGCTAAAAAATCAGCTTTGCATCACATAAATAAATAACATTTTTAAATATTTACAAATAGTAAACGGTTATTTTGTTAACAATTTATTTCTATGCTCCACTTTAGATATTCTAATAACTATAAGTAACTTGTCAACTACATATCAACTAACAGTCATTATAGTATTAGTAGAATGTACTAGACCACATGTTAGGATGGGTACTAGAATAAGTTGTGATGCAGTTACAAAGTTACTTATAGTCAGTATAATGTCTTTTGGAGGAGCATCACAATAAAGAGTTAGTAGATATTAAGCAGACAGTCTACTAATACTCTACTGAGAGTTAGTTGACATGTAGTTGCAAAGATAATTATAGTTAGAATGTATAAAGTGGACCGTGAATAAAGTGTTAACATTATTTTAAATTGTAATAATATTTCACAATGCCACTGTTTTTCTGTATATTTGATAAAATAAAATACAATATCCTGCTCATTAAATAGTTTTTTTGATTCAGAGGTCATATTTAACACTTGATGAGTTTTATATTTACGTTCTGCCACACAAAGACTGGAAATGATTTTCCATTCGGATTTGATTAAAAAACAAAACAAACAAAAAAAACAACTAAAGGTCTTTTTCTATCTTTTACGAGAAATCAAACCATTTTGTTGATTGTAACGGACACGTGCTGATTGCGACCTTTTTTTGTAAAATTGACAGAGCAGAATTAATCCGTTTTAATGTCATATTTGGTATTGCTTTTGTTTCTTTCCTCTGAGGCCAAAGCCCACTCTAATTATCCCTGTTGTCAATTAACAAATAGCGTTGACATCTGTGAGAGCGTCACATTATGGGAATGACCCATCTGATTCATGTGGAGAACAGCTTTGGGGCTTTTCAACAGCCAGTGACATGAGCTTAAGCTCAGAGGAATTTATGATAAACAGAGCAAGCTGTCAATCAAATGCAAGCATTGATGCAAGTAATACCGCAGGGATCCTGCTCTTTGCCATTATCAGAAAAAATAAAATAAAAGTAAAAATCCAAATCCATTCAACTGGCTCATTTCACTTATAAAACTCTGATTGCGCTATTATGGTACTTGTCTTAGACTGATTTTGCAGAGTAAAACACGTTCTTGGGTCAACTTTTTTTGTTAATACTGGTGTAACTGGTCCTACTCAACCCTTACTGAGTTGGACTCAAACTGGCACTAACAAGAATGCTAAAGACCACAGTCGCTAGCACGCGTCTTGAGGCCAAGGAAGTGAGGTTTACATGCACAGCTCTTACTGGCCTACGTCAGTTACACTCATCCCCCTAAACCTCACTCCCATCCGGGTCACGGCACCAAACCGTTCCTACTCTACCAACTCCGAGCGGGACTGTAGCCGGACTCTGGTGTGGGAGGCGAGATAAAAAGGACGCTAAAGACCGCAGCCGCTAACCGTCCTCTTGAGGCTTGGGAGGTGAGGTTTACACTCACAGATCTTTCTGGCGTATATGTCCGTTACATACGTAATTTAGTCCTAACCATATTCCTACACCTAAACCTAGCCCTACCCATAACACATCCTTGAAATCAGAGGGAAACTATAGGTGAATAACACTGATGTAGAAGCACCTAACCCTGGCTGTAAGCTTAAACTTGACATAATCTGTACACTTTTCCCTCGAATCTGATTGATTGATTGATTGATTGATTGATTGATTGATTGATTGGAATGTTGTTCCAGGAACATGTGGTACTTGGTGAAATCAGGTTCTGTGTATTGGAGTGTCTGGCTCAAAACATTTATCATTGCATACTACATATACTTTTCCATAAGCAATTTGTATGAAATAATATGTATAGTATACAGTGTGAAGTATGCTAGTATTTTTTATAGGGTTTTCTGGGTCAACACAAACAGCTCTCTCTCCTGAAAATAGCTGAAAATAGCTAAATTACTAGCTTTAACACTGAACATGCTACAAAGTTTCACATTATTAAAGAGAGAGACGTATCTCTGCTGCTCTTACATTCAAAACATCAAAGTCTCCAGCGAAAGCTGATGTTGGCAGAACTCACAGCGTAAGTGAGGAATACATTACATTAATATTCACGAGTGTTATTTGAATAGGGCAGTTCTTGCTAATGGGGGCATTTCCTTCTATGAAATATAAAAGGCTTTTTTTCCTAAAGTTCAACATTTTTACTTTGCTCACTCACCTTTTACACAGTGAGGCTAAGATGATGCAATGCTCATTTTTTACATCTTTTATTGAGAAATAAATTCATTGTTCGCTTCAGAAATGTTCTTAGTAAATCTGTTTGAATCTCTTTGCCCTGTTTTACGTCATACACTGTTGTGTCTGTTTCAAAAGCACAAGTGTCTTCAAAGCTTTCAACTTTTCTGTCCTAAAAAAGAAAAAAGGAAGAGAAAACAAAACAAAAGAAGGTGAGATGAATTTGTAGTCCACATCATGATCTCCTGCTTGTGAGTCAAACTCCAGTAATATCAAAATACTTGGCCTTGTTTCCTTGCGTATGAGTGTGTGAGAAAGAAAGAGTCTTCAAGATCCACATTGTGTCAAACTCCATTGAGAGTCGCTTCCATCCTCATGCATTACAATGCATTTACAATTTTAAGAAGACAATGATGAATTGGAAGTAAACTATTTGTCCCTAGTGCATTTATCAAAAGCTTTATCTCTTTGAACTAAGCCAATATTGTCATGTTAAATGACTTTAATAGCTGCTTCAGTCGCTTTGTCCTCTGAATAGAGCAATCAAGGTGCTTCTACAGCTTGATGTGACACTAGGAAACGATCCACGCCTGAATAGAAATGACCTGCTGAGTACTTGACCTGCTTCACTTAAAAATTGATTTAAGGTATAATGTTGAGGGGATGTATAATCAGTGTTGGGTAGTTTTTTTCAAACTGCAAGCTATACTCATCATTTAAAGTACATTTAAAGTACAGTCAACTACAGTTAAAAAGAGAGTGCTTTCATTTTAATCTCTCAATCTTGTCTATCTATCTATCTATCTATCTATCTATCTATCTATCTATCTATCTATCTATCTATATATCTATCTATCTATCTATCATTTTACATTTTCAGCTAAAAGCTAAAATACTTTTTTTTTTAAATAAAAAATATTTTCAGCTAACAGGTAAATTACATACACATACACAATTCATAAAAAAGTAACAGCATAAAAAAACATCAATGCAGTTACCTTTCGTTCAGTCACTGCGGGTTACGTCAGTGAATGACGAAATGGGGGTTTCGCTTCGAAGCCTATCACTTTTGAAGACTAACATTTCATCATTTAATATTGTTTTCAGTATTATTATTACTTTTTATTAATATTCATAATCAGTAGTATTATGTATCTGTATAATTATATATATATATATATATATATATATATATATATATATATATATATATATATATTCATAATCATTGTATTTTGTGAATCACAGTGTTCTTGAATGCATATGTGGGGAAGAGACACTTTGGGTGACTTTGAGTGTGTGCGGGAACGAGCATAGTGTATACATTCCTATGTTAAAGGGTAACTAAACACTAAAACAACTTTTTTTAGTTAATGATCTGTAAGAATGGAGCTTCATAAATGCTGTTCATTGATTCGAGTATATTTTTTTACATTTGGGTTTAAAGTGTTTTAATTCTACAATATATGGTGTAAAAAAACGTCTGAGTGCTGCCCTCTCTTTAGGTTGAACGGTGGCTACTGCAGTTGAATTTTCCTATTGGAAGTTGTGACGTCAGAGGGTACCAGCTAACCACACCCTTGCCTACAGAGAGATGCGTCTCAGGTGCACGCCCCCCCTCCGCTGGGCTCTGCCCACTTTTCCAGCGTTTTTCAAATATTGCCAGTGGGTGGAGTCAGACTCTGACCTGGGGTTTAGTTACCCTTTAATGGGAACCACAATTTTCTCTGGAAATGTATGTGTTTCTATGGTAATGCAGTTTTTTTTTTGTTCTCAGCATATAAAAACTAAAAACTCTTGACTCTTGATATGTTGGAATGAAGATCTTTGTTTAGTCCACTGTTACTCCCTCCTATGTCTTATATAAAATGTAAAATAAATAAGAGATCTCTTGGCAGCATAACTGGTGTCTGTTTTCATGAAATTAAACAACAGGGGAAAAGCAAGATTTTTAAATCTACACCTTCAAGAATTAGAAAACGAGCCAATGGCATGAAAATGCCTTGGGTCTGCAGAATTTGCATGTCGCAACTCCGCCCCACCACGTGGGTATAAAAGGAGGAGCGCTGACAATCTTGCATTATGTTTTCGCTTCGGAGCCAAGAGCTTTCTTAACTCCCAAAACAAACCTGAGTTATCTTCACTCTTCGAGATGAGCTACTCTCCAGGTGTTGATGTTACGACGTATTCCAGTGAGTTCACATTGCCTTCTGGTCTGTCCAGGGATCTGCCAGTCGTGTGTTTCTCCCTGGGCGCTACAGCACTCTGAGATGAAACCTCTCACAAAAGAGCTTGCGCGTGGCATGTCTTTTTAAAGCTGTCTCGCCCGTGCACTTCTGGTTGCGGTAGGACTATTTCCCAGTCTGATGGGCACAATTGCTGCCTAGCGTGTTTGGGCTTAGATTACGCTCAGGCAGCGTTTGTGTATTAGTCATGGTCTCACTGTGGGAACATGACCATCGCAATGCTGCGGTCGAGACTCAGTGACCTTACTAGAGGTAGAGTCTCCTCTGTCACACCCCGATCTATCCCCTCTTCTATCCTCAGTCTGCTCGCCACCGAGGGCGCCCTCCTGCCCGGCCCCAGCAGCAGCCTTCACATGGGCCGTGCCATGGAGGTGGCCGCAGGAAGATGTCCCAGCCCGCTCCAGCCCCGCAGCCTTCCAAACGTCAGGCGAAATGGCACTCCTGAGACGGGCTGCTTCGAGATAGTGCTCAGTTCTTTACAGGAGGTGGTAGTAGGACCACCCCTTACCCCGGTGGAGGGCCGGGGCAGAATCTTTTGTTTTCCCCTCCTGCTGCTCTCCTCATGGTTGGCAGCACCCTAATGTGGTTGAAGAAATAACTGACACCCCTAGCCCGCAGAGGCCGTGGATGGCAGTGTGCGACGCTCCGCCTCACCACTCTTGTCCACCTCTGTCGCCAGACCCCTGGTAGAGCAGGCCCCCAAGGACCGCTTGTCCTTCCCTGGCCTCCTCTGTCAGGATGCGGAAAATGACCGTGCCCCCACACCAGAACGCTACACCTCCCACGTCTGGGCCGGTCATTCCGCCTCGCTGCCCCATCGAGGGTACATCTGTGGTTTGCATGACCCCGCTGGTTCAGTTCTTGGGAGCTTGGTTAGAGCTTTCCAACCTGTCCCACTTGGTCGTGAGAACCATCTGGCTCAGCTATGCGATTCAGTTTGCACTGTCTCCTTCCCGCTTCCAGGGGGTGTCCGCTACACCATGGCGGTGGCAATGCCCCTGTCATGCTTGCGGAGGTCGCCACCCCACTGTCGAAGGGTGCGATCGAGACTGTCCCTCCAGCTGAAATGAAGTTCGGCTTTTACATGGTGCCTCACTGACAGACATCTGCAGAGCTGAAGGCTGGGCGACACCCAACACGTTCGTGAGATTCTACAATCTCAGAGTGGAGCCAGTGTCCTCTCATGAACTCGCCCCCAGTGGCTGGTAATAGGACTTCTTTCGGTGTCATCACTTGCTGTGCCATTCCACTCCACGAACTAGATACGTGCGCTATTTCACTCAGATGAGTTCTTCTTCCCAAGAACTTGAGTTCCACCTTCACTGATGATGCCGTCACCAGAGTGCTTCCCTGGTTGGTCAGCCCTCGTGATTGGCTAGGTGTTTCATGTGCATTGTTCCCCTGTTGGGTGATGTATTTCCACGGTAAGTCTCCATCGAGCTCGTGTTTTTTGCTCTCTCTCGAGGTTGAAACTTTCCACCCTGCGGGCTGGATACCTCTGAGTCTTCCATATGCATCCCGTACGCGGAGTCATATGTGTATTTTAAGTCCTCCCTACGGGTAGGCATTGTGTTACATGTTCTTCTTGGGATATGTTACCCAGTGTACCTTGGTATTCTTGTGTTAAGCCTAGCCCTTCGTCCGTGCGTATCTTAATTTTAATCAGTGTTTCATCAACCAGTTGCCTGGATTTAATCAATAAGAAGAAAATATAGCAGACAATATAATCAGGACATTGATGCGCCGACGCCTTATAACTTGCATTGCTCGTGAACTGGAGCTTGTCTCATTAATGAACAGAAACTCAGAAATATATCTATAGAAAGCTTGAAATGTCTACTTTTAAACAAAACAATTCAAAACGAAAAGAAACAGACAACTCTCTTGTAATCCGTATGAAGTGTGCATTTTTCTCTATAGGCACCTTCACATTACCGTGAAGGTGGCAAGTCAGCATTGTCACAGAAAACACTAGTTTATTAATAAACAATTAAAATGTCTCCTTGTTATATTTGACACATTCATAATTATTAGGCTACTTGCCGGTTCTTTGTGGCAAGCTTTATGCGTCTGCTAACTAATCGAATATCGTGACTCATCCCTATTTTGTACCGGGCCATTTATGGTTTTTCATATTGTTCAATAAAGTTCTTGGTAAAAAAAGAAAAAAAAAGAAAAGAAAAGAAGCTACTGTGCCTAATATTATTGTATACAGCTTGTATATATAATACATTTTCTTCTCTGTTTTTAGTGTATCTGTGTCAGAATTAGAGAGCCTCGTACTAGCTTTAGGCAATGTTGTCTTAGATGCGCTTCATGAGGCACACACGCACACTAGCACACACACGCAAGGACTCTCGCTCTCTACCTCTCTGCCGTGCGTACGCTGTTTAAACATACATTTTCACGTAGACTTTCGAAAACCGGGACATTCAGTGTCCCGGGAGAGTGTATACATTTCCCGGGACAGGTTGTTAAAAAGAAGGACAATCCCGGAAAAAACGGGACAGGTGGCAACACTACTCACAACCCGCCAAAATTTCAAACGGTTGATGACATCAGCGGGGGCTAGCGCCGACAGATCGCTGGGCCCTGAGGGCCTTCTGTCACTGCGCATCAAAATTTGATTGGCTAATGATACACGTCAGTCAAAGTTATGATCTAAAGGGAAATGGCAGCTTCAACGGAAGGGTAGCTATACTACTAGTGCTGGTCCATGGAGCTGTGATGCGTTTAGATGACCATATGGAAAATCCAGCTCAGTCTCACAAAAAATAACCATATTCTTTATGGAAATCTAATCGTAAAAAAGAAAAAAAAATACATTATATTATATTTTATTATATTATATTATATTATATATATTATATTATATTATATTATATTATATTTATATTTTAGATTTTGACAGGGCCAGCAGAGAAGGCCCTGATGACCCTGACAGCCGACCTCTGCGTATGTAACCCTCGTTCCCTGAGGAGGGAGCGGAGACGTTACGTCCCTCTGCCACAACCGCTGTACCGCTGGAATAGCCTGGAGTTCAGTCTCGGCACCTCAGCGAGGAAACATAATGCGAGATTGCCAGTGTTCCTCCTTTTTTACCCATGGGGCAATGGGGTGGAGTCGCGGCATGCAAATTCCGCACACCCAAGGCATTTTCATTGTCTTTTCACTCTACTTAAAAATATAGCTAAGCTAGTAGAGCCGTAACTTCTTAATAGTAATAACCCTGCATATAATTCATGCATGAAATGCTTTACTATAGAGCATCAAATGGCCGTATGCTTCACACTTTTGTGTGAAGGAGGGATTTATAGTCTTTTGTTTAGTTAGTGATATTTTGAGCAGATGTTTTCCTTCTACATGGTTCAGCTGGAAGTCACTATTGTTAATTTTTACAAGGCAAATACAACAGTGCAACACCTGGAGTTCCCAAACAGCAGCCCAATTCCCAAAAGAGCCGTGCCAAGTGCAAAACAACAGAATTATGCGTTTGCATGACTTCAGCATCACTGGAGGATTGAACAGTAAACTGTCTATACTTGGAGGGTGGGAGGACTGATGATTTTGTTAAGGGAGACGTCATGACATAAGCAGCATGTTTCCTGCCATAACCTTTTTATATAGAACATTCGAATAAGGCCTTGAAACAGCTTATGTTGCTGATTTTTCTTCGTTCTATTGCTGCTTCTTGAGTATTGTTGATGCATTAAATTTCCTCGGTTGCTTTTGAAGTAAAAAATTGGCTCCCAAGTGGCTATTGAATCGATACAGTCAATGCTGTTTAAAACCACATGTACACCTTGTTCATTTCCTAACTGGATCTTGACTGCATAGTGACTCACAGGACTACAGATCTCCACAATTTTGCAGCAATAGCAGCTGAGCGGGCAATACCGCAGCTGCAGCCTTGAGAAGAATTTATGTCTAATGCAGCGTCATTTAGCTGATTTGTTTTTAAAAGTTGTGAGTAGGAACGCAAAAACGTATCCTCACTTCATGTTCAGACGCAAACTATGGTATAACCTGAGCTGTGCAACTATTTAAAGCTTGAGATATTGGATGGCAATGATGGCGTGATTATTTATTTGATTATTTTTGTCTTTCATATACTGTAAATAATAAATGACATATTGATGATGATAAAGGTTAGCAGAATTGTTTAAGAGTTTCGTCCACGAGATCTGTGCCGTGTTGAGTGGCTTCTCTCCTCACTGGAATCTCAGGGAACACAGTGCAAATCAAACAGACAGAGCGCGAATGGATGGAGGAGACACCCCAGGTGTACCGAGCTGCTGGAAATGTCATTTTAGAAAGAGATGAGGAAGAGACACTGGCAAGCGAGTTACAGGAGCGTCAGCAGTAGATCATTTTAGGGCCTCAAAGAGGGAGAAAGTGATAAATAGAGCAAGTGATGGAGAGGACGGGTGTGAGATAGAAATACAACACATTGTTATGTAGCAGAAAGAGAACATACAGACAAAATGGCTTAGGCCTGTCAATTAATATAGTATTATTAAATTTTGTTTGTGTGGATGGAAGTCAAATGACCTGTTGGTGATATTTCATACTTGTTGAGCTTGGATGGTAATTCAATTCCACTATAGAGTTTTTACTTTTGTCAAATGCACGAAATGGAAGTAATTTATCAACAAACTCCCTGTTAGCTCTTTCTTAGGTTTCTTTGTGTCTCTATAGTTGAATCCAGAACTGTCCAAACTTGTGATTAAGCCAACAAGCTCAGCTGTCTTATGTAAGAGAGAGGAAGGTTATTTTCCTTTTTCTTTTTTACAGATAAAGGTTCATCTCATGGATATACTATTAATCATTAAATATACCAACCTTATACATACAGTATAATAACATCCATTGAATTCTCCTGAGAGGTTAATGTGGTACAGTTGCAAGCCAGCAGGAAAGTGAGAAAGATGAAGTATACATATTTATGCATATATAAAACAATATGAAAGTGTATGAATGTGGCTGATTTTGTCAGTGTAATCTTAGCGCTGAATGAATCTGTGCGCTGAAGCGTGCAGTCACTGTCTACGCTTCATTAGAGCTTCATTTTACTCGCTTTCTGTTTGGAGCTATGATCCGTGGCCTAAAATCTGTTTATAAACTGGAAAACATGATATGATGTTTGCTGGGCAATACAATTGACATGAAATTTAGGCAATTCTCAAACATTGACCTAGAAAGACGAAAGCTTGCATATAAACAAAGACATCTAGACAAACTGCTGTGTTAATTCACCAGCTAAATAAACTCCAATAAACAAACCTAAACAGTCATTAATAATTCCTTATACACTTTATCAAAAGTGATATTTTGGTCATTAACAAAAATCGTTGTGCAGCAATATTTTTAAATTTGACAATTTTTTCAAGGCTTTCCCCTGCCTTCTGGACTGACTTTAGCAGAAGCATGTAGTTACACTGACTGGACAAGTTAAGTGTGAATGAATTTCTGCTGTTTTACAATGGCTGAATTAATGGGATCATGTCATTTGTTCGTTTCAGCATGTAAGGATAAGAGCTGGGGGTAAAAAGGGGTGGAAGCAAATGCAATGAATTGAGTGTACTTAGGATGTATAGGTGTCTGCAGATATGCCAAGTTTATGAATGTGTTCAAATGACCGATGAGCATACAATTATATTAATTACAAGGAGCCTACTAGACATTCATATTGTGCAATTTGGGACTTAATAGTTCAACTTAACTAGGAAACACTTTATTCTAAGTTGACACAGTTACACATTACATATACTTAATACAATAATAGTAAACATATAATATAATGTCTTAACTTTTATCAGTCCAGTAATAGTCCAGTCAAATAATGAGTCAAAAAGAAAGAAAGATAGAAAGTCCCGTCTGTTTTATATGAAAGCTTCAGCTTGTTTCCATCACAGAATGAATGAATGAGACCTGATCTCATTGAATTGCGAAAAAAAATAAAGTCAGAATCACAAGTTCTAAACCTGAAGTTGTGAGGAAAAATGTCAGAATTGTGTGTTAAAAAGTTGATATTAATTTTTTTTTATGTTTATTATTTAATGGAAGGATCACCCTTCCATAGTTTTAATTATGGTTTATCCAATCACAGTAGAAATTAAGTACTCTGTTGTTGTACTCTGTGAATTCTGTGGAATATACCATGCCAACACAAAATGTGCTCAATTAGCACATTACTGCAAACATAGTAAGAGTAGCAGTGAACATGTCTGAATCTGAAGCCCTCATGATGCTTATCATTTTCAATGAAATTTAAAGTTTTTTGTCCAATGAACGTCATATTTTGCTCCACTGAAATGCATTTCAGTGACTTCCATGAACATGGAACAATGTAGAAATTGAATTGTTACTTTGCAAACAGTGCAAGAGCTTTAAGTGATATTTTAAATTTTCCTTTGCTAAAATATTGCAATGTACAAAACGTGGTGTTAATGTATAACGCAGAAGAGGTATCGAAAGAGCATGTCACATTTCATTCTTTTCTCTTTACCTTCCTTTTCTCTGAATGCTCACCTCTTCTGCGGGGTCTTCAGGAATGGCTGACACCACGCTGATGAACCCAGGCTCTCATCTGCTGACTGTGTACTTTCCTGATTGCCTCACTGACTTTGACCCGATCAGGACAACGCAGGCAGAGAAAGCTGTCGTTCAGGGTCATACGACCTCCACTTCTTCTCTCCCCTTGCCTCCGGCTATACAACAAACTCACCCAATCTGCCATTCTAGATCAGAGGTCCTCTCTATCCCCCAACAATCTCCACAGCTCCGTCAGCCGAGACCCTTGATCTTAAACCTTGTTTCGACTGTGGTTTTGGCTCACGGGCCTCACCTCAGCTCGAACCCGGATAGGACGGTTTCTCACATTTAATAATGCAGTTCCCCAAGGCGTCTGTTTGTGCTAGATTTTGCACAATACTGTTTGCCTTAATGCATTAATTAGCAGCATCATTAGCTCTGCAAAACTCAATGGTCTGAATCGTGTCTGACTTTTAGAAATCACAAGCAAACATGTAATCAGCATCCCCTATACTGTAATTACTGTGTTATTCACTCAAGCAATTGAGAAAACAAACTGAGTGAGAAAGTCAGTGATACACTGAGTAGATAGCATACATGTTATTTGCACATACATCCACAGATTAAGCATGATGGTATACCTACACTGCAAAAAAGGGCATGCTTGCATTCTATAAACGTAACAGTTTTGTCTTTCCGATTATTTGTGTCCAAAAATAAAGAATTGATTCTGAACTGCCGAAACGAGTCGTCAGCAATTCCAGTCTCACTAGTACTTATAGTTACATACTCACGTAACAATGTAACGAATTTGCATAATGCCAGCCTCGGGTTTTCATTGTTTGCCAGCGAACAATGTCTACTTTGACCAGCCTTCAAACACTGTAGTTTGTATCTGAAGCCAGGAAGAGTTTGGTTTGTGTTGTTGACATGTCGAGAAGGCGCTGTTTTCAGTGCTGCAAATCCATTTGCATGCACTTCCAAAGGATGAGGACTTGCACTAGAATTGAGACGAAAAAAGAACAACGCCATCGTTGCTGTTCGTATCACAGTGTGTAAAGTGCTGAGGAACCCTCCGGAGCTGAAATTCAGGTATGGTAATGGGCATTTTGTTTCCAACATGCGCTGTAAGCAGTAGACCAATCACAACAGACTGGGCAGACTCTCAAAAAGGAGGGGATTAGAGAGACTGGCGGTGCGTCCAAAATCTTGTATACTGTCTGAATAGGTTCAACATTTGAAATTGAACTTACTTCGCGACCGTTAAAAAAGTGCATTCTATATAGTATGAATATGTGTAATATGAATGTAAAACCAACATACTACACACGCCATGTTGTCATTATCATGTGACCTACCACCGTCAGTTACATTGCTTCACTTCCATTCATAAATCCTCTTCCGTGGCCTCATAGGATAGTAAAGTGTTCATTGAATGCACACTTCAGAATCTTGCGGAAGTAGTAGGTCATACGGGGACTTTTCACCTACTGTTTTTCAAATACAATGTACTTGGAAATACTACTCGGTTGGCATAGTGTTTTTTGCATACTATAATAGGACGCAGAATGAATCTTTGAACGAACCATTTTCAGAATCTTTTGAAAAGAACTCTGTCCATGATCTTCATGTTTTATTTATTTATTTATTTGTTTGTTTGTGTCAGCTGACATCACACGGCCTAGTGAAAGAGTTAAGATGTGCCCAGGTTTTTTGCTTAAGCACACCAGCACTGAGAAAGAGCAGAAGACCTATCAAATGACACGTATGTCAACACATGGAGTGGCAAGGATGAAGAACCATTCATTACCATCCAAGGACCCCAGAGAAAGGCAGCACTAACTAATTGCCAGACCTGGGCCAGGCATGACGAGCAGTGACCCACTTCACACATCCAGTGTATCTAAATACATATTTTTCACACTTGAGGAGCAGTGAGCGTACGATTCCATGCTTAACCTTCACTGTAGAGCCAGAAAGTCAAGAAGGTCATCTCTCACAACCCAAATGTAGACATTTTTAAACGTACTATGGGTTGTGTTCAGATTGGAATACTTGCTTGCTTACTGCACATTATACGCTGTATATCAACAGTTGGGTGATAGACTTTTAAAGGGACACTTCACCCATTTGCATTAAGCTTTGTATTGTTAGAAACCCAGTCATATATTATAATGATCGTGGATTTTTCCGTTATTTTTCCCTGAGATGGGAGAAATAAGGATTTAAGTGTTTTACTTCCTGCTTATTATGACGGAAAAATCGTCATTTTGCATCATAGTAAGCAAGAAGTCACATTTCATTGAAAAGTATAGAGACTACAAACACTAGCTCATTATTTATTCAGGGGGAGGGGCCCACTCACGCTACAGACCTATTACAGATCAGTGGGTGGGACTTCACTTGCCGAAACTAATAGCAATACCGACCATCTTGTTTGGAAGCTAAGCTAACAAGCGCTGTGGAGTAAGATGGGAAGTTACAACAATGATGGAAGGAAATAAACATGATATGCAAGAAAAGATGATTTTGAAAGTCTTCTGCTCAAAACCGATGTTCGTGGCTATCTTTACGAGCCGCAATACAGCGAAGTGTCGGATTACCGACACGAGCGGGTAGAACGACAGGACCAGTCCGCCTCAACTCGAGCCAGTGCGGGCTCCTCGTCCGAGACAGGCAGGTCTTCTGCATCGGCTGCAGAAGCCGCAGCAGCCGCGCTCTGTTCCTCCATCAGCCAGATCAGAAGACCTGCCTTTCACGGACGAGGAGCCCACACTGGCTCGAGTTGAGGCGGACTGGTCGTGTCGTTCTACCCGCTCGCGTCAGATTGCCAACACGAGCGGGTAGAACGACATGACCAGTCCGCCTCAACTCGAGCCAGTGCGGGCTCCTCGTCCGTGAGAGGCAGGTCACGGTCTCGAGTTCTACCCGCTCGTGTCGGTGTTGTGCCGAATTCTGACCCCCGCCAAATTATTACCCGCCTAGTATGGTAGGTTTAGGATTAGTTGTGGGGGAGGGGTTAGGATTAGGGGTGGGGTTAGGATTAGGCAATCAGATACTGATTTCAACGAGGGGGGTAATAATTTGGCAGGGAGTAAAAATTCGGCACAACAGCGGCAATCCGACTGAAATATCCAGCTCCAGATTGCCAGTACTGCGGGCACCAGTAAGTTGAGGAAGCTCAGGATTAACTATTGTTGTTACTATTGTATTGTTGAACTTTTATTGTTAACATAATAATTTTTGTTGATATCATTTTTGAAATAAATGGTTCACATTTACGTTGTTTCCCTTATTAGTTTTTTTATTCCATGTGTATGTTAGATAGATTCCATCAGTGGAACTAATGTTACCAACCTACTATTACCTTACATGATAATAGATAACAAAAATGGTCATGCCTACATATTTTTATTCTTATTTTGCAAATTCAAATTGCATTACAATGTTCGGACTGAACATTCAACATAGATAGAAACGAGGAGTAATTCAATAATGATTTCGGCAACAAACTAGATTTTTTTTCTGTGAAATGAATTTCAAACTCTGGCGGCACCCAGCCTTGTAGACGGTAGAGTGCTTTCTCTGAATCTGATAGGCGGCGGATACCTCCTCAGCGTTGTTCTGGATTAGTGGGAGTGGCTTGTGGAGCTGTGCAATGTGGTACATTGTGGGAGTTGTGGTTTTCAGTACAAATGCGCCCTAAAGTTACTTTCTGTCTTTACTCGGTCAAGAAGGCACCAAATTCGAAAATTGTATTATATTTCGACTACATATATGACCCACTTTCAATAAAGATGAATGTTCCCACAGGTGAAATGCTCCTTTAAATTTTTCTCTTTCATCTGATAGTTGTTGCTCAATTGCAGCAACATATTGTGGTGACATTTATCATTAGTTCATCTTCAGCTATCTGGGTTTAAGTAATGTCCTGCTGAAATGAGACAGAGATTGTGTATTTGCATACAGTATACAAGGATGCAGACTGATGTTACTGATACTAGATGTTCACCGCAATAAATTCCTATTAGCTTCTAACCTGAAACAGACACTGAGAACAAACAGAAGAGCAACTGGAAATGATCTATTTGAGCAAATTGAAGCTGCTATATATGCAAATGACTCTATTTCTGAACATATAAAGAAGTTGATTGAGTTATCCATGACGAATGGGGATACTCCAATGTTGCTATTACAGGCCACTGTCAAAATGTTAATCAGGCTTATTACAAACTTTATTCCCATTCCTCTATTTTCAAATTCATAATTACACTCTGATTAGGTCATAAGGGCCAGATAAATGGAAAAATAATTGTTAGATATAGGAGGAAGATCAGATTTGTGGAACTGCAAGATGAACTTGGAGAAATTTGTAGATGGATTTAATGATATGCTGATAGGTTCTCCTCTCTGGATGAATGATATTTTATGTATTATTATTATTATTATTAATAATTTTAAGGAGAATAAGTGGAGATGGGAATCATAAGCATGGTTTCCATATTAGTCTTATGTTTTGCAGTTCTGAATGTAAAAATTGGCACAAGCTCAATAGAACAGAGCATAACGATCTGAATAATGTGATCGATTGAATGAAGGAATGGATGGGTTGTTGACAAAATGGAGAAAAGAGTCCACAAAATAAACGCCACATAAAAAAAAAGTATGGTTTACCTGAGTGATTGAGTGCATTAATTATTGACTTAGGTATGTTTATATTTTATTTTGAAACATTTTTAGAGAAGACCGTATCTCTTAATTAGATTCCCACACACATTGACATTCCAGGATACAAAAGTGACATTTATTTTACTCATATTTGAACCAGAAAGATACAAACATGGTCTGTCACCATTCTGCTGGTATTCACAAAATATATTTTAAGCATTCTGCAACCCTAGAGAAGACAAGTGTTTTGGAGAATGAATGGACATTTACCATGCCATTTAAAACAAAATATCCTATACACTGCCAACAAAGTTTTCTTACCCAGTATTTTTGTTTTCTCCAGCATCTCCAACATCATTGAATCAAGATACATTTACATGAGAAGAAAGTGCCATAATAAATCAAGTCTTGTTTTTATGCCTCAAACAAGAACGGACTATTTGCCAATGGCTTAAGTAAAGTGAACTTGATTTTCCTTTGAATTAAGATGATTTTTCCTGCCCACTGGCAAATAGGTTCTTGTTTTAAGTATTCACCTCACTAAACTTTATTGGATTTCTTTGAAATCAAGACTTAATATCATATGTCATTTTACATCCTTCTGCTGTCGGACAGAACTGTAAAGAAATCTGTCTTAGCAAAAACTCACTCCAAGCATCACTCGGCATCAAAGGATTTCTGTGATTAACGTGCCACGCAGGAAGTGTATCAAATGAAATGTTGAGTTTTCAAAATCTCCATCTGTCTAGTTGAAATTTTAGCATATAGTCTTGGCCTGTGCTTTTACCAGAACAGTGAACTATAACTTCTTTGACTTGTATGCTATAACTGGCTTTAAACGCTTAGCCCAAGATGCTTCTCTCTCTCTCTCTCTCTCTCTCTCTCTCTCTCTCTCTCTCTCTCTCTCTCTCTCTCTCTCTCTCTCTCTCTCTCTCTTCTTTGTAACCCTGAAATAATCAGCATTTAGGTTCCTAAAACAATTTATATTAACTTACGTGCCAGACTTAAGTAAGAATACAGCTGGTTTAATGTCTTTTTTTTATAGTATATTCACTGAGATTCCTCCATATTGAGAAATGTTTTAATGTCTGGTAACTTTTCAGACAATCACTTGTTGTCACAATTATTTGCTTTCTCTACACCAGTTGTTCAATCCTTTGCTTTATTTCTACGTGCTTTATCTCAACGTCTCGAGTGACAGTGATGTGAATAATATCCCACTTTTAGCTTAATTCTGAAAATGTATTTATTGCCACTGTATACTGTAGTTAAAAGACTGTAAAAGCTATGTCTGTTTACACCAAGTGTATCACTTCTACTTGCACTTTTTCTACATAGCATCTATATATTTTTTGCACTTGCATGCTATTTATTGATATATATATATATATATATATTCTTATTTTTTTTGTGAAAACAGCATCTATTTTAGCTATAGGCCTATCATTGAATTTTCTATTTTTTAAGTGATAACTTAGCAACAATTCAAATTCATTTCAGCAAATCTTTGCAATTTGTTTCACATGTGAACTCTGCTCTGACATTAAGGTATCCTAAACAGAAATTAAAGTCATTAAATTATCTCTATCTTCTGCTTGTGCCTTGGGTGTTTGATATGACATCAAACAAACGAAAACAAATCTCTAAATAAATAAACTCACAAATAACTTGTTTTTTGCAGTATTCCAGAGAGTTAAAATCTTGAGAAATCAGCAGCATGCAAACAATAAGAATGTGATTTGGTGCACAACTTTACAACAATGCTAAAAAGGCTTGAGCATCTCTGACCAGCGCTGGGATCTCTGTAGTATTAATTAAGCAAACACACATAAATGCACTCTCACACTCACACACATTGGTTGCTAATGATTTTGCTAGGGTGGCATTTTTTCAAGCTTTCAAAGTAAACAGGAGGGTATTTGCTTATGCATGGCCATGCTAATGTGTGTAAAGCTGAAGTAAAAATCTCCTGACATAGCAGTGGGGACCACAAACATTTTAACATTTACTTATAGGATCTTGTAAATCAATATTAAAATAAATTTGAATTTGAATTAACAGACTCTTTCTGTAGCCTAAATCGTCTTTATAAGCAAGTCATTGACTCATTGAGTTAACCGAATAGTTAAGTAACCGAATAGTTAAGTAGTTTAAAAGCGCTGATTATTTCAGGAACAAACTTGTGTTTGTGAATGAGTCATCAAAGCATTCGCACAATCCATTCAAAATCACTGATTCAGTAAAAAATGTAAACAAAGTAATCCAAAAAGTGATGAGTCATTCAGAAAGCGAAACTAATATATTTAGTAAGTCACTGAATGATTTGTTGAGCCGGTTAAGAACCGCTGATTTATTCAGGAACAATTCATTGTTTCTCAATCGATTCGTTCAAAAACACTGATGCATGCACTTACAAATGTACGGAGCCTTTTGCTCTCCTTCCCAAAACTTTTGTGTTCTCCCGAGAAACTTTGCTTTTCCTCGCAAAACTTTTGTGTTCCCTCGTGTAGCGGGACCTTAAGAGGAGAAAACTACCTCTACATGTGCAAGACTACGCTACCCTGTTTAACCAGGGAACTATGTATACTAGTGAATTTAACCACCTACATAGGGACACGCAGGAGCGTGATTTTCCAAAAGGAGGGCCAGAGACGTGGATACGAAAAATACAAAAGCTTTATTTTAGTAGTCACAACAATCTTAAAAAAACATTAAAAAACTGGATCACATTCAACATTCACAATTCTCAAGAGACCAAAAAGGAGACCGAGGCTTAACAATGGCAGATACACTATTTTAGTGAGCACAAGGCTCCTACAGTCACTCTTACCACCCTGTGCACAGGTATCAACACACACACACTCCAATAAAGTCAAGCATGAACGCACAGCACTCCGTGACAAAACCCTCCACCACCGCGCGTGCGGGTCTACTAGCAGCCTGCCTTGAAGCCTCGGCACTGAAACGAAAGAAAAATTACCACACTGGTATCAACATTCAACAAAGACGCTAAATAAAAAAAAATAAAAAAACATTTAAATTAATAAACCAGAAGTGTTTTCACTCCTGAAAACACTTGGGCCGAGCTAAGAGGTACCATGACGGAGGCTGCATCTGAGGTCTTCGGCCTTTGTAGAAGAAAACAGCCGGATTGATTCCTTGGAAGCTCTGCTACTCTGCTCCCGGCCCTAGCTGACAAGCGTGCTGCCCGTCTCATTGCTCTCCAAGACAGAAACGACTCACTATAGGGGTCACATAGGGGTCACATAGGGGCGGCACTGGCTCAGTGGTTCATGAAGGTTGTCTACAAACCGAAAGGTTGGTGGTTCTATCCCCAGTTCCACCTGACCAAGTGTTGAGGTGTCCATGAGCAAGACACCTAACCCCAGCTGCTCCCGACGAGCTGGATGGCGCCTTGCATGGCTGACTCCGCCATCTGTGAATGAGAGGCAAAATATGTAAAGCGCTTTGGTGGCCATTAGGTCTGTGAAAGCACTATATAAATGCAGTCCATTTACCATTTAATGACATCAAGCATCTTACATGCCACCTACGAGCAGTACTGGCAGGACCTCAGTGAGAAGGTAGAACGGTGTACTGGGGACTTATGCGGCATGTACAGCGGCATCAATGAGGCACTGGTAGATGGGTTGAGCATTACAGCTTGCTGTATGGCACTCCTGTGGACGCTGACTTGAACGCTGTTTCAAGTCAGGACTACCTGTCCTCAACGAGCTGCATGCGGAGATCTCAACAATGGAAATCAAGCATGCGATTGCAGCTCTGAAGTATAACAAGTCACCGGGCAGCGATGGAATTCCAGCGGAGCTGCTGAAGTGCAGTGTTGGTCAGGCGGCTTCACTGCTTGTTTCGATGTTGTTGGTAGTCTTTATAAAAACAAGGGTGACAGCCAGGACTGTAAAAACTACCAAAACATCTTGTTTATTAGCCTTCCGGGAAAATGCCTTGCCCGTGCAATCCTCCCAAGACTGCAGCTCGTTGATGACCAGATGCTGCCGGAGAGTCAGTGCGTCTTCCGTGCTGGTCCCTTGACCTTGGACATGATTTTCTCGGTACACCAGCTTCAGAAAAAATATGTGTGGAACAGCAATGCCCATTGTACATGTCGATCTTTGTACATGTCGATCTGACTAAGGCTTTCGATTATGTGAGTCGCTCTGGTCTCTTCCACATTCTGCAGCGACTCGGTTGTCCGGCAACTCTTTTGACAATACTCCAAGGTTTCAATGACTTAATGACATAAAACGAATTTGATGTCTGCTGCGGAGTAAAGCAGGGGTGTGTCCTCGCTCCCTCCTTGTTTGGCATCTATTTCTCGGCTGTGCTGCGACGAGAGTTTCCTGATCAGGTTGGGGTTCTGCTGCATTCCCGGTATGATGGCAACTTCTTCAGCTTGGCTTGCCTGAGGGCCAGAACCAGGGTGAAGCGCGTCCTTGTGCTTGAGTTGCTCTATGCAGACGACGCTACCTTGGTGCCTCACACTGAACAAGTGAACCGCATGGCTACTTATTATGCTGTGCTCTGGCAGGTTCTATCTGATATCAAAATTCAATTAAGATGGATGCCGCAAAGATTGTCGCAGACGAAATGAACCGTGGCAGTTACACCGAAAATGTTTTCGCCGCACTTCGTGTGCTCGGGAAACTGAACCGTAGGTATGGGTGCGGCGCGCGCGCCCTCAGTGCTTGAATACGGCGGCTCGGCTCGGCTCGCTGACAGCGGTGGCTGGCTGTTTCATATGTGACATCCCGATTGCTTTGAATGGGGAACGTTTTTTGAACAGGGAACAGAGTTAATGGACTGGCAACAATCTCCATAGAACATGAACTGGCACAGAGAATCGAAATAGAGGATGCAGTTAAGACCTTTGCTGTGATGAAGGCCCGCTGTGCGCATTTCTGAAATGTAAGTTAAGCTTCATTTGCTCTTTAGTCGTTATTTAAGATGCTGAAACTGCTGATGATATAATGTGTTTGCGGAGATTTCATTTGTGTGTGTATACGCACATAAGAAAGTGGTGTAAAGAGATTTGCAACAGTAATTTGAGGAGGTGAAATGTGATTATTTGGAAAATTCCTGTCATGACTGCTTAAAGAAAAATATCTGCCTCCTGCATAAACTTTAATAATGTTGACATTTTGGGCATACGAGCGTTGCGCACTATTTGCATTATATGTAGGCCTATGGCTTATTGGTCTTTGTGTGTTGTTGCTGGTTTTGCGTTATATGTATATGGCATATTGGTCTTTGTGTGTTGTTGCTGGTTTTGCGTTACATGTAGGCTATATGGCATTATTGGTCTTTGTGTGTTGTTGCTGGTACGTTGCAAATAGAGGGGCAGCACAATTGTTTTTCGCCTAGTGCGGCAGAAGTGCACTCATTCGAAGTGCAAAAAAAGCTGTAAAGCACAGGGGGGAGCTTTACAGGGGGTATGGCTTATCTAAATAAGATGTAAATGAGCCCTATTGTCACTCCCAGCAGCAGAGAAAGGTGAGAACTGCACAATCTTTAGAGGTCGTTTTCTCATCTTTGAGCTTTTTTAAGTGCCTAGCTTCAAATGGCCACAACTTCTCCAAATATTATCAGATTTCCACATGTTACACATCGTTGGAAAGCTTGGAGATTACACTTTCAGAATCTATGAATAACTAAAAATGCCCCAGAACCGACTTGTGTCCCTAGTTTCCATATCTTTGGCCTGTCATGGTCTTTAACATCAGATGGCATCACCTTGTCGAAGACCCGGCAGCTTGGCGGTCTGCGCTGACAAAGGGCACGACTTGCCATGCTTACCCCAGCTTTTGCACAGAAAGACGGCATGTTAGACACAGTTTATATAGGTGCTTGCACTGCGAAAGGCCTTAATGATTACTTGCCAAACTAAGTGATGTATAACCAGCATTAGAGCAGTGATGTGCGAACTGAATTTGGTGACACACTAAGGAACGCAAAAGTTTTGTGAGGGAATGCAAAGTTTCTCGGGGAACGCAAACGTTTTGCAAAGGAACGCAGAATATAGACTGAACAAAATTATAAACCCAACACTTTTGTTTTTGCCCCCATTTTTCATGAACTGAACTCAAAGATCTAAGACATTTTAGAGTTTTTTTTTTTTTGTTGTGGCCAGCCTAAGGCACACCTGTGCAATAATCATGCTAATCTAATCAGCATCTTGATATGCCACACCTGTGAGGTGGATGGATTATCTCGGCAAAGGAGAAGTGCTCACTAACACAGACTAGACAGATTTGTGAACAAGATTGGAGATAAATAGGCCTTTTGTGTACATAGAAAAAGTCTTAGATCTTTGAGTTCAGCTCATGAAAAATGGGGGCAAAAACAAAAGTGTTGTGTTTATAATTTTGTTCAGTGTATATATTTTTTTTTGTTTAATCCTCCCATCCACATTTTTTTCCACCACCACGTCCCTTAGGGGCTCCGTACAAATTAACAAATGACTGCATTTATGAAAATATTATTGTTCAAAACTACCGAATCATTCAGGAACAACACTTGTGCTTTTTGGAACTATTTCGGAAATATATTGAGTTTCCTGGTTTAAAATGTAAGTTATACAGTTTTAATTTATTGTTTATTGAACTATATGTTTTTTGTGTAACATAGGGCTAACCATGCTGAAATGTTACTGGATTACTTAGAAACCTCCAGGGTCATAATTTCTAGTTATAACGGGACAATTCAGAATATTAACCTTTTAACACACCTTTAATTTGAACCAGGACATCATGAATCCATAGCCCAATAAAGTAGTTCCACACATAAAGGGTTCTTTGAGACACAGTTTTCCCCTAGTTGTTTACAGGTTTGTTGTTTACATACTTGAACTATCACACGACCATGAAATACTGGCTGTTGTGATATTGGTTCATATTAATTATCCTAAAGTCAATGTTTCACAAAACCACTTTTTCTAATAGATAGATATGGAAATTGAGTGCATATCAAACACATTGTTAAGTACTTTTAAGTATTCTTTTTTTACGAGCAAAACTCATTTGCAAAACATTTAACTGAAAAAGTTTTTAAAAAAGCTTAAAATGTGGTTTCAAATTGCAGAAGCAACTACAGTGTCAGTTCTATTCTCTTTCTGCTGGAGTGAAAGCATTTCTCCTAAATGTAGAAACATTAACGTTACTTATTGAGTGACTGACTGACCAAGAAACATTTATTTCATTTAATTTCTGTCATAGCAAAGCAACTTGTGAGAAAGTGCATGTATTGTGTTCTTGTGATTGCCACAGCAGGTGGATAATGAATATGTTTACATCTTTTTTGTTACAACAGAAACTCATTTTTCACCCCTAGTATTTGTCTGGGCTACAACACACCAGCTATAGCAAGCTTCACTTCATATCCAGATAAAGGTACAGTTTTCTTGACACACAGCTTTGTAATGTTTTGTATGACATCTGAAACTAGCTGTTGTTCCAAACCTGTCTGACAGAAATTGTGAAGATGGGAATTTTTCAGGCGGGCTTGTAAATTGAAAGATTGTTTGTGAGGCCCTCGGTCCATAACAATAAAAAGATTGCAATGATATTGCAGAAAGAGGTGTATTAATTATATTTGATGCAGCACAGAGTGGCCTCTCGCTATGAAAGGCATGATTTATTGTTTTACCTATAGGTCAATAGCCTATTCACATCAAGGAACAGTGAGTCTGGGCAAGCTGTTACTTGAAATAGTCTAATTCATCATAATTAAGAGAGGCTTTACAAATCCGAGGAATAGCATTGAAAGTTTTATTGAACATTACATTGAGCTATTCACAGTGGCTGCCACTGGGTTAATACTTAATAAAGTAGGACAGGTTTGTACTGGGCCAGTTTTGGCAGCAATTTTCCCACTTTTAAAACATCAGAAAGCATTATATCTTTGATTTTTGGGTCTTGTATATGAACAGTGATGGTTTTCATGCTTTGAGCCAGTCTGCTTCAGATTCAGTAATTAAATTAGAGCCAGATGAAAAATCTTATAATGAGGCATTTTTTGTTCTGGCTTTTGAATTTCTGTAGTGGCTTCAAACCTCTGGCATTAAAGCATAGATTCATTGCAGTCGTGCTATGTGTTGCCAGTTCTGGTCAGCCACACTGGTTGGCAGTGATCGTATGACAAAGACAACAAAACCTCTGTAATGCCATTGAGCCTTAGACATGGCATTTAGAAGATTGCTTTGAAACAAGCAGTTAATGGGTCTACACGCAAGGTGTTAATACACACCGCCAGTTTGTTAGAAATTGGAGGATGAGAAATGTGTCATTTAAAGAGCAGAGTTCAGCTGTCAATGTCTCACTTCAACTGGGTGTCGATGTACACATGACAGCAAAAATAAACAAAAACAGGCTTTTGCCTGCAAATTGCCATGTTTTGCATGTAAATTGATCTCAGAAGTATCTCTAAAAGTCAGGCTCAGGCATTTTTAACATATATTGTCCCTGTTTACACCTGGTATTAACATCTGTCTCAGGTAGTCCTATTACAAGAGGTCAGTGCTAAATCCATGTGTAAACCGGCTCGTCCTGGTTTTGCAGAGTTATACGTGTTCCTGGGTCAATACGTGTTCCTGGGTTCCTGGGTTAAGATCCTGTTATCTAAGTTATCCCTAAAATCAGAGGGAAATGTCAATAACTCTGTTGTAGAAGCACCTAACTCTGGTTGTAAAGCAAAACTTGACATTAACTGTAAACTTGTCTCTCAAATCTGATTGGTTGATTGGAATGTTGATCCAGCAACATGTTGCACTTGGCCCGCACTCCCAAAAACATAAGCTCACGATTATGGTAGGTGGCGTTATATTGAGGTGTTTGGCCAATCTCAACTCTCTGTCTGCTGGCAAATGAGAGCCCGCTGGGCTTTTTGGAATGAGGGGCTTTGTCGAAACCGGAACTCAATCACAGCATTTCAGACGGCCTGGGAATAGAGGTACTTCAATAATGTTCAGAATGTAAAAATATATATATATTTTCTCAACATTAAAACATGTACCCTATTCTATCACACACAATAAACTAAATAATGAACTTTCAAAATAGTATTAAATGACCCATTTAAGTTGCATTCGGATATGGCTTTTATTTTGTAAATACATTTTTAGATTGCTGTGCATGGCTGTTAAGATGCAGGTTTAGGGACAGCTCTTAGGTTTAGGTTTATGATGCCAATGGCAAAAAAAAAAATAACATGGACTAGATTAACACCTATAAATCTTTGTTAGAAGTTTAAACCAGATTAATTAAACTGTTGTTCTTACAAGCAAGGGTCTGTTGTGCTTTCATCAAACACAACCTAAAACCATCATAGTATTTTTCAAAACAAATTTATAATATTATAAATTTTATCTGATTTACTAAGTTCAGTCAGCTTTTCTGAAAAAAAAAAAAAAAAACATCATATACTAATCACTAGCCTGCGGCTGCTAGTTGACACACGGCTCTGTAAATAGACAGTGATTAGACAGACTGTGATCGTATGCCGTTTAATCTGCCAGTACTGATCACTGTCAGATTGATTCATTTACGATTGGACGCATGTGTGATTTTACCATTGAAATTACATGTACACAGACAAGCCAGCAGTCAAAATATTGCTTTCCCTACAGGACAAATATGAAGTTGCTTTGACTAAGACATACAAAAAAAGTAATATGTCGCCAGAGGCTACTCTGATGCCCGGCAGCTCTCCATCATTTCTGACGATATTTCAAAAGCTCAAATTGTACCTAGTTTACCTTATTTCCCCCTCACATATATAATCTCCCTTATTTGTTAACACCCGCCTTCAGCACCATTGAGGACCTGATAGTCTCACTATTTTTGATCTGACAGTCTTACTTCAAAGGCAAATTTTTATGTTGTGGTATAACATCAAAAATACATATGATTCATCATTCTATCATCATTGTAGAATATAAATAGTCAATTGGAAAGTATACAACAAGTAATTTCTTTGAAAACATCATAATTTTTTCTGTAATTTGTGTGTAGATTTATGCTTGGACTCAGCTGATTGTGAATTCTGCCAAAGTTCTGACTGATGCAGCTGAAAGCAGAGCTGGCAGACAGGCAGACATCTGAAGTCCTTCTTTATAATTTACACCACACAAGCTAACAAATATGTTTATGTGGCCATGCTGATGCAACGGGAGCCAATTTGAGAGACGTTGTGGTAAAAGAAATACAGATATTATTTGAACAAATACAGATTTAATAAAAAAATATGGGAATACATACGTTAATGCAGTGGAAATAATCTGCAGTGAAACACACATGAGGCGTTTACAAACTGGTTAATGCCAATGACTTGAAAATGTTTCTCCCCCTAAATAGACCACATTTCTAAATATCCGAATCACGTTTATAGAAAATAGTGGCATACTAGTGACTAGTGAGCAAGCTTAAGAAAACTAACAAACAAAACCTATTGTTGAAAGGTACACTATATACCGTTCAAAAGTGTGGGGTCGGTAAGATTGTTAAAATGTTTATTATGCTCACATTTACATTTATTTGATTAAAAAATGTGTTTTGTTTTTAATATATATTAAAATAAAATGTATTCCTGTGATGCAAAGCTGCATTTTCAGCATCATTACTGCAGACTTCAGTGTCATGTGATCCTTCAGAAATCACTCTAACATGCTGATTTGCTTCTCAATAAACATTTCTTATTATTAGCTTTTGTTGTGTTGTGCTATTTTAAAAGAGCAAAAACATTTTTTAATAGAAATATGTTGTGAGTAACATTATAAATGTATTTACTAGTAAAAGTGTTAATTGAAAAAAAAGAAATACTGAATGCACTTTAAAAAGAAAAAAAGAAATATTTTTTTAACTATATGCTTATATGGTTTAATAGCTTACTATTGAAATACATTTTGTATTTTATTATCATTATTATTATTTTGTTCTTTAATTTTTATTCTACCTATTAGAACCACTTTTTGGACCACACTTAAAAAAACCCTGACATAGATAAGCACGTGAAATGGCTAAATTGGACTTAAAGGTCTTAAATGTTAAGCAGGGCTGTAAATGTGCAGCTTGAGATTTTGTTATTTACTGTGCAGTAGTGGTCATATGAGGAGAATGGAAGATGTCATTTGAGATCTTGCTTGGCCGATTTTCTTCCTTCAGGCACCATCTCTGTGGGACTCCGGCTCGAATCTGTTGGACCGTATCTCAACAAGTGAGACAGGCTGTCCGATGAGATTGCATGTATTGGCATCCCCCTATCTTATTGCCCCATGAAGTACAGAAGGTCACTCCTACTGTATATTTCTAAAGGGACCTGGTAAATAGAGTTAGCTCTGGTCTTCTTGGACATTAGCATCCACCACATGTCTGTATACTTTCTTGAACTGGTTGAGCTGACACCACTCAACACAAATTGAAAACCAAACCCCTTTATTCCTCCTCCTTTCCCTCAGAGTGATTGCAGAGTCATCCTGAAGCTTCTACAGATTGTATTTCTCAGACTTATACTTGGAAATCAGGTGTGTAGATTGTAAACAGGAGCAACAGTAATGCTAACAAGCAGCTCAGAAACAGTTCTGCAGCTGAACAAATTGTGGCCTCCAGGTTAGATGTTGTCCACCTTTTAGAAGTGTCCACCTGTGCTGTCCTTTTCTTGTCTTGGGTTGTATTAAAGGGGTCTTACAGTGACCACCTTTTCCAAATTTAGTATCCAGCAGTAGATGATGTGTGACTCATAGATGAACCATATAGAGAGTCTAAGGAATGATGGAGAACAGGGTCAGGTCTTGGCAATGTAGTTTTCACATTTCACGTTCTTCACACTGTCTGTCCTACATGGTCCTCCTGTAGGCAACCTTACCCCCATCACCCTCAGCTACCTTTATTTGTGTCTTAGTTCCTCGTTATCGTGTGCCCTTAAGGCACCTCTTCCTCTCATTCAGAAGCACTTCCAGGTCACAGGTTGCCCCAGGCGTTTAAACCCCAGCTGATCATCCCTTCTCTGCTCTCCATGGTCACTTGCTGCTTGCACGAAGGTGAATAAGGTTGTTGGGAGGTGAACACATCATTGACTCCCATACAGCATGATCTGCAGCCAGTATATGGCAAATCTAAAGTGTTATTGCACCAGGAAGGCCACTTAATGAGCCGATGGTGGTTAAAATAGAGTTTGTATGTGCAACCTGTTTAGAGTGACACTTTGAAAGTGTGTCAGCAGTGGGAGTAACATTTATCACTGTTAGAGTAACATTCGAAAACTTCTGCGTGCGCAATATTGCTGCAGGCTAGGCTCAATCGCAGCTCAGTGTCTGGTGTGAGTAGTTTTTCTTTGGCTGTTTTTCCCTCTTTTTTCCCACTGTTCTTATTAGGAAACCCTCAATGATATCAGTATCAATGGGAATCTGTCTCTCGCCGACCCAGGCCTATTGGAAAAACGTACCTGTGACGACATTTGTGCAAAATGATTTTACATTGCTTTGTTCATATTTTGCGGCATTTCAAAGTTAAACGTCCTGTGAGAGGCGCAAACAACGCATTCAATTTTCTCAATGTGCATCAATGTGCATGTGGCGGGGTTGTTTTTATAACGGTTGTTGTACACCTATCACAGCAGTTTCGAAATGAAATGTCCAGTGAGCGACACTGAAAGGCTAATACTCTCTCATTTGAAAATAATCTACCACCGGCTACACTTTATTTAGATGGTCCACTTAAGACATTCTACTAACTATACAGTATGTAACGTTGCATCTACATGTCGACTAACTTTCATTAGTAGACTGGTAGGGTTAGGGGTTAGAATAAGTTGACATGTAGTTGAAAAGATTACTTATAGTCAGTATAATGTCTATTGAGGAGCATCACAATAAATGGTTTGCAGATATTAAGCAGACAGTCTACTAATACTTTAATTAAAGTTAGTTGACATGTAGGTGCAACATTATAGTAGAACATCTAAAGTGGACCATCAAAATACAGTGTAACCCTACCACCTACACTAAATCCGACCCTAAGCCTGTCCGACAGTGTTAACAAAAGTCATTGTTTGAAATGCATTTACAGTACTGAAGCAACCAAGCAATCATGCGCTATGTTAGAAGTGTTTTGAGGTCATAACACACATTTTGCAAGGAAACGGGTGAAAACAAGTCTCTTTTGACTCTATCCCTGCCATTGATGAGTTACCTAGCTTTTATGAGAAAACGCTCCCCTGCTATCGAAGAGTTTTTACGGCTTTCCGTGTTAGCACTGCTATACTGTAGGGGGCCCTATTATGCATCTACTGAATGAGAACAGTATCTCCAGATCAAAACACAGGCAAAGAAGAAGCAGAAACAAGCAATGTCATAGCAAGTGTCGGCCCAGGAAGTGGTAAGGACTGCGCAAGCTTTGAGGGTGTTTATGGACTCGATCTACTCATCTATGTTTTGATCATCGAACTGAAACTGATCCAGGCGTAGTCTTTGACAAAAACATGATTTTCTCAACTTTTTGCTAAAAATTTTGCTTTTTTATGAAACTTACCCACATTCAAGTGTTGATAAATAAAATAATGCATGAAGCTAGAATGAATCATTTTTTTTCTTTCTTTTGATATATTGCATGTTCAGATATTAATATAATAAAATATTCTATGAGCCATGAAATATTTGTGAAAACAAAAACACAGATGGTGGCTGGCAACTTTTTTTAAAGAAATGCTGGCGGGGAAAGAGTTAATCAGTAATCTACCCCTGTAATCCTAATTTGTGTAAAATGGAATACAAGTTGTTGGTGTTTTATTGCCACTAGTTTTCAACTGGAACCTGCAGTGAATTGTATATAGAGGTACGTTTTTGGAGTTTTGCAAAAATGTTGGCAGAGGCATGTTTTTCCAATAAGCCTTTTGTGGCACTCGCAGTACTCCCACTGGTTCCTCATTAGCATCGTTAGCTCCTCTATCTTGTTGGCAAGGGATCTAAAATTCCTGACCATGAGAGAGGTTGTAAAGGTTGTAGTGCCTTTGAATTGTGGTTATGACTTAAAAAATGTGAACATTATGCACTTACTACTACATATTTCTTAATATGAGGGTCTGGAGGTATGCCAGAATGAATTTATGGCATTGGCAGTTTTTCAAATTTGAGCTATTATGAAGTTTTATTTGGTTGTTGTTGTGATGACATTCCATTTTGGCTAAACCTCTCTTAAGTTAAACTGCTATATCATATCACCTTTTTTGTCTTGAGAGAAAGACTGATCCTTTACCCACAACATCAATATGGATGAACTGTGTGTAACAACTGCAAACAGAAAGGTGAATGATTCAATCTCATGCCATGTCCTTTGCGTCCTCCCTAGGAGGAGAAGAGCTTTGTGAAGATCATCACTTAAATCACTTAAAATAAATTAACCATCCTTTACTCAGCTGCTTGTTGCTTAGTAACTTTATACCATCTGGGAGACATATATTTCCAACAAGGGAGTGAAGGAGAGCGAGTGAGACAGAAAGAGCTCAGAGAGACTATCATGTGCATGTATTAATTATCTGTTTTATACACTATTTAAGCAGAGAATGAAATGCCTTTCCCATTAGATTAATTTTCCCTCCTGCCCACTTGTGCTAGGAACAGTGGCATACTGCATTTCTTTAGGCCCATTGTCTAGAAACCATGAGATAAGGCCTCTTTCACAAGCAGTGATGTCATGCATGGAAGTTTGTCTGTCAAGATTAATAGTGCTGGCTTTGACAAAAGTCCACTGATGGAAAAAAAATGTAATGTGGAATATTGTAACACAATATTTGTCCGCTGGAAGAAAGGACGTTTTTCAGCTAAAATACAATCCTGTCTTTAATCTACAGAGACACCTATAAGCAAGCCATTCATAGGTTGATTTCTCAAAAATCAGTGTAAAATCTATGGAGCTTTCACCGTTTTATTTTCCATTTTGAAAGCAGTCACCATATTTGCAATTCTATGTGATGCCGGTAAGGGTGCAGAAATAACACACCTCACTTTTAATTTTATAAACATCCGAGTTATTTTTCATAAAGTTATCTAATATTCTTGACTCAAACCGTGTCTCGACATCATGAACACAATGCCAAAAGATAGAGGTTCTAAAGTAATCAGTAAACATTTAACAGTGACATATATCAATGCTTTTCAATATGGTTTTGCTTCAGGATGGAAATATGGGTGCGTTCTCCAGTTTATTATTTGTCTTCTAACCACGTATGATTATATGCAGCACGGTTGAGAACCACTGATGTAAATTACAAGTATTCTTCTCCTCACAGAAAATGTATTACACATAGGAGTTTTTATTTTTTTTGTAAAGATACCATCTAAAATTATTTTTATAAGTAATGGCCATAATTATTTTAATGCTAAGGTTTTTTTGTCCTTTGAAGAGCGTGAACATTCAATTAAAATCGAGACATTTGAAAAAATAATCATGTTTTTTTTTTTTTTTACAAGCATCTTACTGCACACATCTGTCATAAAGTCATCATACATTCTTGCATAGTGCTGTCACACACACACACAAAACAGTGCATATTAATTATAATAGTCATAGCTATTCGACAGAGTCGGCATTATAGGGGGACCATACTGAATACCCCTTCTGATGAAGTGATGAATTATGTCATTAGTTTCTCAACGCATGCCGTTCCAAACCTATTCGATTGTTTCCAAAATAAATATTTTAAGTTTATGCTTTTTTTATGTTCTATTCATCAGTAAATCTTGAATGTTTTCATCACAAAAAACAATAAGCAGCACAACTGTTTTCAATATTGATAACGAGATGTTTCTTGATTTTAATAAGACACGTTTCTTGATCTTAAACTATATTAAAATACGAAACAGTTATGTTGTAGTAACATTTCACAACATTACTTTTGTACTGTATTTTTGATAAAATAAATGCTGCTTTGGAGAGCATGAGAATTTAAGATTATATATATATATATATATATATATATATATATATATATATATATTTTTTTTTTTTTTTTTCCATGTATGAAATTCCAAATGCACCCTGAAGAAATTCATACTTGTGTCGACAGTGGTCTGACAACGCTGTCACTAACCAAACAAATTCAAATAGCTGTATTCCCACTTGATTTCAAATTGCCCCGGCTGTTTCCACACCCTCACGGCTCATCTTAAGCATCCCCATCCATCAGACTCACCGTCAAAGCTTTCTCTAGTGTCTAAACACCCTAAGGGTGTGTAAGACAACAGAGAGGGAAGACGCTTAAATTAGTAGTGAGTGACGGATCAAGAAGTCTTGACCTGATTATTTTTCATCACACCAGTGATCATTCATTCTCCTCTGAGCTCAGTCCCAAATGTGACCTCAGAGGGCTAACCAGACTTGTGACTTGTGTCCACCCTATAATCCGACACAATTTACAGCACCCGTTTCAAAAGAAGTCAAACTTTTGATAAATGGGTGGATGTACAGATCATTTATGTTGACATATTAAGAGCTTTGGTAGTATCTGTCAAAAATGAACTTACCAGAAACTATCTGCCAGAAAAGCTGACACCAGATATCTGCAACGGACACCCGTATGGAATTAAAACACGACTTTCTCATTTATCACACCCATATAATGTACATGAAGGGCTGTCAGATTGAATTGATATTTTTCACTGGACGATATTTTTATTTTGCCCTACTTGGCTTTCTCTAGTGCAATTTGTTGCATTATTAATTGACTGAAACATTTGTGTTCACTGCCATCTTTCTGGCTGACATGCCCACTTTGTCACACAGAACTCAGGAAGTCTGGATAATGGGACAAGCGGATACAGACACACAGACAGACAGACACACACACACACACACACACACACACACACAATAAATGGTTGAGCAGATCGGAAAACAAACACACTCGGCTCGGTTTGATATCCCACTGTCCGGCGCTCTGCCACAGTCTCTCCTGCTAATCAGTGCAGGAATATGTGGTGCACGGGTGTCAAGTGATTTATTGGCTCCTTCTAAGGTGCTGCTGAAATGGCTCATGAAAATGACTTCACAAACTGATTTCAGACCAGTTTTTACTCTCACAAGAAGGTTAGTCCAGGATATTTTTAGTCGAAGGAGTCAGGAATTGATTTTGTGTCGTGGACCGAGAGTTTGGGCTGCTTTCAGAATTAGCACTAGAGGTATTGTGTTTGGCAAGTATAATTATATGCTCCTCTTTATTTGGTTAAAGGATTAAAGGAATTGTTCACTCAATATTAAAATGCCATTTACTTACTCACGTCGCTCCAGACTTGTATTACTTTCTTTTTTTTTTTCCTTTACATGTAACCAAAAAGCAGGGGCTTTGCAATGTTTTACACACATAATTTCACATAATTGTATAATCTACAGAATAATTTAAATAATAAATGGATTAAAACTAAATGTATAGCTATACATTTTATTGTTTCTGAAATAATTATCTTATGCTCCCCAAAGCTGCAATTATTTGATCAGAAATAAAGTGAAACAGTAATGTTGTAAAGTAATGTTGTTACAATTGCAAATAACTGTTTTCTATGTTAATATAATAAAATGTATACCACATGGCCCTTCAAAAATTATTCTAATATGGTGATTTGTTGCTCAAAAAATACTTTGTATTCACTTTTGATCAATTTAATGCATCCTTGCTGAATAAAAGTATTAATTTCTTTCTTTAAAAACAATCATAAATATATATATATATATATATATATATATATATATATATATATATATATATATATATATATATATATATATCCATTCCCATTCAAATCTGGTAAGATGTGCACATTACTAATAATGATACTATAAATAATATGTAGTTACTACATTGTGCACGATCACAGCTGAGGAGGGGGGTCTTATCTCGCGAAACGATAGGTTATTTAAAAAAAAAATATATATATATATATATATATATATATATATATATATATATATACTTTTTAACTACAATTGTTTGGATTGAGTTGATCTGCAACGCGCCGGGAACTACGTCATCACGTTGAAAGGTCAGGCTTGATGTCGCGGGCGCCGGCGAAAGTACCGCCCCACTGTTTACAAAGTGAGCAATACAATTTGAACTATCCTCCTTTGCATGGTCGAGTGGGGCAGTACTTCCGCCGACATCGAGCCTGACTTTTCAAGATGATGACGTAGTTCCCGGCACGTTGCAGATCGGCTTAATCCGAACAATTGTAGTTAAAAAGTATATATATATATATATATATATATATATTTTTTTTTTTTTTTTTTTTTTTTTTTGTTGAAAATGACCTATCGTTTCGCGAGATAAGACCCTCCTCCACAGCTGCGATCGTGCACAGCCATTTCAAGCATTTCAAAGACCTTTGAAACGGCATTGATTTGGACTTCAAAACGCTGGTTGTCATTGAAGCCCATTATTCGAAGAAAAATCCAGAAATGTTTTCCTCAAAAAACTTAATTTCCCTTCCACTGAGGAAAGAAAGACATGGATATCTTGGATGGCATTGGGGTGAGTAAATTATTAGGAAATTTTCATTTTGAGGTGAACTAATCCTTTAAAGAAGATATTTTAAAGAAAATAGGTAATCAAACAGTTGAAAGTAGCTATTGACTTCCATAGTACTGGAATACTATGGAAGTCAACGACTACCATCAACTGTTTGATTACCAACATTCTTCAAAATATCTTCCTTTGTGTTCAGCAGAAGAAAGAAACACATACAGGTCTGGAACAACATGAGGGTGAGTAAGTGATGACAAATTTCATTTTTGGGTGCACTTCAGGATTGGTTTAGACAAATAAATTAGTCTTGCCTTGCCATGATGCCGATACATATGTGACTTAAAAGTTTGAAAATTCTTAAAAGTGCAAGGGTTGGCTGGGACTTTGAGGTGGTACTGGAACCTGGCGAAAATTGGACTGATGACCAAAACTGAAAAAGACATGACAAACAAAAACACATATGACAAAGCCTGTTAGCCACACCACCAAAGATGAGCAGACAGACAGAGGAAGAGGAAACTGTAAAAGAAAATTCTGTAGAAATAACAAAAACAGCCAATTTAGTAAAAAAAAAAAAAAAAAACTTTAGATTTTAAAACTTTAAGTTTAAACCATTGCATTAACATGGCTAATACTTACAGAGAACTCCTTCCCATGCTGCAAATAAAATTACCCCACACTGTAGAGCTGTAAGAAATCAAAATAAATATTATTCAGTTAACTGTTATGTGTTGCTTGTTGAGGACCTGTATCTCATAAATCTGCTTACAATACATCTAAGTTAGGTTAATAAAAAATAAGCTTCACTTGACCTCTCTATATTCTAACTTGCTTTTTTGGCATTTTACTTGTCTTTGTTGCCTAATAGATCATTAACTCTGATAAAGTTTTTCAACAATTTACACCTTTATTCATATTTTTAATTAGGCCATATTATAATAATCATTATAACTGTGTCTCCTGCCTAACTAGAAATGAAGTAAAAGGTTAAGCTGGTACCAATAGCCAATCTCTCTAAGCTCAAATAACTAATTTTGCGTTGCAAAGGAAAGTTTGTGTCTAAACGACTTATTCAATTTGGTCCAGTATTGATTATGTTCGTAAAATCATAAAATCATCAAGTTCGTCATCTGGGAAACGGACTACAACGCAGATTGAGCAAAATAACGTAATGTCTGTTATAAGTGCTTGTTTTTACCAATGACAGGCTCGGATGTTATGGAAAGCATCCCTACATAGATAACAGTTAGATATTTTTGTTATTATAAGATCCTTCAAACCTCGTTTGTATGTCCTCCGTATAGGCTTTGTCAAATGCAGCAATGTTATCTCGCAGACCATCGTAAAACACATTTAATTAAAACTCGACAGAAACTAAATAAAACTCACAAAAGCCCCCCTCGATTTGTCTTTCCACCGTTACAACAATCATCAAAGTCTGTTTTGGTCGAAATAAACCGTAAGGTAATGTTAATTCACGGAGTTAGATTTGAAAATCACAGCACAAGCAACGGGGTAACGCTAAAGAGATTGTGTTTTTGCAACGAACCGTCGCCGGCTAAACTTCCACTGTCATTTCACATTAAAAGCCATGTACACTATAGCGTAAAATCCTAAAACCTTATTATAAAAGTAAAAATTAACTTACCAAATTTCCAGATATCCATCCAGTGAGTGACCTGCCGCAGTTGTGCTCTGACGTCAGTCAGGCGGCGCGCGCACTCTCTGTTTACAGCAACCCTGTATTATTGCCTGGCATATTACAGCCAGGTTACAGCTAGGTTACAGCAACACTAAAATGTACTGTAAAATGTTCCCGCTCAAACAAAATTACCCAGAATGCAATGCAAATTACGGTATTTTACTGTAATATAGAAATGCAGCATTGTACTGTAGGTTTTTACAGTACTGTGCTGCTAAATCTACAGCGACAGTTAACAGTGTGGCCAATTCAACTCATATGCAAACTCATGAGTAGAAAGGAAGTTAAAATGATTCAGATTTTAACATTTGACTATAGTATACAGATATAAAATTAGGAACAGTATAATATATGGAACCAAAGTAATTAGGCAGGACTGGAGGGGCGCAACTGACATATGGTTTGACGCTTGTTTGAGAATTTAAGAACTTGCTACTAGAGGTGTGTGTGAGTGTGTGTGTGTGTGTGTGTGTGTGTGTGTGTGTGTGTGTGTGTGTGTGTGTGACAGGTGGTGTGTGAAGAGCAGTACTTGTTCAGAACCATCAAAAGTTGTCTTTAGAAACCAACCAAGCCAATCTGACCACCAATGATTTTGTCTGCAAGCTCGATCCTTTGTTGTAGTTAGCCGTAGGCATGCGCAATACAAAATATTTGAGTCATAGTGGATGTATATAAATATATAATATTGGCGATATTATAAATTATATAATGGCAACATGGTTTTAGAGTCATCTACTTTTGTCTGTTTGCCTGCCCAAGTTCACTTATTCAACAACCTTTAAAGCTGTGTTGGACTGATTTATATTTTGAAAAGCACTATACAAATTCGTTCGAATGCATATTTACGATTCTATTCTGGACAGATCAACAGTCTCTGAGAGACTATTTTGAATATTTAGGGTGTTTATTTAGGTTGTTTATTTTTTTTTTCATGTTGAGCACAGGTATTATAACTGCCAACCTGAAAATTCACAATTCGTTTTCCAGGAATCAAAATTAGATTAATTTTGTAGCCATACCACATAATGAGACCTGAAAGTAGTTGAATTGTTCTGACCTTTGCTGGGAGAAAGACTGGACCACTTAAAACCCTAATGTGTTGTTAATTGTATTATATATTAATGGCCTTACTCATATGGAACGGTCAGTTTTGATATACATAATGAGACTATTCACATGGCAATCTACCTTTCAACGACCGATCATGAGTGAACAGTGTGTGTCATTAATCCATACCATCAACTTTTCTAGAAACCCGAGTCCTTGCTGCTGTACGTGGTACAGCCTCTCTCTCTCCGTTTTTGACATGCACAATGACGCCGAGTTTTGCCACTAAAACCCATTACGGCGCTCACCGTCGTAAAACTTGCATGATCTTGTAAATCTTTTAGCAATGTTAGTTTGAATTTCTGCTTGTGAAGGAGAAAGGGAAAAAAAGGTTAGGTACTGGTAAGCAAGTGTTAGTGCTCTAAAAGGTGCAGATGTAATAGGACCTAAGTTTTATTAAAGCTGAAGAACATGAGAAAAACATCATCCTCAGTGGCCTTGTTATTCAATCCTCTACTCACTTCAAACACTCCCTGTATGAATCCATTTTTTAACGCGGAGAGAAGATAATCCGATGTCAACGATGAAATATTTAGAGGTGTTCACCTCTGTATTTGCATGGAATAGGAGTCCATGGCTTCCCAAGTGGTGTTGTAAGCTAAATTTGCTTTAGAAGTGGAGATGCGTTGGAGAAGCATGTTGCCCTCAGCGAAAGATGTTACAATCACTGCCCACATGTTGCTCGGATTCAATTTATAAGGATGTATACTGTACATGTCCTTCATGATGCATTTAACATGAGCCATGTATTGCTTTTTCCCCCTAAACTTTTATAAAAGTGATGGTAGAGTTGACAAATAATTTATTGATTCACAATAACTTTTGTCTCGCTGGTTTCTTTTAAAACACATAATTGTTAAGGATACAAATGGTTATATCTAACAGAAGGAGACTTTTGCTTCTAGGGGCAAACAGGCTGACAGTATGAAATCAAAGTTTAAAGTGGAGGGAGAATTAACAGAAATTTGGTATGAAATGATAGGGAAAGAATGGGGGAGAGAGGCGATGAGAAACAGACAAGGGGCAAATCCGATCCGTCTCTGGTGGGACATTTCCTGCCCAAGGTGAAATGCATCAAGTGTCCTTAGCAGTTAATTGATAAGAACATTCTATCTTTAACTGAGGACAAAGCTGTGCTCCTGGGATCGAAACCATTCAATGCTGTATAGATGCTGCAATTTGCCTTGGAAAATCAGGCAAGTTTTTTTCATGTCTCTTATGATAAGAACTATATTAGCACCCACACCAGTGAATGATAACTCACGGTTTATTCTAAGAACATGCTGCAGTTTTGCCGTCTGCCGCTTTAAACATTTGAGCTCTTTAAAGCAGGTTGGAATCTGATTGGCTGCCAATGCTTTTCTATCATTCATCAGCTGGAAAAAAAAATCATTCTAAATATGATTCCAACAAAATTGTTCCTTTTTGTTGCTATAGTTGTGATGTGACAACTATTCTCTATAGAATTTGATTTATTTATTATTACAACTTTATAGTTCTCATTATACTTGTCATCCTTGATGTGAACATCCCTTTAACAGGTGACAAAATCTTGCTATATGTATAAGTGCACTTTAATGTCTCTTACTGCAATTGCAACAAATAGATCACTTGTTCAAATTCCAACCATGTATTATTGCTAAACCCCATAGCAACACTTACAGTACATTAAAAAAGATGTACTGTACTTCAAATGGCTTGGAATATAGAACGTTTCTGAATAAATAACTCCTTCTGTGAGAAAATGATGGACTTTTTGGCAAGGCTTCACCATTTAGTGAAAAAAAAGAAAGAAAAACAACCATGCATTTGAGCTGCAAAATAAGGAGCAAATAAAAAGATGAGGCATAAGCCAGAAACATAGAACCAATAGGTTTAATTTTATTTTATTTTGCATAAGAATGGAATGCATTGATAGCAATAAAAAATGTTTCCTAAAAAAATAATTCTGTATCATATTGATTGTATTGTAACCACATTTTATTGGTTAGATGGTTGGCAGATGTTTTTCACTGTGTGCAAGCCATGCATATTCGTCACATGTACAATTTGAGACGAGTACGATCGTTTTGCCAACTATATAACTTGTATTGATTATTCATTCTAAAAATTACGTTTTATAAACTTATATAATTTGCAAAGCAGTCCTTTACACCTGACTCCGCCAACAACCAGATGTCTCCTTTGCTTTGACATTAACCCAAACAAGTCTGAATTTGATTAAAAGGGAATCAGAGGTTTAATGCAAATCAAAGTTCCGACTTTCTGTTACTGCATACTTTGTCTGACCTCTACTTTCAAAGTACAGGTGGACATCACTTCTTCACCAGAAGTTGACACTCTCAGGCATCTCATTCAAAGATAAAACAATACCTGTTCTTTTTAAGCACTAGGTTTGAACTCTCTAGACGCAGGAATCCCCCCCAACAAGTTTGATATGCTTTGACAACCCACTCATTGTGTGTGAGGAGTTACAAAATGAGACAAGGCAGCCGAGAAGATTTTCGCTGCACTTAGTGTACCATCTTCCAAATCCATTTTATACACTTCACCCAACGTTCCTGTCCTCTAATGGAATTGCTGTCTGAAGAAAGGGTGTCCTTATACGATTTGGCCACTTCCATTTGACAGGCTATGCAAAGAAAGCAGGCAGACATGTTCTGTAATGGCCGATGCATGTACTCGTCAGTGTGATCAGTGTGACTTGGGCAGAACAGCTCCGATCATGAACTGTTACATTCTCCACCATCAACAGTTAGAGAGAAACAATGTCTCACAATAATGGAGCCAAATGGAAACAAGAGAGTCAATGAATTGCCTCTTTAATTTTTTAAGCTCTTATGAAAGAATACTGTGACTGCAGACGCAACAGCAAATGATCAACATCCAAAGGGTCCATGGAGCTTTTAAGGATTCAAGCCTGAGCTTTGAGAGTTGCTAAAGTAACGTTTTGTAAATCAAGAAACACAAATGCCTTATTTGTATCGGTAATGTCTCTGTTTCATTGTGCCGCTTAGGGACAGGTAACAAGAGGGCAGACAGCTGAGCTGAGAAATGCTTTCACTCCAATGAATCGTGGACACTACACATTCTACAGGTCTGCAGTATAATGTGCAGATCTAGTACACCTGAAAGGAAGCACTTTATAGGGAACTGCATCCAGTTAATTGAAAGCATTTTGAAAAGTTAGCTACAGTACATAATGTACAATTAGGTTGATAAATCCTAGACCACATACATTTTTTTTTATTTTTTTTTTATATAAAATTAATAATATTTTAAATTCAGCACTATTTGTAGTTCCCTAAACAAACTTTGTGACAATGTAATATAATTTTAGAGTCTTTGGAACATTCCAGAGAATATGACCACCAGGTTTTGTTCATTTCAGCTCAAGTGTTGTTGTCATTAAAGTAAAAGGTGGACATGCCAAATATTAAGAAAGTCTGAAATTGTTGTATAATATTTCAGATGACCATTTCAATGGAACATGTTTGTATTAAATCAGAACAAAAAAGGAGGGGTCTGTCAACTAGTCTGTTGGGCTCAAATTATAAAAGTTGTTATGTGAGCCAACAAAATGATCAAGTTTCAAGTCAAGTCAAGTCCTCCTCATTTATGTAGCGCTTTTAACAATGTAGATTGTTTCAAAGCAGCTTTACAGAGATAAACATATAATTTAAGGTAACAGAGATTGGTTTGGTTTTATAGTGGTTCTTGAAAAATGTTTTTTCCAGCTAAAGTTAGTTTTGATTGATTCACTTCCGTCTAAATGATCATTTGTTATTAAATTAGGGGCCGCTAAGACGACACCGTTCTCTCTAAACAGACTTTAAACGTGAACCTGTGATAGACGCTGATGGCGTTCACATGCGCATTAAGAATTGATTCTATAGTTATGTGCGTTTGAATATATGTGCGCAGTTTTGTAATTCCTTACAAACCATGCCTAAACAAACTACTTGTCTTGTCTATAAATTTTGATGCAGAATTTTATTTTATCTTATCACTTTGGGTAGGTACGCGAACCGAAAAATTCCACAACGCTTTATCTGTAGAGTGGTATAGGGATCCTCCATAGGGAGAGGCTAGTTGGCACTTCAGCATTGCATTGTCATCGGGTCCAGGCAAAAGTCCTTCGTCAGATCTGGAAACGGCCTGGATCCGGCAGGCTGCGGGAAAACCTCGGGATAAACAAAGACACTAAAATTAGCGTAGATGCCATTCTTCTTATGATGTAACGAGTACATCAGGATTTAAGGGAAGTGTTCCCAGTTCCTGCTGACCTAATCTAAGCAGCCTAATATTGAATTATAGAAGTCTATAGAGTGTTATGTGAATGCTAGGTCAAAGAGATGTGTTTTTAGTCTAGCTTTGAACTGACAGACTGTGTCTGCTTCCCGGACAATGTTAGGAAGATTGTTCCAAAGTTTTGGTGCTAAATAGGAAAAGGATCTACCGCCAGCAGTCGATTTAGATATTCTAGGTATTATCAACTGGCCAGAACTTTGAGATTGCAATAGACGTGAAGAACTATAATGCGTTAAGAGCTCGCTCAAGTACTGGGGAGCTAAACCATTTAGTGCTTTCTAAGTAATCAGCAATATTTTAAAATTTATACAATGTTTAATAGGGAGCCAATGCAGTGTTGACAGAACCGGGCTAATATGGTCGTACTTCCTGGTTCTCGTAAGAACTCTAGCGGCTGCGTTTTGAACTAGCTTTAGTTTATTTATTTATTACGTGTGGAAGTTTTTTGTCCAAAAATTAGAATCTCTGTTTTTTTCAGAATTTAGTAGTAGGAAATTAATAGTCGTCCAATTTTTGATATCAACTATGCATTCCGATAATTTTGTGAATTGGTGAGTTTCGTTAGGTTTGGAAGAAATATAGAGCTGAGTATCATCAGCATAACAGTGAAAGCTAATTCCATGTTTCCTAATGATATCTCCTAAAGGTAGGATGTACAGAGTGTACAGCAGCGGTCCTAGTACTGAGCCTTGTGGTACGCCATACTGAACTTGTGATCGATAAGACATCTCTTCATTTACTGCTAAAAACTGATAGCGGTCAGATAAATATGATTTAAACCATGCTAATGCAATTCCACTAATGCCAACATAGTTTTCTAGTCTATTCAAGAGAATGTTGTGGTCAATTGTGTCAAATGCAGCACTAAGATCAAGTAACGCTAATAGAGAGATACAACCACGATCGGATGATAAGAGCAAATCATTTGTGATGATTTGAGAGCTGTCTCAGTGCTATGGTGCGGTCTAAGTCCTGACTGGAAATCATCGCAGATACCATTTCTTTCAAGAAAGGAACACAGTTGTGAGGATACTGCCTTTTTTATTATCTTTGACAGAAAAGGTAGATTTGAGATCGGCCTGTAATTGACTAATTCTGTAGGATCAAGTTGCGTTTTTTTAACAAGCGGTTTAATAATAGCCAGCCTAAAGGTTTGTGGTACGTATCCTAGAGACAAAGACGAATTAATGATGTTAAGAAGAGGATCTATGACTTCTGGAAGCATCTCTTTCAGTAGTTTAGTCGGTATAGGGTCTAACATACATGTTGTCGATTTAGATGAATTAACGAGTTTGCAAAATTCTTCCTCTCCTATGGCAACAAATGAATCAAATTTTACCTCAGGGAGACTATAATGCACTCCCTGATGCGATGCTGTAGTAGACAGTTGCATAGTTATAATTTTGTCCCTAATATTATCAATCTTATAAGTGAAGAAGTTCATAAAGTCATTACTGCTGTGTTTCTTGGAAACTTCTGGGCTTGAAGCTTTCTTTTTCGTTAGTGTAGCCACTTTTTCAAATAAATACCTTGGATTATGTTTATTTTCTTTTAATAGGGTTGAAAAATAAGCAGATCTAGCAGCTTTTAAAGCCTCTCTGTAAGCAATCGAGCTCTCCTTCCATGAAATCCGAAATACCTCTAGTTTTGTTTTCTTCCAGTTGCGCTCCATTTTTCTGGCTGCTCTCTTAAGGGCCCGGGTGTGCTCGTTGTACAACGGTCTTGGACTATTTTCTTTAATCTTCTTTAAGCGCAATGGAGCAACTGTGTCTAAAGTGCTGGAAAGAAGAGGGTTGAAAGTTTCTGTTGCAATATCAAGTTCTTCTAAGCTATCTGGGATGCTGAGACGATGAAACTGATTAGGAAGATTATTGATAAAGCAATCTTTAGTGGCAGAAGTGATAGGTCTAACATACTTGTAACACGGAGTTGGCTTTGCAGCCTTGGCTAAATGTAATTTACATGAGACTAGATAATGATCTGAGATGTCGTCGCTCTGCTGCAGAATTTCAACAGCATCAACATTGATTCCATGTGATAATATTAGATCTAGAGTATGATTACGACAATGAGTAGGTCCTGACACGTGTTGTCTAACTCCAATAGAGTTAAGAATGTCTTTAAATGCCAATCCCATTGCATCTTTTCCATTATCAAAATCACCAACAATTAGGACTTTATCTGCAGTCAATACTAATTCTGATAGAAAGTCAGCAAATTCTTTGATAAAATCTTTATGGTGCCCTGGTGGCCTGTATACAGTTGCCAGCAGAATTCTCAAACTTGATTTATTGTTTACATTATATATTTTTACATTAAGCACCAACACTTCAAAAGAAGTATATTTAAAACTAGAATTTTTAGTGGTTTTGAAAATATTACTATAAATTACAGCAACACCTCCCCCTTTGCCTTTCAGGCGAGGTTCATGTTTATAACAGTAATCTTGCGGGGTGGACTCATTTAAAGTAGTGTAATTGTCTGGTTTTAGCCAGGTTTCTGTCATACACAGCACATCTAGGTTATAATCTGAAATCATATCATTAACTATGAGCGCTTTTGAAATAAGGGATCGAATATTCAGCAACCCAATCTTTATCGTTTGCTCATCTGTATTATATCTATTTTTTTATTTGTTGAATATCAATTACATTTTTAACCTTAGATCGGTTTGGACGTTTTTTTGGATTTCCAAATTCGGGGAACAGACACAGTCTCTATATGATGATATCTAGGTGAAAGAGGCTCTATGTGATGGGATTTATCTGACCTTGGTGACGCGAGGCCGCTAGCAGACGGTCAGTTTAGCCAGTTTGTCTGGTTCCTGACCTGAGCCCCAGATTGTCATGTTTTGTCTCTAAGACTATGAGCCAAATTACTAGAGAGAAGAGCAGCGCCATCCCAGGAGGGATGAATACCATCTCTTTTCAACAGGTCAGGTTTGCCCCAAAGACTTTTCCAATTGTCTATGAATTCTATATTATTTTGCGGACACCACTTAGACAGCCAGCCATTGAGTGATGACAATCTGCTAACTATCTCATCACTCCTTCGAACAGGAAGGGGGCCAGAGCAAATTACAGTGCCTGACATCGTACTTGCGAGTTCAAACACCTCTTTAATATTAATTTTGGTGATCTCCGACTGGCGGAGTCGAACATCATTAGTGCCGACGTGAATAACAATCTTAGAGAATTTACGATTAGCATTAGCCAGCACTTTTAAATTTGCTTTGATGTCAGGCGCTCTGGCTCCCGGCAAACATGTGACTATGTTGGTTGGTGTCCCTATTTTCACGTTCCGTGTAATAGAATCGCCAATTACCAGGGCACAATCAACAGAATTCTCAGTGGGTGTTTCACTGAGTGGGGCAAATCGATTTGTTGTAGTAATCGGAACGGAAGAGTAGTTTTTTGATCCGCGACTAGAGCGATCCCTCACTGTCACCCATCTGCCTGGCTGCACAGGCAATAATTCAGCCGGAACCGAATCATGTAAAGAGTTCACTATGCTAGGTGCATCCAAAATAGTATCTAAAGCTCTAGCACACTTACTATCCTCAATTAAAGTTTGGATGCGTGTTTCTAATTCTGAAATCTTCTCTGTCAGCCTGACTGTTTCCTTGCATTTATCACATATAAACCCTATATTGCTGACAGGGAAGGCTATGCTAAACATGTAACATGAAGTGCAGGTGACAATAACAGGACAAGACATTACTCACCGTGTTTGTTGACTGATTCTTACTCACCTGTGCTTTTTATGAACTCAGAGGCGCGGGTGCGCGAGAGAAAAATAAATAAATAACTGAGCGCACGGGTGGCACGTTAACAGGCTAGCGAGTTACTAGCGTGTTGTGCTAACAATAACGGAAGCTAGCGATGTCAGGTTAATCTGAGATGTTATCTAAGCTGTATTTAGTAGTATAAACAACTAGAAATGGTAGTAAATGATGGTTCAAAACAGAAAGAAATACAAAGCTAATACGAGGCTTAGACGGAGCTTACAGCCTCGAAGCAAACAAAACACAGCAGGCAGCTAGGCAGACAGGAGCAATCGATCAGGATCAGGAACAGCAATCGATCAGAATTGCCAAGATATTTCAGATATTTCAGATATTTTCACTGGTTTCAGATATGCTTAATAATGTTTATGCACATGGTAATGTATAATATACATTTATATCTTCAAATTTCACCCTTATTGTGAAATGTTTCACATTAGAAAGGGATCAATAATCTTAAAAGATATACAATTGGCTATTTTACTCCATCAATTATTAATATTGTCTTTTAGGAGGCTTTTCAGATCCCCTGGAACCATCTGGGGTTAAATCAAAGTCATGCAAGGTCACAAAGGCCAGTCCCTTAATGGGAGACTAAACCTTCAATGTTCCACTCCTTTAATTACCACACAACCACCACAATGTTAGGTAAAGGATAGAGTCCTTTCAATCAATATTTTACACAACATGCTTGTAAGAGCATACATGGAGCATTGTGGGTAAAGCACCAGTGAGCAACATCTAAAGTAAAAAAAATAAAAATAAGAGTCTTTATGGTGACACAAATGAAAGAAAATATGGATGGATCGATGTATGATGGATGACAGATGCTCAAGCGTAGAGAAAGACAAACAATAGATAATAATACAATATAATGGTGAAATAATTGAATGGCCCACATGACTGAGAGGCAGGCACATTAACTATACAGCCATGCATGACAGCAGAGTGACAGAAAGACCCAAAATAACATGATCCAGGTCAGTTCCCCATAAAACGCCCTCTAAGCACAAATCCAAGGGGACTTTGAATAAATTACTACAGGAAGAGCTTAGCAGGAGATGAGATGTGTATATGTGTGTGCGTGCATGCGTGCGTGCGTGCGTGTGTTTGTGTGTGTTTGTCTCCTTATGACCCCTTAGCCAAACGACTGAGGATTCTCGGGAAGGGATTGGTCAAACAGGTTAATTCGTCGGTAGGCAAGTAATTCACATGAGACTGACAGTTTGAGGCCTCTAACCCTCTGATAGGCAGATTCCATACACTGTCAGGTGGAGACGCACAGCCTCCAAGCTCATACTGCTGAGGAGTGAGAGATCACAAGGGAACAAGAGAGACAAAGATTGCCTCTGCCGAAAGAGAATTGAAAGAACAGAAAAAGGCTAATGGAGGGAAAGGGAATTTCTGGGTCTCTTGAGACAAACAAAACACCCGGGTTGCCAATCAGAAGACGGTCCCCAAGTGATGCTCTAAATCTGGTAGAGAGCTCAGTGTGCTTGCGTGCGTCAGTGTGAGCAGTTGCATCTTATTGCATTTATCAGATGATGACTCAACTTCCAGGTCTGTAAACAATGTAAGAAACAACATCCTTGTATTTTTCTTTAGCGTTCATTCATGCAGAATGAATTTGTGTCTTCTTTGGTGAATGATTTTACAGTAAGATCAGGGTCATTCAACAGGTGTAAAATATTTGAAACATTATCTGTTTGGAAAATACTAAGTCAAGGCAGTGTGAATAGGTCTACAGATTAAAAGGTTATATTTTTATTGTCAAAAAAACAAAAAAAACAAAACAATATGAACAACAAGGATGGTTTTACATTACACGTAAAAAAATGGAGTTAATAAAAAAACCTTTAGAAACCCATTGAGTTAAAAAAGGTTAATTAAATGTAATTTTCATTACTTGAAATAATATACAAATTATTTAGAAAAAATTAAGAATATACTGATGTTGTATATATATATATATATATATATATATATATATACACACATTCATCTACAGCATTTTCACCAAAAAATATGTGATATTTACTTTATTTTAACTGAAATATCGAGAAGGTGGCTTGTTGTTTAAAAATATTAATAATACTGGTTTTAATTTATTAACAAAAACAGCATTAATACAGTTTATTTTTTTGCTCACCAGCCACTGTGGCTAGTGGTTTTCCAGAGTTACTAGCATTTTCACTGGCCACAATTTTGACATCAATACCATGGGGGAAAACTGCCATATCTTTTTTTCTTTTCTAATTATCTAGATTTATTAGACTGCTGTCACTTTAAATAACTGATGTACGGATCCATTATACTGTTACATATGCGTTTTCTTTCTCAACCGTTTACGTTCACTTAAAACATAACTGACTGTGTTTAGGCATAAAAAAAATTTTTGTTTGGTTCCAGTTTCCGACCGACCCAGTCAACTTATGTGCGACCCAAATTTATTTTATGAGCTTGGGGAAGAAATATTACAAATTAAATAAATACACAATAAAAAACTTTGAGGCGAACTATAATTTATGTTTATGCACAGCACCGTATTTGTATAGCCTGTTGTCCTCCAGCAATGCTAACAAACGAGGCAGCCACAGGCGTTCACACATCGTTGTTGTCATGTAGATGCACTGCCGCGCTTGTGACAGGGCGCATGAACTGAATGAGCAGAGATAGAGAGAGAGCCCCGGTCGCGCACGCGCTCTCTCTGCGGAGCCAGGCGAAAGTATTGGCTTCACCGTCTCAAAACTAAGCACTGTCTTGCTCTCTCTCCCTCGCACATATTAATGAAAATAAATCGACACGATGGCAAGGTCGGAAGACTAAAATTTCATGTGGAGGATTCGGAGATTTCTTTTTTCCTGAATTTCCGCTGGGTGGGAATTGTGGTAAAATATGTTGCCTTATCTTCTCTGAAAAGCGTTCCACACATTCAGCTGACATATAAACCACACTTTAAAAAAAAAAAAAAAATTTCCAGTGATGCAATGTTTTCTGTGATGACACAAATCTTGTGGGATGTCCTAACCGCCGGGATAATCACGCAACGCGCACACGTCCGATAATGACACGTCTAATTTGCGAACTAATGACTCATTTGAACCGATTCGTTTTAATGAATGGTTAAAACTACTGATCTTTCCAACACTGAACTCACGAGACGTCTGAATCGGTGTATAACTAATCGGTAACACTTTACAATAAGGCAACCCCGTTTGCCCCCGCGCACACATTTTAAATCAGCGTGTGTGTGTGTGTGTGTAACATGCTGGGACACACAAGGTGGTAGAGTACATGTACAGGTAGGCTATGTTATGAAAAAATAGAGTAGCTTATCCATCGCTACTGTAAATAAATAAAAATAATTTCCTTCCTATCCCTTACTGCCACTGGAAAAAACTGACCCATGATCCGAACTGACAACCAACCGGAACCAAACTTTTTTTTTTTACGCCTTACATGAATACGCACACTGTAGTTTATTATTTCAGATGCCTTTTCAAAAGACTACATTTAAAAAAAAAAAAATTAAAAAAAAAACAAAAAAAATATATATATATATATATATTATATATGAAATTCAAACCACCAAAATGGTTAGTAGGAGTGACTGCGTTACACGCCACTGCTGAAATCCACTCGCATTTGGCCGGTTGGTGGGTGTTAATGTCAAGCCCTGTTTATGTTAATATAATTAAAAAATAAAAACTGAGAACATGTCACCCTGAACAGCATACCAAGTTCAATTACACAAATCTTATTACCAAAACTGTCATTTTCAGCTAAATTAAAATGTAGTTTTTTTTTTGGTGTATCATAGCGCGCACACACACACACACACACACACACACACACACACATATATATATATAAGAATATCACAGACCTTGTGAGGTGGTGTCAAATACATGAAGTACCTTCGTTACAACCTACCCCAATACTGGGGTAGGTTGTAACACATGCTGGGGTAAGTTGTAACAATTACACAAAAGAAGCAAAAATGGATGCCACACTATAAGATATGCTTCAAAAACATGTTTATTGACATAAAAGAACAATTTCTCAATCTGGAACTCTGGAACAGACTGTCTGATTTTGTGTGTCAGAACTTGTGTGTGCATGTGTGTGTGTGTGTGTGCGTGTGTGTGTATGTAAATGTGTCTACTTGAACAAACTTACTTAACAGTAATACTTAACAGTATACAGTATAAACAAACTACAATTTCTAACAAAAAAAAACATATCTATCTATGTGTGTGTGTGTGTGTGTGTGTGTGTGTGTGTGTGTGTGTGTGTGTGTTCTTAATCAGAGTCACAGTGCTGACAAATGAATGCTGGTAACCCAGGAGTGCAGGCTTTGTGGGCCCAGAGACTGCATAGGGCGCATTTTTCCCAGACCTCCTTCGGCTTTGAGTTGCCATATGGCTCCATGCACACAACACAAAAGTTTTCCTCATCTGAGATGTCAGAATCCTCAAAGTTCAACATTTTCTTGGTGGGCTTTCTCTCCTTTTTCTGTTTCTTGCCTTTATTCTTACCAACGATGCTCTGTCTTTTCTTTCCTCTTCCCTGTTGTTCTTCCATCAGTGCTTGTTTCACTGCTTTTTTTAAAAGACTGGCAGTCACACCTCTGTTTGTCTTTCTTTTCCACTGCCTAGGCATTCTATAAAAATATTAAAATCAATCAGTTGTATGATAGGGGATGGTTGTAACACTTTTTCAAGAAGTGTTACAACCCACCCCACCCCTGTCAGTCACTGTTTAGCTAGCTGTATTAGCATACTAGTTTGAAATTAGCAGGGGCAAACTGCATCACATTTTGCCTAAGAAACTACATTTTAATCTAATATAAGTCAATCTTATTTATCTGCAATACTTTAGATACTAGACAAAAAATAGTCTTGGTCAAAAAAATTACTTTCTTACCTCAAAATCAGTTTTTTCTCGATAAGTTCAGATTGAATCAGTTTTCAGACTTGACAACCACCATGCGTTGTCAGGGAGACAGTAGGTAAACATTGAAATGATCACATGACTCCTATCTTATCCCCAATTGGCGGAAATGCTGATGTTACAACTCTCCCCGTGTTACAACCATACCCGGTCTCCCCTATAGTAAAAGTCAGCATTTGCTATTTATTTTTAAAGTCACCTGGTTGTAGAATCACCCACCATATTTGTATATAATAAAAAACAAACAATGTTGTAAGCTGTTTCGTGTTCTAATTCAAGTGTCTTGCCATAACAACATGCTATGCTTTACCCAGATGTCACTGTAGAGCTGAGAGAGAAAGCAAAACGACCTTGTTTTGATATTTTCCTATTTCCATCTTTGTGAAAAAGCAAAGACAAATGTGCTTGCCTGCTTGTGCCTAATAGTTCTGCATATAATCTTTGGGAGATTATGCATTTCTGCCCACAAAATAAGAGTACAATATGGCACAACCAAATGTCCTTTCCCACTTTGCAAGCAAATTTGTTCTCCTCTCTCCCTCTCTATCTCTCGGTTGTTTTTCCTGCCTGTCTGATGTAATACCCGAGAAGGTGCAGTGCAGTGCGAGCATAGCATTACGGGAGACAGGGGTGATTTCCTCTGGGTCATGGCATTGATTTGGAGCGACCCTGGAGGCCAGGCGAGCAGCAGGTGGCACACTGACCTGAATTAGGTGATATGGAGCAGTGGTAATCAGACAAGTTCTACAGCATTTCTCTCAGTCCTCAAACAGACACTGAGATGTGAACATCACTATGTAACCCTTTCTTTGCTGGCTGTTCACACCTACTCAGGTAATAACCGACCTCGGTTTACAAGCAGCCGTCAGACGCCCTATTGGAGGCTCCTTGTCAGGGTTATTATAGTTTCTGTAACTGTAAATAAAACTAAAAACATTTAACAGGGAAGCTACTATTTTGTTGCTTGAAATAAAATATGCTTTAACTGAAATAAAATAGAATATAAAACAACTCAAAGGGGACCTATTATGCTGTTTCAACATCTTGATTTCAGGGGCAAATAAATTTTTATGCTTGAATGTTGAATAATTGTCATTTTTGTTGCAGCACCTCTCTTCCAAGACGGTCAGTAACACTCTGTTTAGATAGAAGCTGTGTCCCAATTGAAAGGCTGCATTCTTCGAAGGTTGGAACGAGTGTTCTTCAATGGTAAGGTCAAGCCTACGGAGGATTGTCGCCTGGCAACTGTGAAAGCTGCCATTGATGAGTGACTAACATTTGTACTAGTCTTTTTTGAAAGTTATATTAAACTGTCTTAAAGCAAAATAGGGTTCACAAACTGTCTAAATATGTTCACCGTGGCACATTTATGTATATAATAAAAACTATAAACTATATATAATCACATATTAGTGAGATATGTCAACATTTCAACCGCTTTAAAGGTTTTTTATTTTTACATTTGTCTCATTAGATGTTTAAATAAGTTGAAACCCAGCACTTGCCTAACCCCAACCGCAACCCTTCTTTTTTGTATATGAAAGAAGCAGGAATTATTTAGACGAGGGATATTGTGACGGATATGTTCCAAGAAGAAACCTCCAACTACAATCGAGGCATTTCATTAGGAGGAGTTTCAGAAACAGTGACACTGATTTAGAGAATAACTCCCTTTGGAGTGACTTTGGGCTTTGTAACTTTACAGACCTTTTTATATGCTCAAACAGCAACATTACACAATGAAGAGAGTTGAAAAGCATATAAGATCCCTTTAAAAAATAGTTTACCACCAAATTACAATTCAGTCACCATTTACTAACCCTATTAACTAGCGGGGATAATTGCACATTGGACATTGCATTTCCCTGTTTTAGAATGAACGCCGTTACACTGAAGTATCACATCACTGAAAGCGTTTATGATTCTTAAGAATCAAGTGCGCTCTTGAGCAGACCACATGCGGCAGGTCAAGCATTGATCACTTGCATAAAGAGCACTTGGCTTACTTTAAATTGGGTCTTACCTGAAGCAATCTGACTAACTCAAGTTAATGCACAAAACAATTATCCTTCTTAGCGCCCTGATTTAATCAGGTTCTGTGTGTACAGGGAAATAAAGGTATGCCTCTTGCTAAGAAAGACAATTTCACACGCATACGACCTCCCTCCCTTTAGAAAAATTAGAGCCAATGGAGATTACATAGAGAATTAAGCAGTTAGCTCTTACAAGCAAATGTGTTTCTGTGGTAATGCTGGTGCCATTGATGGCTCCCTGTGTAGAAATTAGACACAAACACATGTGATGTGAGACGTGAGCACAATATAGTTTTTGTCAGAAAATTACAATGTGTTGGAATTGCATAAAAATGCAGAGAAATGCTGAAAGTGTGTATTTCATGAAATAAGCATCCTATTTTAAAAACAAAGGACAGGAGTTGGTGCAGAATAATATGTTTGCGTGTGTGGTATTATTTTTATGTATTTTTGAGACAGCAAAACTAATGCCGTTTATCATTTGTTGCCCTTTTTTGCAGCACAGTTACTTTTTTGCATAATTTAATAGGCTGCATGAAAGCCGAAAACGATGTTCAAGACCAAGCAACATGGTAACAATGCATAATGCATAACATTGAATGCATATTTACACAGGCCTAATAAAGAATATTGTTACAGTCAAAAATGTTTACAGTCAGAAGTGGGTTCAGTGAAGCTTCAGGCAATCCCAGGGAATCCATTTGAATGTTAACTGTTTCCTTCAAGTGGACCATCATCCATGGGAAAAAATAAAATCCACTGAATTTAATAATAAAAGTCTCATGGGGCCTTAAAGCTAGATGGACAAAACCATATTTCCGTTTGAACATAACCCTACTGGGTGATTCTGTGTCCATTACATATACGAACCCCTTCCTTCACTGATATCCCCACTTTTTTTTGACAGTTTCTCTTCACTCTAGCCATTTTTAATCTATAGTCATAAACTTGATTTTAAATAAGTTTTTCCTATAAGCAATGGGGTTGTCTTCCTTGAGCTGTTTCCAATTTATGAGCTGTCCACAAGCTAGCTTTATTTTATTTGCATACTAAACACTGCTCGCTATAGATACATATTATCCCGTTGATATTTTTCTCTTTTTTTACTTCATAAACAAGAGACTGAATTTGTTCTGTGTAAAGTAAACCTTCTTATGCAGCATTTCTCTCATATTTTTCGGTATGCAAACCCTATTTAACTAATGTTCACTGTGTGTCCAACATCAATCTTACAAACAACAACTCTTTATTCATCAAACACAGTTTCCACAAAATATTAAGTATATTAGAATGATTTCTGAAGGATCTAATGGCTTTGCTGTCACAGGAATAAATTACATTTTAAATTACGTTCAAATATAAGTATGTTTTTTTAATACATCTTATTATTTTGATATAGCTATTGTAACACTCTAGCATATTATTACAGGTTTTACTGTATTTTCAATCAAATACATTTTCAAATAAATAAATTCAAATACTAAGTGATGTTTTTTGAAAATGTAAAAATGCAGAAAGTTTTCTGTGATGAGTGGTTTGGGGTAGGGTTAGTGTAAGGGGATATAATATACAGTTTGTACAGTATAAAAATGATTGTCTATGGAAAAAAAAAACATCTATTTATGTGTGTGTGTGTGTGTGTGTGTGTGTGTGTGTGTGTGTGTGTGTGTGTGTGTGTGTGTGTGTGTGTGTGTGTGTGTGTGTAAACAATTACATAATTTATAATAACTTTTTGGTTTATACACTGAACAAAATTATAGACGCAGCTCTTTTGTTTTTGCCCCCATTTTTCATGAGCTGAACTCAAAGATCTAAGACTTTTTCTATGTACACAAAAGGCCTATCTCTCTCAAATATTGTTCACAAATCTGTCTAAATCTGTGTTAGTGAGCACTTCTCCTTTGCATAGATAAGCCATCCACCGCACAGGTGTGGCATATCAAGATGCTGATTAGACAGCATGATTATTGCACAGGTGTGCCTTAGGCTGGCCACAATAAAAGGCCACTCTAAAATGTGCAGTTTTATCACACAGCACAATGCCACAGATATCGGAAGTTTTGAGGGAGCATGCAATTGGCATGCTGACTGCAGGAATGTCCACCAGAGCTGTTGCCCGTGAATTGAATGTTAATTTCTCTTCAATAAGACGTATCCACAGGCATTTGAGAGAATTTGGCAGTACATCCAACTGGCCTCACAACCGCAGACCACGTGTAATTACACCAGTCCAGGACCTCCAGTTCCAGCATCTTCTCCTCTAAGATTGTCTGAGACCACCCAGTCGGGCAGCTGCTGCAACAATTGGTTTGCATAACTAAATAATATCTGCACTAATGGTCAGAAACTGTCACAGGGAAGCTCATCTGCATGCTGTTGTCCTCATCGGGGTCTCGACCTGACTGCAGTTCGTCGTCGTAACTGACTTGAGTGGGAAAATGCTCATATTCAATGACGTCTGGCATTTTGGAGAGGTGTTCTCTTCACGGATGAATCCTGGTTTTCACTGTACAGGGCAGATGGCAGACAGCGTGTATGGCATCGTGTGGGTGAGCGGTTTGCTAATGTCAACGTTGTGGATCGAGAGGCCCATGGTGGCGGTGGAGTTATGGTATGGGCAGGCGTATGGTATGGACAACGTACATAGGTGCATTTTATTGATGGCATTTTGAATGCACAGACATACCGTGATGACATCCTGAGACCCATTGTTGTGCCATTCATCCACGACCATCACCTCATGTTGCAGCATGATAATGCTCGGCCCCTTGTTGCAAGGATCTGTACACAATTCCTGGAAGCTGAAACCATTCCAGTTTTTGCATGGCCAGCATACTAACCAGACATGTCACGCATTGAGCATATTTGGGATGCTCTGGATCGGCGTACACGACAGCGTGTTCCAGGTCCTGCCAATATCCAGCAACTTCGCACAGCCATTGAAGAGGAGTGGACCAACATTCCACAGGCCACAATCAACAACCTGATCAACTCTATGCGAAGGAGATACTGACTGGTTTTCGGATCAACCACCCCCCAACCCCCCTAAATAAAATAAAAAAAACAGTAAAACAGCACATTTTAGAGTGGCCTTTTATTGTGGCCAGCCTAAGGCACACCTGTGCAATAATCATGCTGTCTAATCAGCATCTTGATAAGCCACACCTGTGAGGTGGATGGAGTATCTATGCAAAGCCGAGAGTGTTCACTAACACAGATTTAGACATATTTGTGAACAATATTTGAGAGAAATAGGCCTTTTGTTTACATAGAAAAAGTCTTAGATCTTTGATTTCAGCTCATGAAAATTGGGGGCAAAAACAAAAGTGTTGCGTTTATAATTTTGTTCAGTGCATATATCCCTAATATATGCAGTCCAAAAGTCTGACACCACTATTGATAATAGTTTTTTTTTTTTATTCAATAAAATAATTTAATCTTTTTGGACTGCATCTCAGTCTAAATTATTATATTAGATTTGAGGTAATTGTTTCATGTGTTCCCTCTAGACCTCTATCATGTGGATATCCCTTGGATTGGTTTCCCATTCAAGAGAAGTAATTCCAGCTGGTCCAGGTCAGGCTGAGTTCAAGATCTCCCATGACCATAAGCCCAGAGATCCCCAGCCGCAGCACTAACCACCACAGGCGTCTACAGGCTGCACAGATGCGTGTCAGCTCCCAGGTTAGCACCTTATCCTTTTTATCAAGGGGAAAAAATTGTCCCACGCAAAACCCTCGCTATACCTTGCGAGCACGCAGGGACTCTGTTACCGCACGTTTGCAGAAAGAGAGAGAGAAAAAAAAAAAGAAACGTATTCAGCCTCTCCATCTTGTGCTCCAAAAGATCCATTAGTATTCTGAGCAAAGCTTAGCCAGTGACAAGCCATACATCACCGTCACAGCAAAACGCTCTCTCTCTTTCTCTTTCTCTCCCTCTCTCTTGCCGCCCTGCAAATATGGCGAGCGCATGCTCTTCTGTTTGTATGCCACCCTCTGTCCTGCAAGTGTCCTCTACTCTGTGTCCGCAGACGGCGCACGCACACGTACCGCTTTTACAGCTCAGCCATTACAGAGGACATGCTGTTGCTGGAGGAGACAGATGCATTCTGGGAAGGTCCGTAAGAAAGGGGCACTTTCACTGTCTCGCCAAACGTTCGTCCTTGACTAACCTTGTCCTTTTACGGAGCTATTAAAGAGCGCTGTAAATTACATTGATGGGTCCCTCAAAAATGGCCTCCTGTTTTACTGTTTTCAGCCTGAACGACGAGGTCCAATAATGCAAATTATTGGAAAACTTGAAATGCTTAACCACAAACACTACTGGTCTCTTGGATTGTGAATAATTTCTGCATTGTTATACGGCTTTGAATGACCAGGTAATACGAAAATGTGCCCAGCGGAAGCATTATGATGAATAAGACAACACTTTTGCCTCTAATATGTTTCCATGTGAACAAAACATAGACATTATCATATTTATTACTCTACTCAGCTTTTTGGAGATTCATATCATGTAATTTACACTGTATGGGACACCCCCAGTCACCCAGTCCCCTTCACTCTGAATAGACACGATGATTGAGTTCAGTATAAGTGAAAATGTCCAGCATGACTCAGCTCAAAACTGAATTCACATTAATAGCTCCTTAGCATTGAGTTTAGAATATTTCTTTCTTTCTTTTTTTTGTGCTTGAGGTAAATGGTGAAATAGTAGATTTCGGATCTCGTCTGCAGTTCATCTTGCAAACATTATTGGAATTCCTGTTTGAGTTTTTCCTCTAGATATTTGAAAAAGATGAGAGAAATGGATTTCTATGAAGTATTAAATAGGTTTTTGAAAATAAAAAGAGGTAGATATGTTTGGTTCAAAATAAAACGGCTATTGTTCCTCGAAAAAAAGTCTCAACTTTGGTCTCTGTAGGAACACTGCGAGGTGGGTTTATTTGCTTGTTTGCTTGGATCAGATGCTCCATTTGTGTCACGGCAAGGTGATGCATAAATCTGAGTTGCATTTGCAGGTGTGTGTGTTTATGTGGTATGTCAGACAGTTCTGGCCTTGTTATGCATCGCCCCTGAGAGTGTGTTTTTGGTCGGAAAGACTGATTAGGGATATACGGAAGGTGAATCGAGGCAGGTGTTTAATCTGGAGCAAGAGCAGGGGACAGGGACATACTCCTGTGCTTTAGATGCCATGTTAGAAGCCGATTGGGTCAGGCATTGGCCCGGTGAAAGGTCAAGGTGACTAGACCAAACAAGTGTCTGTTTGACCTCTACTTCAGCTGTGAGGTCAGGAATTGTGGTCTTTGAACAACCTCGGCATCACATGCTTTTCGATGTGACCATACAGTATGCTGATCCCACTTGTCCTCTTTTTATAGAGTAACACGTGCAACAAAGATGTACATGTTATGTTCAGGTGTGTACACTATATATCTTTAGTCAAAAGTAGTTCAGTCAAAAATGGAAATTCTGTCCTTTTGCTCACCCTCATGTCATTTTAAAACACCATGAGTGTCTTTCTCCTGCAGAACACAAATGATGATGTTTGGTGCTCTTTTTCATAGAAAGGAAAATAAAAGGGACACATTCTGTAGAGCTCAAAATTGGCACAAAACACCATGAAAAAAGGTGTGAATGTCAGAGGTGTGAATGATGTGAAGTGTGGATGATAGCTTTGTGTGGAAAGCTATAATCCACACTTCTCAAAATTTAACTCGTTATTCAGTCATTGTTTCCATATAATATAATGAGGGGAAAAAAATCTAAACTATCAAGATACCAATATTACAGCCAAACACCACCCCCAAATATATGTATATAATTTATACATGTAATACATTTTTTTAATGGTGATATTTGGTATATATTGATATATCTTGTATTTTTTTACAAAGACAAACTTACTGTATGATTTAAGAAAATGTATAGTGTACAAGCTACAAGGACTGTTTTTTAATCATTATGGAGAATGCGCATCATAGATATTCTTCATAGCATCTCATCGTGTTCCACTGCAGAGAGAAGTTCATATGGGTTTGGGATGCCTTTTTTTATTAGATTTTTTTTTTTATCTTGGAAGAACTATTCCTATAATTAGGCCACTGTTTTTGAACAACCTGAGATTCAGTGAATGATAGTGATAGGAGGACTGAGAAATACACCTGCTGTTTTTACTGACATGTATGATTGACAAGACAAGAAGTCTTTTTTTCCTGCATATCATCTTGACTACTTCCTCGTTTATCCACTAGTGGGCACTCACACTACACTATGTCATTATCCAGAAACACCGCTGTTGTATCTCTCTTCTCCTGCATTAAAGCCGCAGGCACCGTTGCTACGCAGAGCCCTGTGGAGACCAAGCCGTAACCCGGCTCACTCATCAGAGCGACAGGGAGAGAAAATGTCAGCCCGCTGAAGGTTGGTGAGGTGGCGACGTAATTAATTAATGTTTTGATTTGGTGGCGTTTCATTTTGGCGCAGCGCGAGAGAGTGGCATTTAAAGGGGGAGATATTAATGAATGCAGCGCTGTCGTTAAAGCCATCATATTGTGGATATTAATGAAAGAAGAGGAGGAGGGCATACTGACACCGAGGAGGAAGAGCAAAGAGATGAAATGACAGAGAGAGTTTTGAGTGCCGGCGCACAGGTGAAGATAGCACACCCTTTCTCCCTCATTTCTGCAAAACTCAACAGCTCAAAGACATATTCAGTGCAACATTTGCTCTGCAGTGTGTAAATATCAACGTCGGTAAAGTCTTTCATAGTTACCTCTGTCGGGTTCATCTGCTAGCTTGCGCCTCATGTATCCTTCTCAAGGCCATATCTGTGTGTTCAAGCCCCGGGCTGAATTCATCTCCTGATGTGCTCTTCAAAAGCACTGACAGGCCTGTTTGAGGCATCATGGGATGGAAGAACCTCTTCAGCATTGACGTTTTTGTCTTCTTTTCTCACCGCATAAGGACGCCCGGCCCTCACGTATCTCCTCCCGAGCTGCCTCTGCTATCTATTCCGATCCAGCATTTGCTGAAATGTCTCCGAGCTCTTCCGCAGTCTCAATTACCAGTGATGGCAATCTGCTCGTGCAACCAGAGGCTGCTGCAGGTGGCTCGCCCCCGGGGAACAATATGGAGGAGGCAGGCTGTGTGGCAGCAGCGATTCAGTGTGAGAGAAATGCCTACACAGGTCCAGAGATTCAAAATATGTGGAAAGAGTGTAATGTAGAGGGAAGTTAGTTTTGTCATGAAATATTTCTTGATTTTGCTTGTTTTACACAGATATTTTCACATTGTAAACCCGATCCACCTGTTTGGCATTGTAAATTAGTGGTGGAATGACATTTCTGCAACAGAACACATTCACATTTCGTAGTCGGCCAAATCAGTTTTGGATGGCCGAAATTATGTTTAATTGTCGATTCTATGGTGCATTTTGAGTGTGTCAGTGACTATATGTACATGCACACTCATAATGCAATAGTAAGATATTTAGGCAATATTGTGATTAAACTTTACCTCATGTTAACACAATACTTTGATCAAATTGATGCTACTATGATAATAATCATAGTAAAATATGTATTGTAGCATATGGCGGTTTTAATTGCAAAGAATCTCCACTTTCAGCTTGCCTTTGCCATGCAGCCTGGTTAGCAGGCTTGTGCAAAATTCAGAATTTCAGAATTGGCCTCCATTCAATTCATGAATTTGAATTTGAATTGAATTGACTCCGCCCCACACGAAGTTAAATTTGAATTGGAATTAGAATGACAGGAAGTGGAATTGAATTCATGGCAATTCAAAGAAATTCCACACAGTCACACAACAGAAAGAATGTGTTGAATCTCACATACATTCAGTGTTAGGAAGGTTAATTTGGAAATGTAATTGCCTACTGTTATAAGTTACCCATTATAAATGTGGTTTGGATTATTTTATTTGGATTACTTTATCAATGTAAAGCAATTTCGTTTTAATTTGATTAGTAAATTATTATTAATTTGATTATTGAATTACAAATGTTACCTCAATAATACAACTAAATACAATTACATTAATTTTGTAATTTAATAACATAATTTCATTACACGTAACTAGTCACTCCTCAACCCTGCATACATTTTGTTCTAAATATACATTTAGGTGAAACTGAATACGTATATATATATATATATATATATATATATATATATATATATATATATATATATATATATATATATATATATATATATATATAGTTGAAACACAAAAAATTTGAATATCCTGCAAAAGTTATAATTTTGATGATTATGGCTTACAGCTTATGAAAACCCCAAATTAAAAATCTCTGAAAATTAGAATATTACATGAAATCAATAAAAAAAAAGGATTTTAAATGCAGAAATGTCAGCCCTCTGAGAAGTATAATCATCCATATGTATATAGTTATGTATACTAAATTTATTAGTTTCACCTATTAATTTGAATTACTGAAATACATGAACTTTTGCACAATATTCTATTTTTTTTTAGTTTCACCTATATATATATATATATATATATATATATATATATATATATATATATATATATATATATATATATATATATATATAAGAAATGTCCACCTCAATTTTTTTTTTTTTTTAAGATTTACTAAATTAATTCTGGGAAATGGAGTCATGTTCCACAAAATTACAATAAATCAAACTTAATTATTTGTTATGTGACTAGAGCTTTTAACATTCATTGCTGGGGGGAAACTTTCTTGTTAATGTAATCTGTAGAAGTAGTTCAAACTATAATTTATAGAATATGTAATGCAATCATATCTGACATATACTGTAAAGCTTCATTGTTAAACACTTCATTTAAAATATGTATATGAATTTCTTTGAATTTCTATTGAATTGCAATTCTGCTTCCTTTAATTCAAATTCGAATTGTAATTCTAGATCCTGTTTTTGACATCAATTCAAATTCAATTCAAATTCAAGAATTGAATTGGAATTCAGGAGTCATTCTCAATTCAATTCTGAACTGTGCACAAGCCTGCTGGTTAGCACCAAAGTGTTAACAATAATGGGATAGTTTACCCCAACAGTGAATGTCATCGTTTGCTTGACCTCCTGCAGCCATTGATATTGCTTGCTCAACATTTAAATAGTTTGGTTCATTGTTTTCTGCATTAGTCCTGCAGCTCGCTATTAGAGTTCCTCCGAACCCCTCCCCCTCCCCCAGCTCCACCTTCCTAGATCTGCTACGGGATTTATGTCTATTCATGTTCAGAGGATAATGTCTGTCTATCTATCAGTAGCAGAAAGTACATACTTGCTCTGCAGCCGCACCAACAGCAATAATCGACAGTAGCAGCAGCGCAGCAGAATTAGTCTATCTGCTCAGTTAGGGGCTGCCATAACAATTGGATTAAGAAGAGAGAACAATTGAACCAACAGTGTTATGGACACAATGTGAAGCGGTCGGAGTGTTGTGGTTCACATTATGATTTACACCCACCACCTAAAGACGAGGAGCACCTGAGGCAATGACGGAAGGCGCTAAACTTGAAGTGCCCACCCAAGCGCCCTTATGTGTGTTCGTATCATGGATGGTAAGCCGACTGACGAACACACTTACCCGTGTGAAATGGCTCGGAATGGCTCGGCTACAATGTTCCGGTAAAGAAGTCACGCCGGGTGCTGAACAGGTTGTCAGATTCAGATAAACTAACTTACCTAACTGTTAAGCCTGTTTTATGCTTCTGCTTCGAATCAACGGCGTACCCCCGCAGACCCCTCTGTGTCGCCGCGAACCCCTCCGCCGTGGCTCGACGGGCACCTCCAAAAAATTGTGACTACGCGTCGAGGCGATGCAGATGGGCTGGGGATTGGTCAGATGCACCGCGATGCAACTCAACCTGACGCAGAACCATAAAACGGCCACAACGCCGTAGGAGTGACGACGTAGCTACGCCGTGGAGTTGACGCAGAAGCATAATGAGGCCTTTAGATATGTGCTTGTTAGCCTAATGTTAGATTTGTGAAATCCGTTCTATGAATACATTTAAGATCAGTAACGAGCCGTTAACAAAATACAACGAACCTCGCATGATTACCATTGCCCAACTATATATGTCATATTTCTTATTTCTTTTACTTTGTGATATAGACCACAGGGTGTGAAATAAAGAATGAACGAATGAATGAATATTCACAATAGTACAAGATATTATGGTACATTACAGTCTTACAATAGCTCACATTATTCCTGTAAATTACAGAGATTGCCGATACTAGCAGGCCATCTAGCTACATCTCTCATTCAGATATTGATACTGACCTCCGTAGAGTTAGGAGATTGTGTGTATTCTGTCTCGTTTTTAATGCATCTCTCTCTCACACACTGTTCTGTGTAAGTATGGGTACCATAATACATTAATTCTCATGATCTATTTGAAGTACTAATGTAAAAATATTTATGGTTATATTTAGGGATGTCCCGATACCATTTTTTCTGAACCGATCTGATACCAAAAATTCTGAGAATCGACCGATACCGGTACCGATCCGATACCAGGGCAGTTTTTTTTTTAATCAAGTAGAATTTCTATAACTCTGTGTGTTGAACTGATAATAACTCTTTTGTGTGTTTAACATATACTTAATACAGACAACTTCATTATAAAGAAAAACAACAAATAAAAAAAAAAAATTATCATAACCTATGACAAAAATTCTATTGTGAACTAGATTAGTGGATAACTCAGCAGTAAAATTTAGTCGAGAAAAATCACAAGTGCACAATAATTGTATAAAATCTGAACATTTAGTGAAAAAAATACATTATTTAGTGGGGAACAAATAAGAGACAATAAGTGTAGCACTAAATCTGGTAAAATGTTACACATTGCTCTTTGTATTGTTGTAAAATACATTCATGAAAAACAAGATAACAAAAAAAAAAAAAAGATTGTTAAATGAGGCAGCAGCATACGATAGATATGACAGAACAAAACAGGCTATTAATAATCTTCCATTGCGCAAAAGTATTAAGATATGATCAGTGTTGGGCATGTTACTTAAAAAAAGTAATTAGTTATAGTTACTAGTTACTTCTCACAAATAGTAACTGAGTTAGTAACTGAGTTTCATCATTATAAAAGTAACTAATTACCAGAGAAAGTAACTATTGCGTTACCTTTTAAAATAATGTTCAAATAGGCCTATGTCAAATAACTTGGATGTGCCTAGTAATAAATATGTTAAATGAATGTAATGGACACTTAATATAATCAATTATTATTATAAAACATTGAACACTAATCTACACTATTTAAATGTTGCGGTGGGACAATGTGAGAGACACCTATTAAATTCAATATATTATTCTAAATATTATCATTACTATAGTAGAACAATAAAACATAATAGATGGTTTATACTTAATATCGCACAGACCACAACTCCCCAACAAATAAGTTTAAAAATAAATCATGCTTCTTAAGAAATGTACCACAAATGAATAAATAATAATAAAAAATATACATATTCTTTGTAGTGCATATTAAAACGATAAAACTGTTACACAACTTCACAACTATAGACATAATGTAGCCTAAGTATTTTCTTCCTCACAAATGTAAACAGTTTAACATGAAGTGCTCTCTCACTATAATACTGAACAATTTAACAAACAAAATATAATAATAATAATAAAGTATAATATTTTTGGGGTTTATTTTTATAACCTACAGAGGACGTCATCATCAGAGGTTATTTAAGCCAAATTCTAGGCATGTTTGCCGCACATGTTCACAACCGGTCAAACAAAGATATTTTCCAATATGCTATAGAGATTATTCCAATGCTTGGACACCCTCGCAACTGTTGAGCGCACTCTCGGGCAAACTCGGTCTCTCTCGTGCATTGTTGAGCACGCTCGCCGCGCTCGCTTCGCTTTTGTCCACTCCGGCGCCTCATAAACACACACACACCAGAGAAAAAAAAACTTTGCAGGTCCTATGGCGGAGAGAGAACATACTCTGATAAAAAACGCTTCAGTGAGTTCAATTAAAGTAACTCCACATTGTTTTATCAGTAACGGTAACTTGCGTTGTAACGGGGGAAACAGTAATTCGTTTGATTACTCGTTATTGAAAAATATACCGCCGTTAGTAACGCCGTTTATTTATAACGGCGTTATTCCCACCACTGGATATGATTATGAAAGGCTGCAATACAGTGCCGCACAAAGCGCTTATGCGCATCCCGAGCGCAGAATGATGCGCTTGAAGCAACACAGAGTCACAGCGCGCAGCGCGTCGTGTCCGCATTGAAAAGTTCAAAGCACAAAGGAAAGACATAATGATGCATAGTGTATTATACAGTATCTATCTATGCAATAGTTTATTGCGCCTTTTCTTTTAACAGTTTTAAATTTCAGTTACTGTACGCGTGAAGAAGAATTTATGTGCTCTCCAGTGTTGTGATCTAAAAGACACACGGTGGAAATGAACATGATTAAGGTCGAGTCCAGCAAGATAGTCATTTTATGCAAAACCATAGGGCTTTATCTACAGATCAAGTATAATAATATTAACATTGAATCATCTTGGAGAGAGTTTTATCGTTGACTGTCGTAACTGAACGCAACGCGCTGTTTGAATGCTGAATGGATAATGACTGACAGCTGCAGCGGAGGGAAAAGTTTACCTGAACTTGAATTTAATGACTTAAATATTAATTTCTATCTTACATTATACTATAGTATGGCTTCAGAACACTTATAATAGGGGACGAAAACCTTATGGTGCTTTATGCTTTTGTGGGCCTTAACAATAACACAGAATAGTAAATGCACAATATCGGATTTGGATCGGCCTCGTCTGACCGATACCCGATCCGGCAAAAATGGCTGAGTATCCGATCGGGACATCCCTATATTATTTCCATAGATGTTATAATTTACTCACCCTCATGTTGTTCCAAGCTGATTGGCCTCATGATCCTGCAGCCATTGAGACTGCTTGCTCAACATTTCAATAGTATGGTTAAGTGTTTTCTGTATTAGTCCTACAGCTCGCTATCAGAATTCCTCTGAACCCCTCCACCTCCCCCAGCTCCACCTGCCTAGATCTGCTACGGGATTTATGTATGTCTATTCATGTCCAGAGGAGAATGTCTGTCTATCTATCAGAAGCAGAAAGTACATACTTGCATTGCAGCCGCACCAACAGCAATAATCGAGAGTAGCAGCAGCGTAGCAGAACTAGTCTGCCAAGACCAAATACATTAACATTGCCATATTCAATAACATGCTAAAACTATTTGGAGAGTTGTTAGGATTGATAATTTATGTCTTCATCTTATTAAAAAAATTTTTATCAGAACATTGGACATAGTTTCAGTTTGAAAAATGCAGTGAAAATGTAACATAAACCTGAAGAAAAAAATTGAATGAGAGCTTTTTCAGAACTTCCCAAAATCCAATTTTTATATGATTTTCCACATAAACCAGTTTTGTAATCAGGCTCTGAGGTTGGAATATGAATTCGGTTTCTGTTCTGTCTCATTTGGGTCGAGATAAATGTGATATCTGTATCGTTTTTCTTCTTCTATTAGAAGTAAATTGCTCAGAAACTATACAGATGGCCTTTTTATAGACCAATATTTCTTATCTGCCCTTGACAGACCCTCTAAATTTAATTTACCTGCATTTTACAAAAAGTCCAGCATGCTGATGTCATTGGAATGCATTTCTTCTCTATTCTTCCATGTTCTTAAAAGCCCATATTGCACTGCTCGCCATTACAAATTTGAACCCTGTTACGGTTGCAATCAATTCCATTCTTCTGTGCATTATTGCTCTGGTGTAGGAGACTGGAATCCAGAGATCTCATTATGCTAAAACAAAGTTATGCATTTCCCTGCCTGGTCTAACGATCCATGGCAATATGTGAACGCTAAAGACAGGACTTTGACCATAATAGTACTCAAAATGGGGAAAAATGTGAGCAGGAAGCTGCTCTGTCTTTGATTTATTGAATGCTCACTCTTTGAAACTCTTGGAACACTGTGTGAAAGCATGCAAATGGAATTAAATTTATAAATTTAGCCACCCTCCCTCCAAGGATGTCATGTTGAAAATCCCAATACTAAGAGACGTGGTTTGGACGTGCTCTTTGAAGAATTTGAGAATTGGGAGACAATGCTCAGTGATCAAATTTAATTTGGTATAATAAGAGGGTACTTTAAGAGCCTGAAGTTATTTTTCACGACAGGACACATAAAGCAATTTTTCACTCAGAAGCTAGGGGAGTACTGTTGAATGATTCACCCACAGTCTTATAATTGGTTTTGATGAGATGATATTTCATCATAAACATTGGCATATTTGTCCTTAAAGGCTTCGAGTGAGAAGCTTAGAATGATGTAAATGTATATACAACAGATAGTTCTGGTCCTCAAATCTCGAAAGGGCTGAGAGCCTTTTCCAGCCATGCAATATTGTACTAATATCACACAGAAACTGTTTCACAATTTGTATCACTCCACTAGTTTCTGCTGGATTTATTCACCTTATTTTCCACGACAATTAACAAGGGTGACGCCATTGCGTTTGTTTTGTCATCTGTCTTCCGGCTGAGAGGGACCTACAGTGATGTGAATAAGTTAGGACACCCATGCTAAAGTTGTCTAAAAAGAGGAATAAAAAATCATCTTTTGGAAATTGATCTTAATGCCTTAATTAGAAAAATGAGGACAAATCCAACCTTTAAACACACCAATTTTCTTTGTGTATGAAAAATGTATCATAATTAAATAAATGTTCTTCCTTAAAATAAATGTTCTTCCTTAAAATACAGGATGCATAAGTCAGGACACCCATGTGTTAAATTCCCATAGAGTCAGGCAGATTTTTATTTTTAAAGGCCAGTTATTTCATGGATCCAGGATAATATGCATCCTGATAAAGTTCCCTTGTCCTATGGAATTAAAATATCCCCACATCATCACATTCCCTTCACCATACCTAGAGATTGGTATGGGGTACTTTCCATAAGATCATCAATCAATGCAAATCAAACCAGCTATTAGGCTAACTGAAATAAAACCATGCCAATGATGCCGTTCATTCATCATTTAGCCTACACACAGACACGCAATTCATATTTAAACAGTCTTTTTGCGGTTTACAGTCAGACACTATTCAATATCGCGATTAGAACAAAGCACTTAAGAATAAATGACTTACTACATGAGCTGGAACCGTTGCTCCTCGAAATGAAACTACCAGCACTTCTGGTACATTTGCCAGGGTTATTACATAGTATTATTGCTCACAGCGTAGGGCTACGCTGTGTACACAGCTGTGGTAAGATACTTACTAAACACGATGTGTTTTATAATCCAGCTGGTGGGCGTTGGCATGTTTGAATGGCTTGCCTTAGATTATTTGCGTTTGAATACCGCACGCTCTCCGTGGGCGTGGCACATTAATGCTTAATCAGGTATAATGAGCTGGAAAGAAAAAGACTGACATCTCTCTCTTTTCATACAGTTTACATAAACTGAGAATATTTGTTTTTTTATATAAATTAATTCATTTAAAAGAAGAGAGTTCAAGCTTCATTGTGGAAAAACACTTGTGCCTGAATGACAAGTATTCGCAGAATTACAGTTCATTTTCGGACGCGTTTCAGAATGGACTTAACTTACAGAGAGAAGGCAGAACACGCATCATGTTTGTTTTTTCTTTATTTGGCGAAAAGCACAACAGTTTGTTTTTATTTTGTGAGTATCCACAAAAAAAATATTACACACACCCTATCGCCCGCACGATAGTCGACCTCAGAGGTTCAAGATTATGCCTGTATTGTGGAGTGGGAGGACATTTTGCTTGTGAGTTCTGTCTTAACATCCATCTCGGTGTCATCCCCTAAACAATATCAGTGATCCTAAAATCCACGACTTTCCATGTCTCTGCTGCAGCCATTGTGGACTCCGGGTCGGCAGGAGACTTCATCTCCGGACAGCTCTGTCAGAAACTCCAACTCAAGAAATCAGCCACCACCAAACCATACTCCATCCATGCAGTGACTGGTGAAACCATCAATCAGGGGTACATCACGTCTCAGATTAAACCTGTTATACTTGGTATTGAAGACACACACCATGAATTATTTGAACCTTTCGTACTAGAGAATAGTCAGACTGATATAATCCTTGGCTGTCCATGGCTTATACGACATCAACCAAATATCAACTGGAAATCTGGCAAGATATTGACATGGGGTTGTAAGTGCGCTTCCATGAATGCTGAACTCTTGGTCTCGTCCATCGCTAACTTACCCGACACCATTCCAGTGAACTCAACCTCCATTGGAAGCCCCATAGAAAACTTGTCGGTGTCCATCCCTAAATGTTACTCTCAGTTTTCAGATGTGTTCAATCCTGTCGATGCTGCAAAGTTACCACCTCATCGAGCCTGGGATTGTGCCATCAATCTGATTCCCGGAGAATTCATCCCCAAGGGACGAATCCACTCCCTATCTATCCCTGAACAAGAAGCCATGCAACAGTACATTGGAGAGGCTTTGAAACAGGGTTATATCCGCTCTTCCACGTCACCTGCTGCTGCCAGTTTTTTCTTTGTCCCTAAGAAGGATGGGGGTCTACGCCCATGTATAGACTATAAAGCCTTGAATCAGATAACCGTGAAGTTCAGTTATCCACTCCCGCTGGTTCCCACATCTCTTGAACATCTTCGAGAAGCCAAGATATTCACCAAACTGTATTTGAGAAGTGCATATAACCTCACTCGAATTCGAGAGGGCGACGAGTGGAAGACCGAATTCATCACTCCAGCAGGCCATTACGAATATCTCGTTATGCCATATGGTCTGGTAAACGCCCCTTCAGTCTTCCAAAGTTTCATGGATGAAGTTTTCCGGGATTACCTGAATCAGTTTGTAATAATCTACATCGACGATATCTTAATCTAAGATCTTAGACCCAGTGGAACATCAGCGACATGTCTCTCAAGTACTCCAACGGCTACGTGAATTATCCCTGCTCCTGAAAGCAGAGAATTGTTCCTTTCACCAAACCTCAGTGGAGTTCCTCGGTTACCAACTCAGTGAAAGAGGAGTGGAGATGGATGATCGCAAAACCAAGGCATTAACTTCCTGGCCCACTCCGCAGTCTGTTAAGGAATTGCAACGGTTCCTTGGATTTGCAAATTTCTATCGGAGGTGTATTCACCAATACAGCCTGCTCACTGCTCCTTTGAAATCTCTCCTCAAGGGAAAACCAAAGACACTACTCTGGACCATTGAGGCTGAACACGCTTTTCAGTCTCTCAAGACAGCGTTCAACACAGATCCATTACTCCAACATCCGAATCCTCAAGAAATGTTCATTGTTGAAGTTGATGCCTCTACTACAGGAGTAGGAGCAGTGTTATCACAGTATTCGAACTCATCACCCAAACCTATGCCATGTGCATTTTTCTCTCACAATTTATCTCCTGCAGAGGTAAACTATGATATTGGCAATCGAGAACTCCTGGCGGTTAAGCTCGCTCTTGAAGAATGGAGACACTGGTTAGAAGGCACCAAACATCCATTTCTGGTTCTCACTGACCATAAGAATCTCCAGTACTTGAAGGAAGCAAAGCGACTTAATCCACGCCAGGCCAGATGGGCACTATTTTTTACTCGTTTCCATTTTCAGATCTCATATCGCCCTGGTTCGAAGAACGTCCGAGCGGATGCCGTCTCAGGGGGGGCGAGCGCCGCGTCCATGCACTTTGTAAATGTACGGGCTGCCAGGGACAGGCCGAACGGCAGGACGGTGTATTGATATGCCTGACCGTCGAAGGCGAATCTCAAAAATTGCCTGTGAAGGGGTACTATCTGAATCTGAAAATAGGCATCCTTCAGATCTAGAGAGATAAACCAGTCCCTCGGGCGAACGTGCGCTAGGATTTTCCTGGTCGTAAGCATTTTGAACGGTCTTTTTGCAAGCACTTTGTTCAAATATCTCAGATCTAGGATAGGTCTGAAGGCTCCGTCCTTCTTGGGTACGAGAAAATATCGGCTGTAAAAGCCTGACTCGCTCAGAGAAGGCGGCACCTTTTCTATAGCCCCTTTGCACAGCAGCTTTGCTATTTCTGCGTGAAGTAGGTGTGCTACTTCCGCATTCACTGTCGTCGCGGTCCGGGCTTGAAAGCGCGGGGGACGGCGAATGAATTGAAGTGCATAGCCCTGCTTTATTGTGCTCAACACCCATTCTGAAATCCCTGGGATAGTTTCCCACGCAGCTATGTGAGCCGCCAGGGGGCGAATGGCCTCCGGGTTCAGACCGCCGCCATTTGCGGGCTTGTGAAACTGAACCGGAGCCGAGAGCGCGGCGCGCGCGCTCTCGGTTCTGGGCAATGGCCGCTCGCTGACCGCCGAGACCGGCTGACTTATGTGAGATGTCCCGATCATAAGGGATGGGGAACATACTTTTACCACACTTTGACGCGCGAGCAGCGCTCTGGGCGGGAGAGCTCTCTGTAAGCGTGAGCGCGCGCACGCGGGCACGAGACTTACAACTGTATCTGACGCCCCGATCATAGTAGATGGGGAGCGCTTTATTAACGCCCTGTGTTTTGTGATAACACTTAAACGTGCAGGCGGGGCCCGGGGGGAGGTTTGTGTTAGCAAGCGTGAGCGCTCTCTGGCGGGCACGAGACTTACGTTCATAACCTGCTTCTTTGATCGTGTAACAGAGCGGGCAGATAGTGGGCACAGACCTGTGGACACATTTCTTACATTCAACACTCGAGCGGCTTTTCTGCGCTTTATGAGAGTGTGCTCTGTGAGTGACACGGGGTTTGGAGTGCTTATGTGTAGGGGTGAACACTGGGGCGTGGGCACATTCACTACACTTAAAACACTGACGGCGTGAGCCGGACCAGACATTATACTCTTTTTGAGAATTCTCTGGGTCGCCGTGAAAACGGCGTTTGTGTGCAGGCGAGAGGGTGAATAAACCGGCTCGTTGGCTGCTAGTTGTACCACTGCAGTAGCCTGTTCGAAGGGGCCTGACAGGGAAATGAACTTTGACGGCGGTCCGGCCGCAGCGGGACACGCGCGTCTTTTCTCTCTCGCTGTTAGGAGGGCTTCGCGTGCTCAGACTTCAGCGTGAGTCTCTGCCGAGGCCCTCTGGGGGGCGGCGGTCTGCGACGGCTGTCTGAGCGCGATCTAGGGCGGCCGCCCTGACGTCGCTGCGAAGGCTGATGCTGAGGCTGTGCTGGACGCTGGGTGCTGGTTCGCACAGGAGGCTGGCTTTGTCTCTCGCGAGAGCGGCCTGTGGCGGAACTCGAGCGTCCCGGCAGGAAGAGGTTCATGGCCTGCGTGGTCTTTTGAACCATAGAGAAGCGGTCAACGATCCCGTTCACCGCTGGGCCGAAGAGACCAGTGGGGGAAAGCGGCGCGTTTAGAAAGGTGGCTCACTCAGTTTCCCTCATTTCTGCGAGCGTTAACCAGAGGTGCCTCTCCGTCACGGTTAACGCGGCCATGGCTCGTCCGATGGCTTGGCCTGCGGCTTTGGTGGCGCGGAGAGAGAGATCCGTAGCGCTTCTCAAATCCGTAACCGCAGCTGGGTCCCGGCCCTTCTCATCCCATTCACGGAGGAGGTCGGCTTGCAGGATCTGAAGCACAGCCATCGAGTGTAGAGCAGACGCGGCCTGGCCGGAGGCGGCATAAGCGCGGCCGACCAAGGCGGAAGTGGCTCTGCAGGCTTTAGACGGGAGGGCTGACCGTGACCGTCATCTCGCGGAGGGCGGGCAAAGGTGCGCTGCGACCGCCTCTTCCACAGGGGGAATCGCTGTGTACCCTTTCTCGGCGGCGCCGTCCACTTGGGAGAGCGACGCGGAGGCCTGTGACTGAAGTCTAGCAGAAAACGGTGAATTCCACGACTTCGTCAGCTCCGCATGAAGTTCCGGCAGGAATGGAGCGGGCCTGGTTTCTGAAACTGCGCGGCGGCGACTTTGAAGGAAGCAGCCGTCGAGCCTGTTCGGCGCAGGTTCCTTCGGCAGCGACCACTCGAGCCCGAGACGGTCAACCGCTTGCGTCAGCAGGCGCATAAGTTCCGCGTCAGCTCCAGCGCGGGTACGGGCGGATTCCTGGATTGACGAGGAGGCGGAGTGAAGCAACCATTCCTCGCTGTCTGATGCCAGGATAGAGCAGCAGTCTTTTGTGACATGTCCCACGGACTCATCCTCCGAAGTGACGGCAGTGAGGCTCGTAAGCGGCAGCTGCGCGTCGGTGAGGAGAGGTGGGGAAGGCGAGAGCGAGGCTCGAGGGAGGTTCTCCGGCGAGCACGTCGCTGTGGCCACAGGTTCCGGCTGTCTCAGGGAACGGCGCTTCTTTCTGCGCGGTCCCACAGGAGGCGGAGTGACTGCTGTGGTGTTGAATGCTTCGAGTCGAGCCCGCAGGGTCGACAGCGGAAGCTCCTCACAGAGCTCGCAGCCCCCGGACGCGAGGGCGAGCTCTGCGTGTTCCAGGCCCAGGCAGAGAGCGCAGATCAGGTGGCGGTCTCCGGCGCTGAGCGGGGCTTTACACGAGCCGCAGGAAGTGCGAGGCATCTTTAAAAAGACGCTCGCTGCTCTTTTAGAATAATAGCAAAAAAGAATACGTCGCCGGATAGCGTAGCTCGCACGGATGGCTGAAGGTGGCGAAGACGGCCGGCTTCCTCAGCGCTGTCCTAGGCTGGCTGTTCGCTGTTCGACGGCGGCGGTGGCTTCTCTCAAATCCAGCGATGCGAAGAGCTCGCTGAAGAGTCGAACAATCAGAGAATTCAGCCTACAACCCTATTTTATATGCTAAGCCACGCCTATCTGGCGGGCTGTGACGCTATAAAGGCGCGGGCGCCCCTCATTGGGCGTGACGTCACGCCGGGCGCACTGGTAGGCTGCAGCAGTTGCCCGCAGGGCAGCCAATGAGCACGCGAGATGGCCTGCTCTAGGTCTGCTACCTGCTGCACTGCGTTGACAAGTTATACAAAATTAAGGATAATTTTTGGCTTCAGTATCTCGAGAAGATGAATCTTTCCCGTAGCGTAAGCTAAACTTACGCAATACGAGAGAACCTCTCGTAAGAGAACATGAATTTATGTTGTGAAAACCGGTGAAAACTGACATTTTAACATGGGGGTCTATGGACATTTGCTCCCTTTTGGGACCTGCCCCTAGCGGATTTTCGATGTATTTCAGTTTTTCGCACTTCCGTGTAGGCTTCATTTTTCAGATTGGAATGTTGCCGCTTGGATATTGCTCATACAGTATAATACAACTGACCAAAGATATCTCCTTTACTATGTAGTGTATAAGAACCGTGATCAATCACATTCTACTCCAATGACCTGGCCAATTCTTCACAATTACTTTGTCTATTGGCAGGCGTTCTGAACCTTTGGTTTGATAACCAGACGTATACATTTCAATCCCCTGGCTTTGGAGACAATTTAAAGCCTCATTTATTTTTTTTCACAATAAGATATCCCACCCCCAAATGGCGGATATTTCGGGCTGTTTGCTATTTCAGAATACATATGCATCCTCTGAGCAGAAATGGAAACATTTTCTCATAATAATTCAGATTTAGTATCATGCAAATTTGATTTTATGATTTGTCCCTGCATTTATAAAAGCAAACAGACATTATCTGCCAGTCATCTGTGTTTACTGTATTTGAATTTCCGTTTCATAAGTTCTAATGTCATATTTATGCATATTTTAGATTAGATCAAAACAGTTCTGGGATGGGCGAGGTGCTATTGTAATCGATACAGATGTCTTTAAGATTCTGAGAGGATGTCTGCTGATTCCAGTTTTTATGCATATGTATATAAATCTGTACACTAAGCTCAAGCATGCACACAAAGACTGCAAAACCTTCTGGGACGAATGCTTGAGAAAACATACTCCATAGCTCTGTTTAAAAACCTAGTCAGCTGTCTACCAACACAGCATTTTAAGGCATCATAGATAGCAGGACTCAAAGGCTGTTATTACAGGTTGTTCCTTAAGAACAGATGCATTATTTTGGCTAAAATCTAAGGCAGCATCATGCATATGCTTCACAAAAAAGGTAATCCCATGATGCATTGCTTCAGAAATGCTAATTTAAATATGAGATGTTTATTTAGTTAATTTTCCATGTTGAAAGAAAACATTTTTCGTGGCGTGCTAATGTGATGTGTTTGCTTCTTAGTTGCTAGAGATTAAAAAATGTCAGACAAGCCTGAGGTGGTTTTGAGCTGGTTTAAGCTTGCCTGGCCACACCGTTTGGCCGACCGGAGTGCTAAGCTCCTCTAAAACCTGCCAGAAGACTGCACTGTAATGAATTGCTGTAAAAATTACAGCATTATTTTACAGCAGCTGGCTGTTTTCTAATAATACAGCATATTGCTGTAAACTGCAATGCATTCTGGGGTCGCGCGTCGGTTTGATTCAAAATACAGAATATTGCTGTAAATTTCGAATCTTCAGAGGCATTGTAATCTTCAACGGTCGTGTCGGCGGCGGCAAGAGGAGTGATTCTCAACTCTGTGGTAAGTGACTTATTATTTCAGTTTCTTATTTTTCATGTTGGGTTACTCGTAGACTATGAAGGTAACGTTATATTCGCGGTTCATATTGGTAACTTAACCCCGGATCACACATCCTCCGACCGCGGGGCGCGAGGGAGACTTGCGCGGGGCTACAGCAGCACGGACGCGGTAGTATTTCACACATTCCTCGGGATCTATGGGCTCCTATGTTAAGAATTACATGCTTTAATGACAAAAGTCGGTATTCACACGAGCTTCGTGTTGATCAGCACACTTCGTCGTGATTATTGTATGGTGTAAATCAAATCAAAATCAAGTCATCTGTTAAAATGGGCGCCGAAATTAAAACGGCGTTGCTAAAACCTTGCGTCAGACTCACAGAGGATGTGTGTCATATAACGTTAGCCTACATTTTGAATGGTGCTGTAATACCAGTTTTGTCGCATGTTTAATATGCCGGTGTAAAAATCCCTTACATTTCAGTACATATATTTTAGCTATAGCCTACTCTGTGTGTGTAATTAGCTTATTGTTTGTATAATGCCTTTGTTCATTTTATTTAAAAGAAAGAGTTCCTGCACTCTGAATACTAAAATATAGTTTAAATGTAAAAAGCTGAAAAATAAAAATGGTATAGTAAAAAATAACTTTTGCCACATGTGCTATTGTTTTAGGAGACAATTTGACAAGTGGACACTGGAAGGCCAAGTTGTATGTGAGGAGAGCATTCAGCCCAGCTTCCTGATTGACCTTGCCATACTGATCACTGCATATTACATATGCAATCAGGAGGAGGCACCTTGGAGTTCATTTAAAGGTAATGATTGAATTCTTAACTACTTCAGTACCTGCATTTTACACATGTATTCAATATCAGAACTTGCCTTTAGATATATTATCTGTTGAGTTAATTAGTCTTAATTACATATTGTCTGTTTCCTGGCCCTTTAGGTGCTTTGTATGTATCAATCCGGAGAGAGGAACAAAGACGTCGAGAGGAAAATTGCCATCTAAAACGACATGGCAAATGGTACAGAAGAAACAGGTTGCAGTGAACCCACATGTTGCCACTCTCCCCAGCAAAGTGATGGGTTATCAGTGGAAATTCTGAAATGTAAGTAACACACACACACACACACACACACACACACACACACACACACACACACACACACACACACACACACACACACACACACACACACACACACACAAAGATCTATTTTTTCTTTAATTGTAACCTTTTAATATTCTCTACCTGTCTCTAACTGTATCTGTCATCCCTCTATCTGTCTCTGACTATATCATTATGTTTTGTAATATATCTAATATATTGTCCTTTTCAATATTTCTAGCCACTCTTTGCATCCTGTGATGGAACACCATCTGGAGCTGAATTATTCTCCATTTTTGATCAGAAGTTTGTTGGACTCACTTGGGGCCTTGTTGTTTGGACATGTTTGTCATGTTTTTCAGAACCATTTTATTATGATCATGTTGGTCAACTTATTTTAAATGTATGTCGTTTGCGTATTTCTTCTTTGTGTGAAGGGCCATGACGGCTAATTTGTTTCAAGTAATTAAAAAATATTTAATTTCATGTCCATTTAAAAAAAAAATACAAGTTTGTAAATAACAATTAAATCAAAATATACAAAATACACTGTTTTATTACTTTTTTTCATGCATATTTTAAAGTTATAAATTAAACAAATGTTGACCTGTTTTTCAAGATTAGGATGTTGAATGATTTGTTTTTTTTGTGAAGTAATAGGGGAATTAAGTTGTGCATTATACAACACTTAATGTATTTAAAAACAATTTGCATTTGATGAATAATTAACATTTCAAATTCAGCTGCCAGTCATTAATATTCAGACATCAGGAAAATATATTGTATATACTGCATTTTACATATTTCATCTAGATATAGCAAATACAGAGAATCATGTAACTTACTGTAAGAAATACAACAATTAAAAAAATACTGTAATCAGAGAATACAGTAAAATTCTGTAAATTAAATTACAGACGCTACTGTAAAAAATACAGTAACTGGCTGGCAACCCTGCTGCCAGTATTTTACTGTAAAATTTACAGGTAATTTTTAACAGTGTGACCAGGCTGAGAAACTTGCTAAATCAGCTTAGTCTGTCTTACACACACACACAAACACACCATATTTTCTTCAGCAGGGTTGGAACATGGTTGGAAATATTTTTTTCTAGCTGGTCCAAGCTGGTCATGAGCTGTAGACCATCTTGGACCAGCAACAAACCAGCTAACAGCTGGTCATATTACCGTGTTCCAAAACAGTGGGATTTGCTTGCTGAGTTAAAGGACAGCTGCAATGTATGTAATAAAATTACATTGGTATGTAAATTACTATATTTTTCAGTGTCTAATATAAGCAGCGGGGATGATGAATGGATATGTTTTGTGTATGAATATGTGTGTGTGTTTGTGTAGAATACTGAATATGTATGGTTGGTAACCACCATAGACATTTAAAAGGACACGTCCCACTCAATTTTCAGACTAGTGGTCTAGTGTTCAAGAATCAAATGCTAAACTCTTAATGTACCTAATTTTGTAAAATTTAGTTACACCTTTAAACATATGTGGATTGGAGAACCAATACGGATAATGAGGGTCCCTTCAAGTGTTCTGAAGGGGCAAAAAATCCAAAGAGACCACAAAGGAAAAATCAAAAGGGAATTATCAAAAGGCTGATAATCAGCAGGCACACAGAGACATTTGGATTAATACACTTTGACAAAAAATGGTGACTAGAATTACAATATCTGTTCCTTTTCTGACAAAATAAACAAGTAAATAAGCTCTAGCAAGCTAAATAAATGTCGATTTTCTCCCTCCTTCACAGTGTGGATGAGCAGAAGTGAATGTGGTGCCAAGCAGACCATGAAAGGAGATTATCAGAGAGAGAGTGAGAGAAACGCTTCGCCTAGTGGAGAACACTTCCTCAAACAATGACGGTGAAGACTTAACCAAACAAACAGCGGAAGAACAATAGGATATATGAAGAGAGGACACTCTTGAGACAAGGAAAGGTTCCTCTGCACAGCGTTATTTGCTGCTCGGCTGAGTCCGTGGCTCGCCTTTACACCAGTCAGAAGACACCACACAATAGGCCTGTCTGTGATTATTATACTTCATAACTGAGATTTGTTGAGCCTTATACAACTGACTGGAATCTTACAAGCTCCCATTTTGCTTGCTTCACACATTCAGCCTGCTCCTATTACATAATAATTGATTTCTGTCAATCGGAAGTTTATTTTAGGATAACAATCAGAAAACTTTTATTTTAAGATTTGCTTTTGTTTATACTGTTAGAACTTTCTGATGCTGCTGTTGGTCCTTCACTTTTTCAGCTAGATGTGTCATATATGTATATACCTAAACCAGGCCAAGCTTTTTCAGTCAAAGTGTCTCAAATTCCTTTAAACAGGATCAATTTACTGAGAAGCAACACTGTACAAGATGTCTTGTTTTCATTTACTTCTTTTTATTTTGTGAGACTTCACTGACAGATTTTTTTCCCGCACTTTCTTTCGCACTGTACTTAAACTGTGAACATATTCAGTTCTGTTTGCTAAGGCAAGCATCGCTAAAGTTATTCAAGTCATTGTTCAATAATTGTTTTTGCTGTACTTTTTCAAAGGGGAGCTATTATGCAAAATTTACCTTTACATTATTGTAACAAGATATTTTGATCGGGGAAGAAGGAGGCGGGAACCCGTGAACGTTTAAACACTTTAATCCAAAAATAAACACAAAACGAAAGTAAAACACACACATAAACAAAACATAACATAAAAAAGTCCAGGCTTGGTCCTCTCTAGTCCTTCACTGTCGTCGCTCCTCCTTATGCTTCCAAAGCTCCTCCGTTTAGAGATGCGAGGCCGGTGCTGTTCTGAGCTACGTAATCATTATAACTGTTCTGTTTTTGGATGTAGTAATGAAGATAAGAGTCTCCACAAACTCCAGGCATCTGAGCCACTGAAGACACAGTGGATGAATGTGGGGAATGTGCCCAAGAAATTAGCTAAATTAATTTTGAACAATATAGTCAGGGGATTGACTTTTTAAACTGTGTATGTTTTCTGCAAAGATAAGAGATTTGTACTAAGAGTGGAATGTTAGCAAAAGCCACTATATCACACACATCTGTAATACGAGGAATGTTGGTTGCCAACATATGTACAACAATTTATAGATGATCATGACACTACATGCTAATCGATACGTTGAATAAAGTTAACATTATGGTGTTCAACTCCTGTTAGTACATTTAAGGCTGTACACACGTATTGACCATTTCAGACATATTTTCTGCATGAGGTTCTCCAGTTCTGTTGTTGCCGGAGGATCCGAAGCACCACGAGCTGTAAAGACACCACCCTCTTCTGGGAAGGGGGCGGGAAGCAGCAGCTCATTTGCATTTATATATACACACACAAAGACAGTGTTTTTGCTCGCACCCAAATAGGGGCATTTAGGGCATGCTGTAATACAGATCTGTGGAGTATTTTGAGCTGAATTATATTACATCTTACATACCTAAATTCATCTTTCTGCGTATGCGTAAAACCTCATAAAAGCTCACTGAGATGATCCAGATGGAACAGGTCTAATAAAGTAAAGTATAGTAAAGGCAGGATCCTTTTATTTAGCAAAATATCTCCCCATTCTCTGATGTCACCATTCTCAGTGTGGACAGAAGGCCAAAATGGAGAGAATAAAGATGCTTCGTTTTCAAATGAAAATGTGTTAGTGTGGACAAGGCTTTAATAAAAGTAGTTTTAGGGTTCTTGTTGGAAAAAAATAGGCTACATTTAGTGTGTAATAATGACAGCAATCTTGTAGTCATACATACCCGACCCTGTTTTGACTCCATCGACTCCTACAGTGCGAGATCGAAGTCAACTCTGAAAAATGATCAGATATACAGAAATGTGTTAAAATGCCTGCCACAGTAAGTATTCATGTAATCACAGTCAACATAAGCACTGTGTATTCTTGTTCTTCACTTACACACAAACACACACACACACACACACACACACACACACACACACACACACACACACACACACACACACACACACTTCACAACTGACTCCCTTTAGACGTATAATGAAGCCTTGACTTCCGTAAAGAGTTTAGCTCTCAGCTCATGTCAGCTAATTTTCAACCTTGTCAAGCAATTCTATGAATTTATGTACATGAGGGTCAATTGTACAATTAGTTAATTGTAATTATATGGCCAGGTCACTCTTGCAGCATAACCCTTCAGTCTGTTTTAATGAAGCTTTAATTATGGTTATGCTTGTGTTAAAATACCAATGTTAGATTTAGTTGTTTTTCAGCTAAAGAATAAAAGAGTGATACATGCTGTAGAGGCATGTATATCGTGCATTATTGCTTTTTTTATCGTGGGTTATATTGCACCATTTTTTTTTCTTTCTGAGGAATATGTCTCATAATTACAGTGCATTACAGTGTAAGCTGAGCCGTACAGATGTGCTTTACTAATGTCGTTAAAATGGCTGCTCTACCACAACACCACAATAAATAAAAGCAGGCTGCATCTCTGTTACTGCACATATTGTTTTGTGGTTTGTGGAAACTAATCAAGGTTTGTTTCAGGACATATATTGATGCCTCAGAGTTTGGTCTTCAACAAAAGCGAAAAGATCAATCTTTCTAAATCGCCTTCTCGCTGCACATTGAGTGGAACAAATAGTACACATTACTGGTGATAAAATAGACAATGCCATGGCGGCCCAATTCTAAATGCTCCCAAGCCAGCTGTTTTTGCTTCCTGCCTTCAAATGCAACCTTGAATGTGACCCCCCCAACCCCCTCGTTTATAGCTACTTATTTATTTCAATGCAGAAACTGTGCCGCTTTATGCTTGCTTTTGGGTCACAGTGTCATTCCCATATTTTTACTACAAAGATTACCATTATACCTCCGTGTATGGGCCGTGACCTTTGCCTCTTTGTTTTTCTGAACAGCAGCCAGTTCCTCGTCCAGAGTCGCTGCCTGGAGCCCGAGAGACAATCCTGCAAGACGCCAGATCGCCTGGAACTACTTTAGTCCAAGGCTTCCAATGAACCGCTAGAGGAACAAAGGCAAGCATCCCGCCTTCGTGTTTGCCTCGGAGAAGGCAGCACATGTGGCACGTTGATAACTGCTTGCTTGAGTGTTCATTTTATTCCAGCGTTTCCCCATGTGCATTTAGCAGTGTGTGAGGTCTGGCGGTTTAATCCAAAGAAAACGAATCCTGTTCAGCAAACTCAGTTAGGGTAATAGAGTGCTGCAGGGATGACCTGTTTTTTGTAGGCCAAAACCCAGGAAAAAAGTTAGCATTTTAGCACTTCCAATTCCATCGTCCTGGAGTCAAGGTTTTTTTTTTTGTTTTTTTTTTATATGCATGAAATATGGTCTGTGGTTAAACAAGCTCAAAATATATATTCACATTTTATTGTACTACATAAATACATCAGTAATAATTCCATGTGATTGTTTTAAAACTTTTACTTGAAAAAAGTGGTGGCTAATAAGACAGAGGTTGTCTATCTTTTTGGCGTGATGACGTTTAATGTCAAACTCATCTAGCTTAATTGCTTGTTCACTTTCACAACCTCATTGTGTTTATACTTTAGCTCTTGCTAATCATTCTAGCTCAAAATTTATGTGAAAATGTTTTTTAAATAAAGACTGAAAGAGTTGTTTGAAGCTTAGTGGTGCTTGTATGTGTATGTGTATGTGACCGTGGTGTAGTTTGTTTATAGCCCATATTTAGACGTTTAATAATTTTGATTGTATTTAGGCTTCAAAATTCATACAGTTATTATTTTCTGAAGATTATCATGATGAACAAAGCATCTAAGACACTAAGCTTATTTTGTGCAATAATTCAAAAGCCAATGGAAAATTGGGTTTTTGTCAAGTGGACCAAGGTGATTGGCCTACAACAATATGTAATCTGATTGATTTTCCTACAACAGATAAAATGTGTGTCACAGAAGTGTCAATTCACCAAAAGTCAAGGTATGGCAAACTCAGATGATGTCATCAAATCTTACTTCCTCGACATGACAAGTGTGTGTATGGTGCGTCCAGTGAATCGCATATAGCTTATATATAGTAAACTTCCTCTGAACATAAAGTGTTTTGAGCGATCCAATTCTCATTATCAAATAATTTAAACGCCTCTGATTGGTCATTATTTTCAACAGAAATGACTGTGATTGGCTACAATACTCAACACTGCAAAATCAGATTGCGAAAAGACACATTTGAAACGCCTTTGTACTCATGTGACACAACGGATATAACAACCAGATCGCCTTAAATTACTTGCTTTTCTCTTTTATTAAACAATTACAAAAAATTTGTTACCCGTAGTAATATAACTCCTGCAATGCAACTCCGCCATACCCAATTGATGCCCCTGGCGTGTCATCTTTTCCCTTCTATTTTTCAGGCAGACCACAATAATGCACACAACAAGTTCCAAACACCTTCCCATCAAATTATCAAATGCAGGCAACTTTCATGTCGCAGGAAACGGCGTTTATCAGAACTCATGTTTTGTGTTTTAGCGCAGTCTCAGGAATGCAAATGAGACTCGTCCCCAGATAACTGCGTCTAGTACGGGCACACCTTCTATCCCACACATCACAAGAAGCATTGCAAAGCACGGCGCTTTCATTTATTAATTATGCAAGGTGGGCTCCGCATTTGTCAACGCCATCATCAATTACTCCCTGCAAATGATGCCGACGGATGAGGCGACGGCAAAATCAAGGTGCCTGAGTCCTCTGCTGAGGATCATGGGAGGTGACAGGCAGCTCTGCTTTACACCCGCGCAACTTGAAACAGTTGCCAAAGGCGATATGTTCCTCATCACTCCAGTCTTGTCCACATTTGTGGAGGTGTCGGGCGAGCAAGTTGAATCGGGCGTGTTGCACCGGCTGAGCTGTGATTGAGATGATGAGTGTTGGCTTTCAGCGGTACAATCACTTTGCGTAGCCTTAAGTACATTTTTGCGTTGTTTGCAACCAGTTGGCTGTCTTTATTAATGGAGGCTTGAGTTGGATGTAGCATTTCTCTGTACGCTTTGTCTGTCCTGGTTTGTTTATACCAGTCATTACACATACTGTAGAGGTTCCTGGGCATAATGTAATAACAGCTCAACATAAACCAGATCATGATGAGGTAAACATCTTTGTCATTCCACGTTGCTTTATATAAGTAACATGATTTGCTCTCTGCTGGCTAGTGTGACTTTTAAAAATGTCCTGAAAGGGTGCCATTAAAGTAGAATGCTGTTCACAATCTATTTTACTTCTATTTTCATTGTGTGTTTGAGTGAAACAGAATGTGGGGAAGGATTTTATACATATTAACTTCTGGATAGTGTAAAAGTCTGTTACAGTCTATACCAAGATCTTGATGGTTTAAAGGGATTTAAAATGAGAGTAGATGTGTGATGTCATCTGAAAAGGAAAAATATATCAAAGGAAGATGGTCATTAATGTGACCATGAAATGGCTGTTCACATCCCTATTTGGCTTTTTTTTATCTCACGTATTTCTGAGTGAAATATTACAATGTTAAATATGTGGGACAGGGATTTATTTTATCCATCGCAATTGTATTGGATCGTGCAAAGGGGCATTGCCAACACTATGCCATGGGATTTGTTTGAGATTTAGAGAACTTTCGAACATTTTAGCGAATTGGTGTCTAATTTGTACAATTTGCTTAGGTCCCAGTAATGGATGGATGAGGTTAGGTGTAGCACCTTCATGCTTGCATTTTTCTAATAATCAAATTAATTTGTACAAAATCACCACCTCCTAAGGTGGTTACATTTTCCTGTGAAATTTGAGTTGGTATTGTTGGTATATACCAGAGGGGAGTCAGGTGGTCAGATGGGAGGTCTTGAAAAATAGAAAAAAAGAAGAAAATACAGAAAAGAAAGATTTGTAACATTATCCAAAAATTAACAGTTCTAAACTACATCCTATTTTTATGAAAAATAGGATTTTTTAAGTAAAAATGTGTTCACAGCCATTTTGTTGTATTTCTTAGTACAAAAATATATATTCAATGTTAAATTTCTGGGACAAAAATTGATGTAATCTACTGGATCCTGATTGGGTAGCAAAAATGTATGTCTATAGCATAATAAAGCCAGGTGGCTGGAGAGAAAGAGTTGAAAAAGTAAGACTTTTTTTAAAAAGTCAAAGCCATTCAGTTTTTTAAACCTGCACAGATGAATTAGTGCACAGTACTACCAAAAATGTAGCAGTGCATTTATGTATTTTACTCTGTTATTCCAATCCAAACCCATTTTACTTCCATGATATGGAATATTTCTGTTTGATCTCTTGATCTCTGTATATAATTGAATTTATACATTCGTCAACTCACAAATCAGTTGTGGTAAATGGAAGCTCAAGCATGTCCGCTTGACGTGCAAGAACCAATGATATTCATTCTCATGTTACGCAGCACATTTGAGCTTCTGCAAGAACCAATGAGGTTCATTCTAGTGTTACGCAGCACATTTGATCTTCTAAAAAAAGAACCAATGATATTCATTCTCATGTTACGCAGCACATTTGAGCTTCTGCAAGAACCAATGATATTCATTCTAATGTTACGCAGCACGTTTGAACTTCTGCAAGAACCAATGAGGTTCATTCTAGTGTTACGCAGCACATTTGATCTTCTAAAAAAAGAACCAATGATATTCATTCTCATGTTACGCAGCACATTTGAGCTTCTGCAAGAACCAATGATATTCATTCTAATGTTACACAGCACGTTTGAACTTCTGCAAGAGGTTCTCTTGCGCCACGAGCAGGTTTGGTTGATCTTTTGTTTATGTTCGCTGATCGATGTTTATATGAGGACCTTATATTCAATAGCTTATATTCAATCTGTTTATCATGAAGACATGAGGGAGAGTAATTAATGACAGAATTTTTTGTCATTCATTAAATGACATTTTGGGGTGAACTATCCCTTTAAGAAAGGAAATAAAGCCAATCTAAATTTAATGTCAGAAAGATTTCTCTTGCCAGAGAAACAGTTTATATACTCTGAGAAAGTGATTTTACACATTTGCGTCGTTCCTGAATAATTAAGTGTGCCATAACGGGAAGGGGAATTAGACGGCGTCGCTTAGGGAGAAACAATGATGGAGGCTAACAAGGTCAAGACCTAATCATGCTAATAAGACATGAAAGAATCTGTTTAACACAGCACAGAAAGGCTCTAATTTCTGGCTTCTTTCCTTAAAGATGCAGTAAATGTCTTAAAAATGTCATCCTTGCCACCTCATTAGTGCTTTGGCCATGCAGGCTGAATTCCTACATTACGTCCAAACGCTCAGGGTGCGACGGAGCTTTTGGTGATTATTTATGCGTGACAAGTTGAAATGTAAAGGCGTGCGCACACGCTCACACAAAGGGAGGGAGAAGGACAGGAAAAGAAGCTGCAAGGAGAACACACTGTGTCTTTAGATGGGCATGTCAGCATCGGGCTGTGGAACTATAACTCAAACTTACTGATTATTCAGAGGATGTTGCTCAGCAGTGTCCAAGGACGGAGTCCTGCCGAGTGCCTCAGGAAAGAGCCGGAGGAGTGAGGCGGTGACTTAATCAAGGAATCAAAGGCCTCTATTACTTTAGGTCTCTCCAAAGAGTGAATACTGGGGGAAACTGGGCCACTCTGATCACAATAAGCACTTTCTGCTTTCAGTCTGCCTCTGAGTAACGTATTCTCATCACTTCTCTCGGTTTGAAAAGCGAGCATGTAACAGACAGAAAAGAAAAACGGGCCTCTGTGAGAGGAAACTAAATATGAGATTAAGGCTGCTTTCATAGTGCTTTTTTTTGTGTGGAACAGAATCTGTTTGCAGAACCCTGCAAAACATTTAACAATAAAAATCTTAGAAAAATAAATTAACTTCACAAACTAAATAGCATTTTCTGAGAATATATCTTGAACATGTTTCATAAGTTAGTAGAAATCTAACAACTGCAACAAAATGAAGTTGGAAGCAAATAAAGCAATCTATTGTAACAATTTATAATTTACCTTCAGTTTGCATACTTCCTGTCACACTTGTAAGTACAATGCACTTTCTATACCTACTTATAATGCAGCCTAATGATGCATTTGTGACAGACTCGGGTGCCATTCTGTGTATGTAAAACGTTTTGATAGTAAATTAAAATGGTCAAATAGGTTTTGTTATATAATGGTACTGGCATCTTGTACTTCTGAATGGATAGCAATAATAGTCAAAAAGGCCTGCTAGTACTCAAGTATTGGTATTGGGGTTGTATTGAGGATGCAACCACCAAATGATTTTTAAAGAAGTCTTGGTAACACTTTATTTTACAGTGTCCTTACATGTGTTACATGTACTTACCATAGTAATAACAGTAAATTATGCATAATTACATGCAACTAACCCTCAACCAAACCCTAATCCTACCCTACCCCGATAGTGAGTACATGTTGTTAATTAATATTACTGAGTACTTAAATATATAATTACACTGCAACAATGACACCTTAAAATAAAGTGTAACCGAAGTCTTTTATGCTCACCAAGGCTTCATTTATTTGATCAAGAACACGGTAAAAAATTTACATAAAATATGCCTCTTGCTGCTCAAGAAATATGTCTATTATTATCAATGTTGAAAGCAAATGTTTTTGTGGAAACTGTGATTTCTTTTTTCCAGGATTTTTTGATAAATAGATATATATATATATATATATATATATATATATATATATATACATTTATTTGAAGTATGAATCTTTTGTAAAATTGTACAATTTTTGTAAAATGTCTTTACTATTAACATAAAACTGACTTGAACAGTAGTATACTGTATACAGATATATGTTTGACCCAGTATTTAGAGGGCTCTTAACAGCTTTTTATTTTAGATGTTTTTTACCTGTCTGCTGCCTTTCATGTTCCAGCTTGTGCTCTGGCAGGATAGTGACAAATGGAAAGGGAAGTGAATGGGAATACTAACAAATAGTGCAATGTGAAGGAAGTCCTCTAGGGGCAGAGCGGAGATTTTGGGGTTGAAGTTGTTTCAAGTGACCATTTTCAAACACTCGTATAGGAAAACAACATTTATCAAATGTTTTGTATCATAAAACATGCTCTCTGAGAGGTGTAAAGAATAAAATACTGAATCTTGTACAATATTGTACAATTGGTAGAGTTAAATAGGCGTGCTCCAGCGGCAAATAGGGGGCATGTGCACCAATGGCACTGGTCATGTGGAAGGATACAGGTCCAACACTTAAAAAAAGAAGCTAAAGAGCAAACATTTACGCAGCCACATCTTCACTTTAAACTGGCCAATAGTTGAAAACATCATGATCCAGAAGAAAAAACACATGGACTGATTCACCTGTTTTAGGAAACAGAATGTAATGATGAAGGTTATCTAGTGAGGAATCATCTCCTTTGGAGATGGATATTTAAAGGTTGTTGATGGCAGAATCTTTTTTTACAAAAAAGATGTTCTTGTAGAGCTTTTGTAGCTTTTGCATGGCATGTTTCTAATATTGTTTCAATGATTATACACGGTGTATTTCCACAAATCCTTGATAATATGTCATATACTATAGTCATGTATTGAGACAATAATGAGTTAAGTAAAGGACTTAATCTTGAGAATAAGGCTGAGGCAAAAATACCAGGAAAATGTTCACCTTTGTGAATTTGTCACCTCTTTTGCTCTGGTCTATGAATACAACTTTTTGAATGGAGAAAGAACCTCAACATTCTTCACTAGGGATGGCCCGATACTGATACTGGCATCGGGGATCGGGTCGATATACTGTCCTCATATACTGCTTTGTCGAGGTGAACTGAGGCATAGGGACGTGCACTCCCAACGCAAAAGAGTGCGGCGCGGCACTAGATCTGATGGCCGAGCGCGAGCGCGGGCGCGGGCGGTAATGCACTCACTCTGTGTGTGCGGGTTCCGGGAGAATAAAACGTTCGCGGGACTCCCGCAAACTAGAAATATCTATGAATACAACATATTAAAACTTATAGATTTTCATTCATCTGTTGCAGAAAAGCAAGAAGAACAACTAAAACAAAATAGAAACGATTTACAGGCCAGAGTTTCTATTCATAACATGTTTGCAGCGTTGAGCGATGTAGCCAATCACAGACATGTGTGTTGATTTCTTGAACGCAATGGCTAATCAGAAGCATTTAAGATAGACTCCCCTCACTGCTCAAAACTTTTTTGTTCAGTGCTGAATTCTGTATGCTGGCAAATCCTCTAATTATAACAAACAAAGTGTGGATATTATGAAAGATTCATTGTGCAGTCAGCTTCATTGATAATAACAGATGTGTGAGATCGCGATGAACTGTCAGCTTTTTAGGAATTAGACTATTAAGGGAGCGCACTTTGGGCGCATTCAGTCATGTCAGACCATGCACGCAGTAACTGCTTGCTTTTATGTTAAATTAACAGTGGTTTGTGTGTTAATACATTTATTATTTTACTCATTATTATTTATTTTTAGGCTTGTTAAAACAAGCAGAGAAGAAAATAAAAACAGTCTTCTAACCTGTGTTCTAAAATAGTCTTCTGTCTTCTTTTCTGGGAGCATATAGTTACTTTTGCGGTAGAAATATCGGTATCGGTACTCGATATCGGCAAGTACACAAATGTAAATACTCGTACTCGTATCGGTTTGAAAAAAAATGGTATCGGGCCATCCCTATTCTTCACCATAGACTGAGTGTTTAGATAGTAAAGTAGCCTGTCTTGAATAAAATAACCTCTAAAGGTCTCTGTAAGGCACTACACTGTCGATGTTCTCAATGCTGCACAGCTTGGGCACCGACTACCGTGTACTAAAATGCTAAGGACACAAGCTTATTAAACAAAGTTATTAAAGCTGAGATGTGTATTGTTTGATGTAACTGTTAAAAGTGCTTTCAGCTATGATATTTTGATATGTTGTAAATGAACGTTGTTTAGTTTTGTGGTTAATACCCACAAAAATGTAAACTCTGTGCACTTTAAAAGAAGAAAAGAGCCATTCATTGAACTTTTAAAAAAAGATAATGGCAACCGTTTGCATGGCTTTTCAGGCCTTTATTTAAATACATTTTATTCAAACACTTTTAGTTAGGTAATTAATAATGATAAAAGATTTATTGAGTGACTCAACTCAAACAGATCTATGCATATTGTTCCCTTTCGAGGGAACTCGAACTACGTCGATTACGACACTCAGGGGCGTGGTAGCGGGGGGGGAAAGGGTACCGAGTATCCAGGGCCCGAGGCGGGGGGGGGGGCCCTTAGAAGACGCCGAGCTGAAGTCAAAAGTCCGTCCACCCCCCCACCCGTTGGAGAAGTCGCCGCGCTCAAATCAAAAGTCCGTCTCCGTATCTCTCTCATCCACCCCCCGCCCCCTCCGTTGGATAAGTCGCCGCGCTCAAATCAAGAGTCCGTCTCCCTCTCTCTCTGATAAATGTGGACGGTGAGGCCCAGCCTGCCGCCGCACAAATATCCTCGATCGATATCCCGCTCGACCATGCCCAGGAAGAAGCCACACTCCTGGTGGAGTGTGCTTTTACTCCCCAGGGGTATTGAAGTCCCTTAGCTTCATAAGCCAGCGCTATAGCCTCAACTATCCAGTGAGAGATTCTCTGCTTTGAAACGGCGGAACCTTTCGTACGGCCGCCAAAGCATACAAACAGTTGTTCTGTCTGTCTGAATAGGGCAGAACGCTCCAAATACACTCTGAGAGCCCTAACGGGGCAGAGTAGATTAGCGTCGTGTTCGTCTGCTGGAGACGATAGCACAGTTAGGGAGATAACCTGTGCTCTGAAGGGAGTGGTGAGCGCTTTAGGAATATACCCATGTTTCGGTCTAAGGACGACCCTGCAGTCGTTAGGTCCGAATTCTAGGCAGGCAGCGCTTGTCGAAAGCGCGTGCAGGTCGCCCACTCTCTTGACCGAGGCGAGTCCCAGCAAGAGCGCAGTCTTGAGCGAGAGCTGTTTAAGGTGCACGGTTCGGAGTGGTTCGAACGGGGGCCCTTTAAGAGCGTCTAGGACAGTAGCTAGGTCCCAGATCGGCACTGAGGGGGGGCGTGAAGGGTTCATCCTCCTAGCGCCCCTTAGGAAACGAATAATTAGGTCGTTTCTTCCCAATGGACGTTCCATTACAGTGTTGTGTGACGCTGTGATGGCCGCCACATATACTTTGAGCGTGGAGGGGGTGCGGAGTACGTTCGTAATCTCGCATGTCTCAGGGTTCAGGCCCTTGGCATTACACCAGTCAATGAACACTTTCCATTTCTGGGCATATAAGCGTCTCGTGGAGGGCGCCCGCGCCTCAGCGATGGTTTTTAGCGCTCCGCTCGTGAGGTTCCTGGGAACCCGTTGAGGGGCCATGCATGAAGGGCCCACAGATCGGGGCGGGGATGAAATATCATCCCGCTGGCCTGAGTGAGGAGGTCTGGCCTCAGTGGAATTGGCCGTGGTGCAGATTGCATTTGCATCAGATCTGGAAACCATGTTTGGTTCTTCCAGAGTGGGGCTATCAGAAGCACTGCGTTTTTCTCCTCTCTGACCCGACTGATGACCTGTGGCAGCATCGCGATCGGGGGAAAGGCATATAAGGGGCGGCTCGGCCAGCTCTGAGCGAGCGCGTCCGTGCTCTTCGTGAAGAAAAGAGAGCAGTGCGCGTTCTCCTTGGAGGCGAAGAGGTCGATCTCCGCTTTGCCAAAGGTTTTCCATAACCATTGAATCGTCAGCGGGTTGAGAGCCCATTCTCCTGGGAGAATCTTGTCTCTGGATAGCATGTCTGCCCCCTGGTTCAGGGCGCCTGGCACATGCGCTGCTCTCAGCGAGCGCAAGTTGTGCTGGGACCATAAAATGAGTCTCCTGGCCATTGAATGCATGGAGCTCGACCTGAGTCCACCCTGGCGATTTATGTACGACACTACCGTCATGTTGTCCGTTCGGACCAGGACGTGTTCGTTTTTTAGATGTGGAAGCAGGGCTCTGAGAGCCAAAGCGACCGCTTTCATCTCCAGACAGTTTATGTGTAGGCGCTTCTCCGGGTTTGACCAAAAGCCGGAGACAGGCCTGCCCTCGTAAAGGGCCCCCCAACCTATTTTGGAGGCATCTGTCGTTATCATCTTTCTCCTTATGTTCACACCCAGACTCACGCCTGACTGGTACCAGTCGGCGGCTTTCCAGTGCGTCAGGGCTTTTATAAAGCCGTGGTTCGCTCTGATTAAAAAGAGGCCCGAAGTAGGGACGCGGCTCTTGAGCCAGCGTTGGAGAGGGCGCATATGCAACAATCCTAGCTGGAGTACGGCCTATGCTGAGGCCATGAGACCGAGCATCCTCTGAAACCGCTTGACGGGGGCGTGCGGGCCCGCCCTGAATGATGTTGCAAGGCGCCGGATGGTGAGCGCGCGCTCTGATGAGAGACGGGCTGTCATTTGCATCGAGTCTAGAACTATTCCCAGGAAAGAAATCCTCTGGCTGGGAGATAGTATGCTTTTTGCAAAATTGATTCTTAGACCCAGGCATTCTAAATGGCTGATAATCCAAGATCTGTGTGTTATTAACTGACTCTCTGATTGTGCTAGGACCAGCCAATCGTCGAGATAATTCAGTATTCGCACTCCCCTTCGTCTCAAGGGGGAAAGTGCTGCGTCCATACATTTCGTGAATGTACGGGGAGCCAGGGACAGGCCGAACGGAAGTACTGTGTTCTGGTAAGACTGTCCATCGAAAGCGAATCTCAGAAACGGCCTGTGATGAGGCGCTATTGGAATGTGAAAGTTAGCATCTTTCAGATCCACTGAGAGAAACCAATCTCCTGGGCGTACTTGCGCGAGGATATGCTTGGTTGTTAACATTCTGAACGAGCGAATCATTAGTGCTTTGTTCAGGTGTCTGAGATCTAGGATGGGGCGGAGACCACCATCCTTTTTCGGGACGAGAAAATAGCGGCTGTAAAAACCTGCCTCGCTCATAGAGGGGGGAACAGTTTCCACAGCGCCCTTTTCTATTAGTTTGCGCACCTCGGTGCGTAGAACCTGTGAACACTCCTTTCTCACTTTCGTCTCGACCACAGTCGTAAAACGTGGTGGTCTGCGAGCGAACTGGAGCGAGTATCCGTGCTTTACTATATTCAATACCCATTTCGGCATATCTGGAATGTTTTCCCATGCCGCTGCGTGTACAGATATGGGCTGAATACAGGCTAGGGGCGGGCCGCTGTGACGTAGGGACCCGGCCAGCGAATCGCCTGAGCTCGTAGCTCTCAGAGGCGCGGGCGCGCGCTGAGCAGCTGAGTGAATGGGCGCGTGTGTGCTTACAACAGCGCGCGCTATGTCTGTAAAACTCGCAGCCTGAGCTGGGGTTGTGTTTGACACTCTAAGGACAGTGTTTATAAGTGGGGGTGCATAAACAGTGGTAGCCCCACGCGTCACTTTTATAATGTTTCCCGCTTTTACTGGGGATGAATTCATAACTGTGTGAACAGTGCTTGTGTGTAGTGGTGCGTACATGACCGTAGGCACGTGATCTACATTCATGGGGCGCGCAGCCTGAGCTGGGAATGAATTTGGCACTGTTTTGACAGTATCTGGGAATGCACACTTTGTGGACATGTGAACCCTTAGTGACACAGGCAGAAAAAGACTCTTTTTGTGTTTTCTGTGCGTCGCCGTAAAAACGGCGTTTGTTTGCAGGTGAGCGAGCTCTGTGACTGGCCCATTGACTGCTGTATGGACATTTCCAGCCGCCTGTAAGGGGACTGGGTAATGTTTGAGCTTTTGCAGAGAGAGTGGTCCGGCTTTTGCGAGACACGCACTCTCTCTTCTCATTCCTGTGGCTAGGACGGCTTTCGAGGCTCAGGGTTCAGCACAATCTTGGGCCGAGGACCCCGTCGCTCAGGAGGCGGCTTGCGGTTGTGGGAGCGCGAGCGGCGTCGAGCGTTAGCATGAGGCGCGGGCTGAGAGACAGTGGGAGCTGTTCTAGCCCGCTGCGGCTGTGGCGGTCTCTGTCTGCTCTGCGATGAGCAGGAGCACTTGGGCAGGAAATGGCGCATAGCTTGTGAAGCGTTCTGGGCCTCAGTGAAGCGTTCGGCGAAACCTTTAACCGCCGGTCCAAACAGCCCGCTGGTGGAGATAGGCGCGTCGAGAAACGGCGCCTTATCCGCGTCCTTCATCTCCGTCAGAGTCAGCCACAGATGGCGCTCGAGAACAGTCAAATTAGCCATGGCGCGGCCAATAGACTTGGCGGTGGCCTTCGTGGCTCGCAGAGCTATATCAGTTGCGCTACGTAGGTCCTTAAAGGCTTCGGGTTCGGGGCCAGACTCGTCCATAGAGCGGAGAAGCTTAGCTTTGAACACTTGAAGTACCGCCATTGAGTGAAGCGCTGATGCAGCTTGGCCGGCGGCGGCGTAGGCGCGACCGGCGAGAGCAGAAGTAGTGCGGCAGGGCTTCGAGGGGTGGGAAGCTTTGGCTTTCCATCCGGTGGTGGAGGGCGGGCAGAGATGATTGGCCACGGTCTCCTCGAGGGGCGGCGTTCCCTCGTAGCCTCTTTCCTTCGCGCCGTCCACAGAGGAGAGCGACGAAGAAAAAGAAGGCTTCAGACGCGCAGAGTGGGGGGCTTTCCATGATTTGGTGAGTTCGTCATGAACCTCCGGGAAGAAGGGAGAAGGCCTTTGCCGAGGGGCCTGCTGGCGCCCCTGCAGAAACCACCCATCCAGTCGGCTTCGGGTTGGTTCTTCGGGAGAAGACCAATCGAGCCCGAGGTCCTCTACGGCCTTCGAGAGGACGCGGATAATCTCCGTATCCATGGTGGAGCCCCCGCTCGTGCTAGCTAGCGTCGACGGGGCGGGGTCGAGAGTGGAGCCCGGCCAGTCGTCCGATGCAGCGTCGATGGACAAGCGGTCATCCATTCCCCCATCGTCCTCGGACGCGCCGAAAGTCACAAGGCCCACCGCTCTGCTAGAGGGGTGTGGTTCCGGCTGGGTGAACTGAACCGGCGGTGGGGAAGGCAAGAGCGGCGGTGAAGCACGCAGAGACTGGCTCGGCGTGACGTCACTGAGCTCTGGTTCAGGAAGCCTCTGTGAGCGGCGCTTTTTCTTAGTGCGCGGCTCAAACAGAGGGGTGGCGGCGATGGGCTCGCTCGCTGTGAAAGCGGCGAAGCGAGCCCGCAGTGCGGAGAGACCCAGGTCGACACATTCCGGGCATCCGCCCTTGGTCAAAGCAGCTTCTGCGTGGTCCCAGCCCAGGCAGCGAGCGCAGATGATGTGACGATCCCCGTCCGGGAGAAGGTCTCTGCACGACGCGCAGGAAGGCATTTGAAACAACGCCTCAGAAAATTGCTCTTTTACAAGTGTCGCGGGGCGAACAGATGTAAAGATACTTGCGTGTGTGGCACGCCGGATGGCTCAGTAGGATGGAGTTCGAAGGCGGCTGAAGGTGCCGACGTCCTCGTAGCAATCCCGCTGGTATGCTTTTCGACGGCAGCGAAGGCTTCAATAATCCGGAGGATCCAGCAAAGAAGGTGTTCGCTGAAGGAGATTAAATCTAAAGAACTCTCATGACGGGGCGCCCCATAAATAGCTCTTGGCCACGCCCATCTTGGCGGGCGCTGACGCGCGCGGGCGCGAAGCGCGCTCATTGGTCGCGCATTCAGAGTCGCCCCATCATTGGTTCGAGCAAGTTGCCGCAGCACAGCCAATGACCGAGCTTCCTTCGTTCATTGCTGTCAGCTGTGCAGCTGCAATGCGTTTTACATAAAGACTTCAATATTCTCGAGAAAAGGAGTTTTCCCACAGCGTAAGCTACTTACGCAATAGGAGAGACCTCTCGAAAGGGAACTGTATTAACCAGGGGTTCCCAATTGTTTTGTTAGCCAATTTAGTTACACTTAAAATATTTATTTGAAGTACCCCGTAAAATGTAATGTTTCAATTTTAATAATTTAACGACACATGCACAGTTCTCTGGTCACATACATGTAGCATGCAAAACCGATGACATATCTGATCTTTTCTTAGTAAGAGTTTTATTTTATATATAGGGCTGCATGACATTTCATTTCACATAAAAATGTCTGATATTGCTACTGCTGAGACAAACAGACACAAAAATCAAAGACTGTGCTGCTAATGGTGTTCACACGTTTGTTCACTCTTTAGAAGAACCAACTAACACTATAAGTTGCAATACAATTTACATCTCAATTATTCGTCACTTTCAAATGTTCAAACCCTCAACTTTTAGCATGTCAAATCCTCAAGCTTTTATTTTGGTGGATGTAGAGAGGTTTGTGTTCAGGTAAGAAGGAGGCGGGAACCGTCAACCGCTTAACACTTCAAAGGAATGGTTCACTTAAAAATTAAAATGGTGTCATCATTTACTTACCCTTAAGTTGGTTCAAACCTGTATGACTTTCTTTTTTCTGCTGAACACAAAAGAAGATATTTTGAAGAATGTCGGTAACCAAACAGTTGATGTACCCCATTGACTTCCATAATATATTTTTTTCCTACTATGGAAGTCAATGGGGATCAACATTCATCAACATCTAGGTAACCGACATTCTTCAAAATCTCTTCTTACATTATCTAAATAAAAATTAAGTGAACATTCCATTGCCAAATCAAAAACACACCGCTTGAAGAGATGGAGTTTGTGAGAAGATGCATTTACTGTGAACTGAGTTGCTCTGAAAACATGCTATGATAAGCTTCACGCATGTAAATGAACACAATCCCGTTCTTCACTTTGAAATGCAGCACAACAGACAAAAGATTACTTCATGTGGCAGCATTTGATTAATTTGATTAATTGTTCAGTCCGATTTGTTAACTTTAATGTTACATTAGATTTGATTAATTATGAGCGTTTCATCAACTCACCAACCCCCGTTTGGGAAAACCTGCACAAACCAATCAGAAGCTAGGTCAGTACAAAGCAAATTACAGCTTATGTTCTCAGAAGTATATATGTCTAATTGTAGCGTTTAAATAGAACACTTGTGCAAATTACACAACGTTAATAATTTATTTACATCTTTAGAAGTGATGAAAAGTGTCCTTTATGTGTTTGTCCTCGTCCCTCAACTCCGGGTTGAGATTTTAATAGCATGGATGTGTAATAATATTCTACCTATTAAGCCTGACTGTGCTTTTGAAAGGCTTGTTTAATTAATGTGCTGGTGTCTCACTTAAATGCCTTGTTTCTTCTTGTCCCAGCAATGACACCAGTCTCGAAGCGGCACAATAGCACCATTTATCGACTTTTCAAGGGGAAAAAAACTCAAGTTTGTCTTTCCTCCGTTCACGTGAGCACAAGTCCCACCCTTCATCTGGGAGAAATACAGCAGGCCAGGGAGACAAATGAAGAGAACCTGCTATGCTAAATGGGTTCAAGAGACTGCCACTGTCACCCATTACAAGGTCACAAATGCATTTAAATGCTCCGGAGACAAGAGGGAGGGAGAGAAAGAAAGAGCATGTGCGAGAGAGAGGGAGGCAAAATTGATTGAACAGTTCCAATGTCCCGCTCTCCTCATTAGATTCATTTCTCAGCCGCCCGAGGTTAATCACCACACACACTCACCTCACGTTGTTGTTCCAGTTACATCATAATTAGTGCGGTGGGGAAAGCAATCTACGGCTTATGAAGTGATAGCCCCCTCCATTCCTCCCTCGACACCATCAGCGTGCACACACACGCGTTCCCAATCGCTATCGTGCAACCTCTCCCCTGAGCTTGCTGCATTTTGGAGATTGATTTCATTTCTTAATGACAGCTCTGGTAATGACCCTACGTGCCAGAGCTGCTGGTGTCAGCCTCCAGACGGTATCTCCGGAATTGTAGAGGAGGACACAAGAAGAGTGAGGGAGGGGTGTGCTGGAAGGATAGAAAAGACCTCCACAGCATTCGCCTTTCCCAACCAGCAAGGACGGCCAGGTGGAAATTAATAACCTAGCTTAGTCGGCAGTTTGAACGTAAATGAGCAGATTTAATATTATTCTTTTTTTTTTTCAATATGAATTGCATTCCTGCTCTGTGGATCGTTCCCGTCCCCCAAAGTATTTTAGTTTTCTTGAAGATTTCTTGCAAAAGCTAAACATTCTAAAATAAATGCATCTTATTCCTGGTTTGCTGGTCTTAGGTAGCCAACAAGATTGTTTCCAATCAGCTAAATGCATATTTACACATTTATAAAAGTTTGTGGTCGGTAAGATTCTTAAGAAATATTATTACAATTCGAACTGTTTTCGTTTCTTTTAAAATATAACTTAAAATGTATATTATTCCAGTAACACTGTACAATAAGGTTCATTAGTTAAAATTAGTTATTAACTAACATGAACTAACAATTAGCAATACATTGGTTACTATATTAGTTAATATTTGTTAATGTTAGTAAATAAAAATACAGCTGTTCATTGTTTGTTCATGTTAGTTCAGAGTACATTAACTAATATTAACTAATACAACCTTTGATTTTAATAATGTATTAGTAAATGTTGAAATGAATATTATTCCTTCTTAATTCATGTTGTAGTTAACTAATGAACCCTATTGGAAAGTGTTACCATTATTCCTGTGTTGGCAAAGCTCAATTTTATTTACTCTCACTTTTGATCAAATTAATGCACCCCTATTTGATTTCATAATTAGTAAGCAATTTTTACACTTTTTACACATATATATATATATATATATATATATATATATATATCAGATAATTTTTAAATAATCTACTTTGACACCAGTACAGTAACAATGTAACCGCTAAATATTTAAATTCAGATGTTTTCAAAGCTTTTCTTTTTTCAAACTGTATAAATAAATCTTTAAACAAATGCATATATATATATATATATATATATATATATATATATATATATATATATATATATATATATATATATATATATATATCATGCCAAACAAAACCCATGCCCTTGGTGTTTAGCTACAGGAATAGCTGAAAACAAGGAGAGCAAAACTTAAGTAGCCTGGCTTAAGTTATTTTCAGCAGGGAATGCATTACTCTTGGAAGGCCTCATAGAATTAGCATGTCTGACATCAGTATCATCTCTTAATAATGTCCCTGTGCCTCTTGCATAGATGTTATACTGAAATCCAGTTTGCATAATAATCTTACAATGGCCCATGAATACAACACAATCATTTCATTAATAATAAAAGCACCACAAGGTTTCTGCTCACGCACCTTACATGTTTAGTCAGTGGAAACACTTAATCGGAATGTAATCAGCCCAATGAGCGCTTGCATAATCACTGGAGGTACAAATTCAGCACGGCTGTATCCCTTCGCTCTCAGGCCTCCTTCACCCTTGAAAGGAAGAAGATTTATTTGTGGATTTTACCTGCACTTGAAAAGGAATCTCAATGCTGTAAAGTCAATTATTGTACATTTTCAGAGGCAGAATATCAAAAGAGGAGATCTCATTTGTTATGGATAGTTTGAAATTCAACATCATTTTTTGCTTTTATCTTTGTTATAACTGGTTTAGCCTTGAGTCGTGCCCGAGGCAAAAAGCACTTCACTATGCTGGTTTCATCAATAAATCAAAAAGCCTCTCATTTATAATTTCTGAGTTAAGAGTTGCAGGGAGTAATGACAATACATGCATATTCTTTGTTCCTCGGTGGTCTACGCAGAGGTCTGATTAGTCTGAGAATCATTGCAATACATAAAGTATTATGTGTCCTTGTAATTCTATGAGTCCTTGTAATGATATACTAGTATCTCATGCTACATTGTCTGATTTCCACTTACACGAGGTCCATGTATTATTCCAGGCTTATAAAATAATTGTAAACAAGAAAAAAAGTGAGAAAAAGTGGAGTTAACAACACTGCAGGGCCTAATATTTAAGAATCTGGCATTGGGTCAATACTACATGTATTGTATTTGCATTGAGTTTGTAAGTGGAGTTGGCTCAAAGAGTGAATTACGCTGGATTGATGGGTTTCTCCATTGGTTGGGTTTCTCATATTATGTTGCCGTTGGACCTTAATGCACTTCCTCTCTCTTTGCTGAAGTGGTGGCCAGAGGTCAACACACTGCGGTTAACAGTGAGAGCTGTTTAAGAGAGCAGCACAGCCAGTCAAAGTTCAGTCTAAACAAGTTTGTGAGCAAAGTCATGTGGTGTGTGTTAAATTAATTTATTCCCAGGAACTCAAATCATGCTTTGTATTGTACTACACCAGGGGGTCAAGGTTTGACTTGTTAGCATCGGCAGATAGCCTACCCTGCTGGTAGATGTCCAAAAAGCATCTTTCTCCATTAATGGCCTTTCAAAAATATCTGTCTGTCTATCTGTCTTTTTAACAAAGTTTGAGAACCACGATCAAATTATCTGCCCGATTAGCATAAGAGGAGGCCTATATACAGTACAGTAGTCAACAATTGAAGTGGATCAAAAAAGTGAATCAAAGTTTTCCAAAATTCAAAATGCTTTTATAACTTTGTTGAAAGGTTTTGATCCACTTCAAATGTTTGAGTACTTTGTATATATCCGACTCACCTATGTTCCTCAACAGTTCCTATTCCAGGATACTACTTCGGGACAAATTCTGATCTGGGAGCCCTCCCCTCGGACAGCCGTCCGTCCGTCCGTCCGTACATCAGCAAATATTTTTTTTAAACACAGAGTTTGATTTTTGTACCGGGACTCTAGTGAGGGTTATCGATTAGCTAAAGTCACACGTATCGTTGCAGACATCCAGCCAGTTTGGTTATCATCTGTTTTGGATTGTCTGCAGCTGATATTAGGCTAATCATCTAGGACAAACCAGTCATCGATAGTTCCGGGGTCATGTTTCCCTGAGCACAAGCAGTTAATGCCAAATCCAGTTGGGAAGCCCTAGAGCCTTTGATCACAGTTTGCTTTGAAAGAAAGTGCTGACATTTCTGACCACAGGGTCCTAATCAGATTCAATATTGTAGCAACCGGTCTGTTTACTTATTAAAGCTTGTTTACATAATTGGGGATATCAAAGACTTCGATGGGATACATTAACTAGTCAGAATCTCATTCCGCCAAAGATTTTACACATGAAAGCAGACCCCTTATATTAGAGGAGAGGGATAATAATGCAGCCCAATATTTTTGGAAAGACTTTGACTAGCTTAATGAGGAAGGAAGAAAAAAATATATAGCAATCAGGAAATGCAACATATTGACACAGGTGTTGTAATTAATCAGAGCCTGAAGGAACATTGTGTTTTTACAAAGACAATTTCCCAAGTTTTATTCCATAAGTGGAAGTTTGCCCTCGAACAGAAGGAATGCTTTAGCTGGAGAGGAGCAAGAGGAGAAAAACATATGCATTGCCAAACACAGCAGATATGAGCTATGAAGATCAAGTTTCACAGCAAGAGATACACTAGATAAACTTTTTAAAATTTGTGTGGAATAAATAATAAAAGATGCATAGCAGCAGGACATCCCAAGTGCTTTGAAGAAACAAGCTTTCATTTTCATTTCTTTTGCACAAGCGTCTATGAAAATGATTAGGCCCAGAGAGCATGCCCAATGCCTCGGATGTGAATTACTTATGAAATATTAAACATTTGGTGAGAAGGTTTTTAATGTCTTGTTTGCAAGTATTATTAAAATATAATTCTGTGTCAGAGACGTATGTGGAAATATGATCAGACAAAGCAAATAAAATTAATTTGAATGTGCATGGACCTGGTGTGTGAATGCAATCAGGGTTTGGATTGGGTGTGTTAACTGTAGCTGAGCTGGCATTTCATAAATATTGCATCGTACATTTTTTCCCTCATTGGGAGTAAGAAATGTAAAGGAAGTTCTCGAGACATACTGTGAGCTGAATATGTACACATTCCCCAATTAAAAGATGATTTACAAATAGGAGGAAAAAATGTAACCCTAGAGAATGATCTGTATTTATGTATATATTACTCCTAAATGTGGTTTGACCTTTAGAACAATAGTGTTACATACCAAATACTATATACAAAGGAATATTTTTATTGACAGTGTCACATTCAGTTTTGTTTCAGTTATATTTTTGGCCTTTAGGCAGCGTCACAGTTAACTCCCTAGATTTCTAGGTGGTGAATCACTTTATCTTGTTCACAAATTTAGGGACTGACTCGCTGTACATTGGGGCACTGATGGCTCTATTTCAGGTGACATGAATTGGTGTTTATGAACAACAGCAGCACAGATATCTTCCTGACATAATATTTTTATGTAATTTAAAAGTATACTATGATATATACTTATATTTTTAAATATCCCTGCAACATTTCAGCTGTAAATGTATTATAAATGTTAACTAGATGATGTTAATTAACTGTATAGTGATGTATGTTTGTGCTAAAATATAATTGAATAATGACTTGTATTTTTTTTTAAAAACATCTATTGCATGTCATTACGTGTATTGGAGTTCATGCTTCAGAATTTCTGGTAAGGGAACATACTGAGCATTGATGCTTATGGTTTTCAGGGTACATTGTGGCACTTTTTTTAGGGAGCGATGGTTTCAGTGAACTGGAAGGATTTTGTGATTTTTCAAACTCCCTGATCAGTGCCCTGACTAATGAACTAGGGAGCTGATTGAAACGCACCCTAAAGGAGGTCGCACACCGGACAAGAAGCGCAGCGTCGCGCAGCGCAGCACCATGTCTTTAAAATTCAAACACATTATTCTCTATGAGTGTACACACACTGGCGGCGCCATTCGGCGTCTGTCCGCGGCGCCCAGCTACGGCTCAGGACCTTGTTCAAAACCCTGCCACACCACAGAGCACCATTTACATAGTTTTATATTAAATTTACATTTATTTGTCTCATATCGTCGTTAATGTATACTGACTTCACCCTGTGCTGCAATATACATTTAGTTTTACATTCATCTACAGAAATCAGCTGCTTGAATGAAAATTGCTGGTGTGTGTACACTCAGAGAATAATTGTCACGGTGTGGGTACATGTCTTGTTCCTGTCTGTCTTGTGTTCCCCCCATTATTGTGTATTTGGTTTAGTCCAGTCTAGTTTTCCCACTCCTCGTTTGTGTTCATGTTTACCACCTGTTTTAGTTAATTTACCCAGTTGTGTCTTGTTTCACTCATCCGTTCCCCTGTATTTAAACCCTGTGTTTTAGTTCAGTCCTTGTGAGTTCTTAATGTTGTAATGGTTGCTGTTGCCGTGTTCCTGGTCTGAGTGTCTTTTGTTTGTTTTATTAATAAATGTGCTTGCAATTGGATTCACTTCTCGCTTCATTCTTCCCGCATCGTTACAGAAGAACTCACCAAAATGATGAATCCAGCAGCACTGATTATGTGTCTTCGTCAGGGAGACCGGCCAATACAGGAGTATGTAAGAGACTTTGTTGAACTGGCAAATGAAACTTCAATGGACTCTTTGTGCCTTATGATATTCTTTAGAAGTGGACTATCTGAGCCATTCGAGTCAGTCATGCCACTGCACGATCCTCAATGGACTTTAGAGTTTTATATTGATTTGGCCTTGTTACTGTGTGGCTCAACCATTACTGTGGGTATGGCAGACACGGAGCCCTGCAACCCCACAGTACCCACCAAGCCTGAGCTTCACGTCAGCCAGAGACCGTCCAGCCAGAGACCGTCCAGCCAGAGACCGTCCAGCCAGAGACCGTCCAGCCAGAGACCGTCCAGCCAGAGACCGTCCAGCCAGAGCTTCACGCCAGCCACGTCCAGCCAGAGCTTCACGCAAGCCACGTCCAACCAGAGCTTCACGCCAGCCACGTCCAGCCAGAGCTTCACGCCAGCCACGTCCAGCCAGAGCTTCACGCCAGCCACGTCCAGCCAGAGCTTCACGCCAGCCACATCCAGCCAGAGCTTCACGTAAGCCACGACATGCCTGAGCTTCACCACGACATGCCTGAACTTCACGTCAGTCCAACCGAACCTGAGACTGTCCGCGTCACGTCTGCACAGCCAGAGATGCTTCACATCACTTCTGCACAGCCAGAGACGCCTCACGTCACTTCTGCACAGCCAGTGTCCATGGACAAGATGGCCGCCTCGGAGCCAGTGACCACGGACAAGATGGCCGCCTCAGAGCCGGTCTCTGCTGTTCCTGAGCCAGTGTCTGCTGTTCCTGAGCCGGTGTCTGCTGTTCCTGAGCCAGCAGGATCGGTGCTGTTCCTGAGTCAGGGTTTGTTCCTGTTCCGCCTTGGTCTTCGCCGCCGTGGCCGCCCGAGGGGTCTTGGCCGCCCGAGGGGTCTTCACCGCCGTGGCCGCCCGAGGGGTCTGCTCCGCCCTGGCCGCCTGCAGTTCCTGCTCCACCCTGGCCGCCTGCGCGTCCTGCTCCGCCCTGGCCGCCTGCAGTTCCTGCTCCACCCTGGCCGCCTGCGCGTCCTGCTCCACCCTGGTCGCCTGCAGTCCCATTCCCCTGCACAGACTTGGCCGTCCTTCCCAGTCAGTAGTTCAGTCCTTGTGAGTTCTTAATGTTGTAATGGTTGCTGTTTCCGTGTTCCTGGTCTGAGTGTCTTTTGTTTGTTTTATTAATAAATGTGCTTGCAATTGGATTCACTTCTCGCTTCATTCTTCCCGCATCGTTACAATAATCAGTTCGAATTTTAAAGACATGGCACTGCGCAACGCGGCGCTGCACTTCTTGACCGGTGTGCGCCCCCCTTTAGGCTACAGTACCTTTACATGACAACTTTTTTTTTCTTCGTACAGATGAAACTGTTGTCAAAACGACTAAAAACATCAATTTTTTTAGTTTACACTGAGACAGTAACGATATAATTTTAAAAATCATGCACTTTGAAACCTGCTATCATATATTTGTGTTTTGATACCCCGAAAATGCGGTTGTCGTGTAAATTAATGGACAAAAATGCATAAATGTGTCCGTTGTGTTAATGGTTATGGTTCATTGATTTCACACACCTGTTTCTTATTTTGATCATTAGTCTGCTCCGAATATATAACCTTCAGTTTGTTCTGTTCTTCGTGTCTGTGCTCACCCATCCCAGGTTTCACAGACAAGGCTTAAGACTAGTCCCAGACTAAGATGCATGTTAGAGAGCTTTTTTAACTGAAAGCAACTTGAAATAACATATCTTAAAATGTTAGTGCTATTGTTTTGTCTCAAGATGCACACCAGTAATGTTTTTTTTTTTTTTTTTTTTACACTTTTATAAAAGCTTAAATGCCCTAATTAAACTAAGGCCTAATCCTGGCTTAATCTAAGCCCTGTCTGTGAAACCAGGCCACGGAAGGTTATACATTCATTGGATTATTGCCCTGTTTTTGAGTATCTTTGTTTTGTTTTATAAATATGTTTAAGATAAAAGTCTTGCATTTAGATCCGTTTTACCTCATCTCATCTTTCTTGCCTGAGTTGACCATAACAGACGAGCAGAGTCTTGATTGATTGATTGATTGATTGATTGATCGATTGATTGATTGACTGTGTGAACTTAATTTCAAGAAAATGCCTCTGTTAAAGAGTAATTAGAATTTCTTTGAGTTTGGCCTGGAGTTTACATTAGTTTGGTTACCTTTTGTTAAGTCTGTAGGAAGTAGGACTGCTGAGGATATTTACCCCAGTGAATAGTAGATTTGCATGAAGATATAGTTGAACTGTTGGATATAATTAAAACTCTCATCAGTATGGAGATTAACGCCGCATCAAAACCTCCAACAAAATCACTCATCAATTTACATATTCAGCTCACATATGCTCACACAAATGTATATCTCCCTAAAATGCACACAATGAAATATCATAATATGTTTGTTGCTTTGTGAGCTAATTTTGTATGGGTATTTTAATGTACAAAATAAATGTTTTTTTATTATTTTTTTTTTTACAGTGCTTCACATTGTTATATAATGTAATTTAATTATAGTTCCCTTTCGTTGTCACTCCGAGTTACGTCGGATGACGACGAATGGGGTTTCGCTTAGAACAGGGGTTTTCAAACTTTTTGTGAGTGTGGACCACTATTTGTAATCAAGAATTTTCACGGACCACCTCATAATACACATAATAAAATATATCTACACACAGTCCTTCCTGAATTAATCCGCAACTCTAAATAGGCTTACTAACATTAAAACTAAAACCTGTCATCACATCAGTACAACAGCTTGTTAAAAGAAAGTTTACTGCACACAACGGCTGCCACATATTTCATTTATTTATTTACTCAAGCGCCCGAGGGCATTATCTGGGGCCTGTACCATGATGTTAGTTGAACAAACTCAGGGTTACAGGATTAGTTTAGAGTTGACAAAACCAAAACAATCCAAACAGGCTTTGTTGGTACCATGATGCTGATCATCAACTTTCTCTGTCAACTCAGGCTTTGATCCTGAGTTTAGGAGTTTAAGTGTGACATCAGTAGCAAACGGCCAATCACATGTTGAGAAAGAGTGAAATTGAGATTAATTTCTCGCGAGAGAAGCAGCGCAATTCACTTATTAAATAAAAGTATTAAAATAGTAAGACTTTAAACAAATTTACACAGCAAGAAGAAAACAGCTGTCTATGAAAGAGGACAACTAAAAGAAAAAGTCTTGCTACTGTATATCAGTGCAAGTAAAAGTTGTGAAGTTATTTTATACAGCTGATAAAGGTATAGAGAGAATTGAACATTTAAGCTCACATGTAGTTATTTTATAGCTTCATCAATTGATGCTAAAGTGTATTTATATTACCTTTATATATTTATTCATTTAAACTGCGTTATAATAATTGATGAACTAAAATTGTACATCTGTGATTGATTAAGGGTATAATAATTACATAGGCCTAAATATTATCTAAATCATACAAATGTATTATTCTAAATAAGCATCACTAAAAACTAGACGATTTTGTCTTTAAAAATCATTTGCTATGTAGTGACCTTTAATTCGGAGTAGAAACAGGTGTAGTGACTTTATCGCATCAGGCATGTGTCACTTTGCTCACAGCTGATTGGTCCAAGTTCAGTTTGCAACCTCTTACCTAGAACATAACCTGCCCCAGACCAGGTTAGCTGTGGAGCATAAGTTACTATGGCGATGAACACTGCTAAAAGACAAACCACTTTCATGGTCCCTAAAACCCAGGGTTGACGCAAACTAAACTGAAACATAGCTGGCTAGCCACCTAAACCGGCTTCATGGTATAGGCCCCAGGTTCATTTCAGGGATGCAAACATGTATGGTCAAAAAAGAGAGAGGTAATCGAAGCCCTCGCCCCGCGGCAAATATCCAGATACTTACATTGCCGCCAACCCCTGCCACCCCTATAGGCACATATAGTAAAATGAAATTCAAATAAAGTTTTAACAAAAAAAGGTTTTATAAAAAGATAAACCTCACATATTTCAGCCTTTAAATCATTTTTATAAAAAGAATGAGTCAAAAAAAGATAAATTACTTGACATTTACATCGATGCACATTAGCTTATCTTTTATTATTAGCTAATAGTAAAATTCGGTCCGATTTTCCCGTGCCGTCTGTCATTGCTATGCGCGCTCTCCACAACTTAGTTGTGCTTAGTAGCTAATAGATTTCCACCACCGAGAAACGCTTGCTGTAGCTCTGCTACAAGATTTATTCACGGAGAAGAGAAAAACACACGTAGTGTTTGGGTGCACGTGCATTCTTACATTCTTCATTGACTGAGCTTTCACTGTTTACGGAAAGGATGAAGCTGATTTGTTTGTTCTTGTCACATGAACTGCGGTGCGTTTGCGGCATTATGAAAAGTTGAGGTGTTTTCATCTCGCTGCGCCTAAAAAAATGAGTGCGTCACTTCAATTATGAGCCCACTTGCCGCGCGCCTACATGAAATAATGAACTTGAGAGCGCAAAAGACACGATATATGAACGGCCCCTTGATGAGCTACCTCCAATCGAGCGACGTGTTGGAGACCCCAGTAAAAGATACGCACCAAGAAGAAACACTAGCGTTTCACGCTTGTGCGCATACTGCTGTTTTTGGCGTGCAGTATGCTGATTTGCTTATTTCCTATTTACTTGTTTGGTGGAGGCAATCCAGAATTACTGTTCGTGAAATTATAATCAGACAAATATTTTATATAATGACAAGATATTTGCCTCTGCCGCTTTCCTCTTCAGAGAACCTGTTGCTATCCACCGATCCATGTTGTGGTTCTAACGGCACTGAACTTGAATGTCACGGCCGAGCACCACTAGCCTATTTTAGTAATCACACAATAACCTGACCATTTAATTTAAATTTTATATCAATATAGTCCTACATATTCTTTTTACTTTTTATGTTTTTTATGGGAATTCCTGGTAAAATGAAGGTAAAAAATATTATTTTATATTTTATTTTGCCTTTCCACGGACCACCTGCAGTACCCTCATGGACCACTAGTGGTCCGCGGACCACAGTTTGGGAACCACTGGCTTAGAACACCTATCGACTTTGAGTATTACAAAACGAGCCAACGGCAAAGAAATGCCATGGGTCTGCTGAATTTGCATAGTGTAACTGCACCCCACCTCGTGGGTATAGGCAACATGCAGATATGTTTTCGTTTCGGAGCCAAGAGTATTTCTTCACTCCACAGTCATCTCTGACTTCGCTCTAAGAGACGAGCTTCTCTCTCCGTTGTTGGTGTGACGGCGATCTGCAGCGAGCTCACAGTGCCTGCTGATCTGTGCAGTGATCTGCCAGTGTGTGTGTGTCTCCCTGTGCGCTTCAACTCATAAAAGACGGCTCGCCCGTCCATTTCTGGTTGCAGCGGACTGGTATCGGACTCTGATGGGCACGAGCGCTGTCTAGTGTGTTTGGGCTTTGATCATGCTTGAACAGCGCTCGTAGATGACTCATGTTCTCTCTGGGAACGTGATCATCGCGTCATATATAGGTCGAGACTTGGTGAACTTGCAAGAGTGAGAGTCCCCTCATCCAACCCCCGATTTTCGGCTGCTGGCCAGGGTGACCTGAGGGTGTTGGTCTGGAACAAGTCGCCGACTCTGTGTCCGCGACCCCAGCCCCCCTCTTTAATGACGGTGCCCGCTAACGAACTGATGATTCCACGAGTCTACCCTCGGGTGGCCCGTGTGTTTTCATTTGAAGCTACAGAGGATGATGCTGTGTCTGTAGCAGCATCACTAGGTAGGCTTGATTCTTCTGGAAATGACGACTCGTCACAGCTGCCACCGTCTGGTGTGCGTACGTTTGTGCCTGAGTCTGATCCGGAGATGACGGCCATGCTTTCCCGGGACGATTGGTTTTTGGGTGAGGCCGCCGACCCGCGTCCATGGCAAACCCCAATATCTTTCCTCCTGGACGTGCATGATGAGATCACGGGTCCGCTCGTTGGTCTCATCCGCCTTTCCTCCCCTCAGGGGCCGCTGCCCATTGGTACACTGGAGTCCCCCCAGTTGAACGCTCTGTTGCCATGCTACTGTGTCTTCAGAGTGCTTCCCGGCGCAATCCTAAGCACCCGTCCAAAGCCTGTAGTTCTTTTCGTCTACACTAATCTGTGGCGAAATCCTATAGTGCCACAGGACAGGCAGCTGCCCCATGACCGTTCTGCTGGTCTACCTGACCCAGATGCTCATGGACATGCAGCAGGGCGGGACTGACCCGGGGCTCTTCAGTGAGCTGCGCGCCACCACTGACCTTGGTCTCTGAGCGACGAAAGTGGCCGTACGCTCTCGGAGTCAGGTGATGTTCACCATTCTGGGGCTGACCGGTCTGATGTGCATGATGTCGGGCGGACCCGTTTGCTCGACACCCCCATCTCCCAGGTCGGCCTCTTCAGCGGTGCGGTTGAGTGCTTCTGCCCAATAGTTCTCAACCGCCCGTGAGCAGATTGAGGTTATTCTGCCCGATGGCCCCGTCGTCCGCTCAGATCCCTTCGCCTGTCCACCGCCGAAGGCGCCCTCCCACGGTTCCAACCCCGCCCGTTCACCCGGGCCTGGCTCTGGAAGACCGTAGGGGGAATGCCACAGCCCTCTCCAGCCCCACCCCCGGCTAAATGCCAGGTTAAAGGGTTAGTTTGCCCATTTAAGACATGAAGTTGTATGCAATCCTTACCAGCACTATAGTGCATACACACTGACCCACCATGTTGTCACCTCCCTGGTCAGAGTTCTGGCCGCTGGAAGTTTTTCAATAAAGTACTCCCGGTTATTTTCCGGGGCCACAAAACTGTGCGTTTTTACGTGAAAAAATGATTTGCGTTTCAAAGCTTGATTAATTTACGACACAAAAAACACGCCGGTCAAAATTCATACCTCAGTTTTTATCGGCACTATTTTCTATCCATTTCTATCAATCCGCGCTGCTGTCAACGTCAACAGTGCGCACGTTCCGATCAGCTGTTGAAAGCGCGACTCGCTGACAACATGTCTGTCTGCGAAACTTCTGATGATGAAACCAATTTTAGCACAATGTCAGACGGATCAGATGATGAAAGTAATTTTAGCACAACGACAAAGGGATACCTTTATGAACCGGAGTATACAAGATCAAATGTTATTGATTGCAACACAAAACCTCAATTGTGTGTGTGTTCAATCAAATAGTTTTCTCAGCAAATTGTACCAATATCCCTATATACTGTTTTTATATTAGACATCTTTTCACGTGTTTTATAATGGAATCTAAACATCAGCTTGTTTACCGTACAGTTTAGACATGGGATCATAAAGTTAGTAAATAGAGCTTACCCGTGGTACTGGTACAGCAAAACTCTTTAATTTTCCTTTTCCTCCTTGGTTGGGGATGTAATCGTCTTCGCTGAAGTGAGCATTACACACACGAAAATCCTTTATTCTGGATATTTTAGCTCCCGCAGAGTAGCCGACGGCAACCAGCCAAAGCTGTCTCATAGTTATATTCGAAACAGGAAAACGATGGAATCTGAACTTTGATCCCGGCACATCCTTGTGGTCACAGCCTGGGAATTTACAAGTTCGCACCAATGTTAATTTAATACTTTTTATGTCGTTGTCAATCGATTAAACACTATGGAACAGCTGATCGGAACGTGCGCACTGTTGACGTTGACAGCAGCGCGGATTTATAGAAATGGATTGGAAATTAGTGCCGATTAAAACTGAGGTATGAATTTTGACCGGCGTGTTTTTTGTGTGGTAAATAAATCAAGCTTTGAAACGCAAATCATTTTTTCACGTAAAAACGCACAGTTTTGTGGCCCCGGAAAATAACCGGGAGTACTTTATTGAAAAACTTCCAGCGGCCAGAACTCTGACCAGGGAGGTTACTACAGAGTGGGTCAGTGTGTATGCACTATAGTGCTGGTAAGGATTGCATACAACTTCATGTCTTAAATGGGCGAACTAACCCTTTAAGCGGCACTTTTGAGATGGGCTGCTCAGAGATGAGACTCAGTTCTTTCCAGGAGTTGGTAGCAGGGCCACTCCTTTCCCCGGTGGAGGGCTGGGGAAGAATCCTTATTCAGAAAGAGCTGACTCTCTCGTCTCTGAGCATACAGAGTTCTCGGACGACACAGAGCGCCGCCCACAAGCCGTGCTCTCCTCGTCCCCCTCTGTCCCAGAGGCGTTTGACACGGCGTGCCGTCCACGGACCGCTTCGCCCCTGTCCCCCTCTGTCGCCAGACCCCTGACACAGCAGGCCCCCGTGGAACGCTGGTCCTTCCCTGGCCTCCTCTGTCAGGGTGCGGTTATGATCTTGCCCCCACACCGGGCCGCTATGCCGTCCACGTCTTTGGCCGGTCATTCCGCTTCGCTGCACCGACGGGGGGACGTCTGTGGTTCTTGACGCCACTGGCACAGTTGGGAGCCTGCCTAGAGCTTCCCTATCTGTTCCGCTGGGTCGCGCGAACTATCGGCTCGGCTATGCGATTCAGTTCGCACGTTCTCCTCCCCGCTTCAGGGGAGTCCGCTCCACTTTGGTCGATGGCTATGCCCCTATCATGAGAGCGGAGGTTGCTACCCTAATGGTGAAGGGTGCGATTGAGACTGTCCCTCCAACCGAAATGAGGTCCGGGTTTATAGCCCCTACCTCATTGTCCCGGAGAAGTCTGGTGGGTTACGGCCAATCCTGGACCTACCCATCTGAACCGCTCCCTTCACAGGCTGCCGTTCAAGATGCTCCTGGCCAAACGCATTTCTGGATGTGTGCGGCCACGGGATTGGTTTGAAGCGATCGACCTGAAGGACGCCTACTTTTATGTCTCCGTTCTCCTTCGACTCAGACCATACCTACGGTTTGCTGTCAGGGCGCACTAGATCAATACGCTGTTCTCCCATTCGGGCTAGCCCTGTCTCCTTGCGCCTTCACAAGGTTGTTGAGGCAGCCCTTGTTCCTCCATGGGAACACGGGGTTCGCATCCTGAACTATCTCGGTGACTGGCTGTCTTAAGCTCTCTCCTGAGACCAGGTTTGCAAATACAGGGACCCAGTGCTAAACTTTGCCCCGTGCAGAGGAGCTCTTTTCTCGGTAAGGACTTGGTCGCCTTTTCCACTCAGCCATTGCTGACTTGCCTGAGACTTTCAAGCGCAAGAGTGCGGTTCCACTGAAGTTTTTTCAGAGGCTCCTGGGACATATGGCATCTGTAGCCGCGGTACGCCGCTCAGATTGCTTCATATGAGACCGCTTAAGATTTGGCTTCGCGACCGAGTCCCGAGGTGGGCATGGCAACACGGCACCCTCCGAGTACCAGTTACTCCGACCTGCCGTCAGTACTCACTCCGTTGTCGAACCTCAGTTTTCTATGGGTACGAGTGCCCCTGGAAACGAGCTTCCCGGCATATTGTTGTCTCAACAGATGCCTCCACGGGCTGGGGTGCCATGCGCAATGGACATGCTGTCACACTCTCATGTTGAGCAGAAATGCTCCTGAAAAATTCAGTGAGATTTATCACACCAGGTGTTGAGCAGAAATGCTCCTGAATGTCAGTGAATTTCTTCACACTTAGGTGTTGAGCAAGGTTGCTCCTGAAGCTCAGTGATTTTCGCATGTAGTGTTGAGCAGTATGGTATGTCTATTGCCTCGAGTTGCTGGCAGTACGCCTTGCCCTGCACCGCTTCCGGGCGTTGATCAGGGGTAAACACGTACGAGTCCGATCAGACAATACCGCCACAATAGCGTACATCAACCGTCAAGGTGGTCTACGCTCGTGCCATATGTCGCAACTTGCCCGCCACCTCCTATTATGGAGTCAGAAGCAACTGAGGTCGCTTCGAGCCATTTTCATTCCCGGAGTCCTGAACCGTGCAGCCAACAAGCTCTCACGGCTTCAGCCCCTCCCTGGAGAATGGCGACTCCATCCCCAGTTGGTTCAGCTGATTTGGGACCAGTTCGGGGATGCACAGATAGATCTGTTTGCCTCTCACGACTCGACCCATTGCGACCTGTATTATTCCCTGACCGAGGGCACGCTCGGCACGGATGCACTGGCACACAGCTGGCTGCGGGGCCGCAAATATGCGTTCCCCCAGTGAGCCTTCTTGCGCAGGTTTTTGCTCAAAGTCAAGGACGTCGAGGAGCAGGTCCTTCTGGTTGTGCCCTACTGGCCCACCCAGACCTGGTTCTCCGAACTCATACTCCTCGCGACACCACCTCCTTGGCCCATTCCTCTGAGGAAGGACCTCCTTTCTCTGGGACGGGGCACCCTATGGCACCCTCGTCCCGATCTTTGGAACCTCCACGTGTGGCTCCTGGACGGGGCGAGGCAGGTTTGAGTACCCCACCACCAGCGGTGGCGGCTACCATCACTTCCGCTAGAGCGTCGTCCATTAGACACGTCTATGCGTTGAAGTGGAACCTCTTCGTCAACTGGTGCTCTTCTCACCGAGAAGACCCCCGGAGATGTTCGATCAGTGTCGTGCTTTCCTTCCTTCAAGATGGGTTGGAGCGAAGCCTGTCTCCCTCCACCCTGAAAGTCTATGTTGTCGCTATTGCCACACACCATGACCGAAGGTAAGACTGTTGGGAAGCACGACCTGATCATCAGGTTCCTGAGAGGAGCGAGGAGACTAAATCCTCCTCGCCCTCCTCTCGTTCCCTCTTGGGACCTCTCAGTGGTTCTAACTGCCCTGCAGAGTGCTCCCTTTGAGCCTTTGCAATCAGTGGAGCTTAAGTTCAATTCAATTCAATTCAATTCAAATTTATTTGTATAGCGCTTTTCACAATACACATTGTCTCAAAGCAGCTTTACAGAAAGTGCATTTCGGAAATGTACATAGAAAAATACAGTTAGTTAATCATGTATTAATTTATGGCATAACATATCGCCGGCTTTGAGTCGTCTCTTCACAGGCGTCGAGTCGTCTCTTCACAGGCGTTGGGGCATCTGAAGTCTCCGTGAGAGGCTGGATACAAACTGGAGCTGACGAACGCTATTTACCTCGGGACTAGCGTCCCGAGATAACAGCAGAAAGGCAGATGGGAAATAATTAGCATAGCTGATGTTCATAATGTTAATGCATTCGAACTGATTCAGCGGTAGTATTAAAGGTTAAGCATTAAGTGTATGCTTGGTTAAAGAGATGTGTCTTTAATCTAGTTTTAAACTGGGACAGCGAGTCTGAGTCTCGAACAATATCAGGAAGGCTATTCCAGAGTTTAGGAGCTAAATGCGAGAACGCCCTCCCTCCTTTAGTGGACTTAGATATCCTAGGAATGACCAGAAGCCTCGAATTTAGTGATCTTAAAGAGCGCGATGGATTGTATGGCGATAGAAGGTCTGTTAAATACACAGGAGCTAAACCATTTAGGGCTTTATAGGTCAGTAGGAATACTTTGTAATTGATACGTAACTTAATAGGTAACCAGTGTAGAGATGATAAAATAGGTGTTATATGATCATATTTTCTTGATCTAGTAAGAACTCTAGCGGCTGCATTTTGCACTAACTGTAGCTTGTTTATTGAGGATGCAGAACAACCAGCTAATAAAGCATTACAGTAAACTAGTCTCGAGGTCATGAATGCATGAACTAACTTTTCTGCATCAGAAACAGATAGCATGTTACGTAGCTTAGCAATGTTTCTAAGGTGGAAAAAGGCTGTTCTTGTAATATATGAAATATGATTTTCGAAAGTCAAGTTGCGGTCTAGTATAACACCCAGGTCTTTTACTGTAGTGGATAAAGTAACAGGACATCCTTCTAAATTAAAGTTGTATTGTAAGGGATTTTGTGGGTAGTTTTTTGGACCAATAAGTAGTACCTCCGTTTTATCTGAATTTAATAGCAGGAAATTACACGTCATCCAGCATTTTATATGTTCCTGTCTATGATGACAGTGCTCCTGGTTGCATTGGCCTCCATCAAGAGGGTAGGGGACCTGCACAAATTCTCCGTTGACGGAGCGTGCCTGGAATTCGGGCCGGCTTACTCTCACGTGATCCTGAGACCCCGGCTCGGATATGTGCACAAGGTTCCTACCACTCCCTTCCGGGACCAGGTGTTGAACCTGCAAGCGCTGCCCCTGGAGGATGCAGACCCAGCCTTGGCACTGCTCTGTCCAGTGCGCGCTCTCCGTGCCTATGTAGACAGGACGCAGTGTTTCAGGACCTCAGACCAGCTCTTTGTCTGTTATGGTGGGAAGCTGAAGGGAAAGGCTCTCTCCAAGCAAAGGTTGTCCCACTGGATAGTGGACGCCATTGCTTCGGCATACCAGCAGCAAGGTCGACCGTGCCCCCTTGGTCTGACTGCCCACTCCACCCGGAGTGTGGCATCCTCTTGGGCTCTAGTGCATGGCGCCTTGCTAACAGACATATGCAGAGCTGCAGGCTGGGCGACACCTAACACATTCGCCAGATTCTACAATCTCCGAGTGGAGCCAGTGTCCTCTCATGTACTCGCTTCAACCAGCTAGTACTGGATCCGGTCAGGTGTCTTCGCTTCCTCGCCATTCCACTCCACGGACTGGATACGTGCGATTTCTCCTCAGGTGAGCTTCTCCGAAAGCCCTGAGTTCCTCCAGCACTCCTGACGTCGGCGCCAGTGTCTATAGCCTGCGCGTCGGCTAGGTGCCTCCCGTGTGCATGGTCCCTCCTCTGAGCGACCCCCACATGTGTATTTCCACTGTAAGCCTCTCTGAGCATGTGTCTTTCCCTTGGCAAGCCACCTTGCCACCCCTGGGGTTGAAATATTCCACCTGCGGCTGGACCAGGCTGGACCAATATGTTCTCCATATGCATCCCTCCAGGTCATATGTGTATTCTCTAAGTCCCCCCCCACCTCTGGGTTGGCAATAATTGCATATTTCCTCTAAGCTATGGGATATGCTCCCCAGTGTACCTTGCTATTCCTGTGCTAAATAGGAGTCCTTTGTCCGTGCCAGTCTCACGACAAGGATCTCAGATTTACGCAGGGCACTGGAAGACAGCCGAGAAGGTGGCATGATTAGACTGGTAACCCCATTCGTCGTCATCCGACGTAACTCGTAGTGACAACGAAAGGGAACGTCTCGGTTACGTATGTAACCCTCGTTCCCTGAGTAGGGAACGGAGACGTTACGTCTGCCTGCCACTTTCCGCTGTACCGCCGGGATCGCCTGAGCTCAGTCTTGGCTCCTCAGCGAAGAAACATATCTGCATGTTGGCGGCTTCCTCCTTTTATACCCACGAGGTGGGGCGGAGTTACGCTATGCAAATTCCACAGACCCATGGCATTTCTTTGCCAATTAGCACGTTTTTTACTCGAAGTCGATAGCTGTTCTAAGCGAAACCCCTTTTGTCGTCATCCGACGTAACGTCTCCGTTCCCTACTCAGGGAACGAGGGTTACATACGTAACCGAGACGTTTTTGTTTTAGATGTATCTTTTTTTTAATTCATAACTTTTATGTTTTTAGTCTTATTATTAATTTTTGTGTTGTAATTTTTTTAGGGTTTTTGTTTTGTGCAAAATATTGCTATTTAGCTTTAATTTATTTTTATTTCAGTTTTAGTTTTTTTTTTCATTTCCAGGTAATAATTTTAGTGCTTCAAATTAAACTTATTTAAGTTTATTGCCAATGCAACATTTCTAATTTTCAAGTTTTTCAACCAATAGTTCTATTTTATTTCACCTTTATTTAAATTTAAATTAATTGTTTAAATAATTTTAATTTGAGTTAATAATAATACTGGTCCTTTACATTACAATGATGCTATATTGTTGTGATGGGTTTTATATAGTTGCTAAGGTGGTCTAAGTGGTTTTTAGTGCATTGTTTGTTGGTGTTCTGGATGATTGCTTGTTATTTCCCAAGTGAAAATAAATTCTAAAATATTATTCACATATACTCCCACTGAACATGCTGCTCCTTTCAGCATCCCCATGTTCACATAGACTTTAACTGATAACAGCCTGATCACAGGAGATTTCAACAGACCTCAGAGGAAGAGATTCTGAAGCTCTAAAGAGTGAAACGTGTTACAATAGGATTTATGAAGAATCAGGTTTCTATCTGTCCACACTTTACAGATCTAAAAAATTCAGCACTACTGCTATTACGAGTGGGCATCCTGCTAAAGCAGCCCATAGACTCTGTGGGATCCTCTAACAAGCAGACCTACCTCCAATGACAGCAGAAGATCTGCAGGCTTCTTTTGCACTTCATAACATCCACATCAACTCCCAGAAGAAGAAAAAAAAAACACCAAACAGTTGAGCTCATGCCATTGGACTCTGGTCATAACAGGTTTGCTAAAATCCTTGAGATCTCCACTGGGGATTTGTTTTTTGTTTTTCCCCACCAATGAAAAATATGTCTAGATATCTGTCTGATATCATCCTTAAAATGTTATTTGTCAAGTTAAACTTTCTTTATTAATTATGAAGATCATATTTGAGGAGACGTCAATGCAGAAATACAGATCCTAAAGGGTTCACAACTGTTTTAACACAATAATTGCCTTAAAATTTGATTTGCCCCAGAGTCTTTTTTTTTTTTTTACCTCAAATCATTTTTCTCATGTATTCCCTCTGTCAGCATGTTTGTGCAAATGACAAAGTATTGATTTAATTTTTACATAATTCATAAATGCATACAATTGTTGTTTCTCAAAGCAGACAGCTTGAGGAAAATCAGCACTTATCCTGCAGGTTTGACATAATTTGTCCTGACATGCATGATTGAATTTCATGAGTTCGCTTTAACTCCCCAAGAGTAACAAGGAATATTTCTTGTTTAATCTTTCAGTTGAAGCTGAACTGTTTAACTCTCATGGGGTCGGCAAACGCGTCGGCGCGTTTTGCTCGAATTTTTTCACATAGCAGGAAAATAGACTTAAAATACTGTGTCATTTTTGGTCATACAGACTTAAGAAATATAAAAAAATATTGAATGTCTATTTTTTTATGTGTCCACTTACAATCGAAATAAAACATTGTGCTTTTGTAAAATAAAGAAAATACAGTTAACCTTTTTTCTTGAGCACGTCTCTAAACTTAAACAAAACTCAGCAAATACTATTCACCCAAGCATGAACAATATAACTTTATAATCATTTAAGTTTGTACTTTTAAAATATCTAATTCAAAACGAAAATAAATATTCTCTGTTTATGTAATCTATAAAAAAAGAGAGAGGTGTCAGCCGATCTCATTATCGTTCTCTTAGCTCATTATTCTGCTAATGTGACACGCCCACGGAGAGCGCGCGCTATTCAGACACAAATGATCTGAAGCAACACATGCAAACGTGTCAACGCCCCTCATAAACACGATAACACAACAAATTTAATTTTCAAATGAATGTACTATTTTGTCTTGCGAGGCTGTGACTGTGAAGCATAATCCTGGGACATTTACCTCAGAACATGTGCTGTTTTATTTTCATTTCGAGGAGCGACGGATCTAGCCGAGAATTGTGAGTAGCCTAAGTTTTTTATTCTTGTGCTTTGTTCTAATCGCAATATGGAATAGTGCCTGTAAACGCAAAAAGACTGTTTAAATTTGAATCACGTTTCTGTGTGTGAATGAAATAACGGCACAGATGGGCGCTGTTGTTTATGTTTAGCCTACTATGTTACAGATAAAATATAAAAGACAACATTTCGTAGTTTTGGATAGATTTCTTCTTCTTCTTCTTCTTCTTCTTCTTCTTCTTCTTCTTCTTCTTCTTCTTCTTCTTCAACACATTTAAACACAATATGAATTGATCTAAAGTGCAGTACATTGTACAAAGCAGGTTTACACAATAAAAAAACACAATTACAGGTTTACAAAAGGTATACAATCAAAATATGATTTAAGAGTAGATTTAAAAATGTCCAATGAAGGAGCAGACCTCACATGATAGGGGAGACCATTCCAAGGCTTGGGCCCAGCCACAGAAAAGATCACCCTTTGATTGCAGCAACCCTGTTTTGCAGTTAAGAGTAAGTGATTAGAAGATATAAGTTTCCTAGCAGGACATTATGGCACAAGAAGATTACTAATACTTAGTGCATGGCCGGACAACAAGTAATGATTTTAAAATCAACCTTGATTTAATGGGAACCCAGTGAATGGATGCTAAAATCTTTTAAGTCTTTTAAGACCCAGTCAAAAGTCGTGTGGCCGTATTTTTAACAACTTGCAATTGTGATAATGAAGATTGAGGGATACCAGCATAAAGATTTACAATAATATAATCATGATGTCTCAAGTGCATGAATCATAACTTCTAAATATTTACCTGAAAGAAGATGCTTCAACTTTGCAAATGACCTCAAAGGAAAAAGCTTCCTCTAATAACAGGACTAATTTGTTTGTCAAAAAATATTGAATAATCAAAGATCACTGCAAGGTTTTTAATTAGTTTGCGTTCACTGGTTGAGAGGCAAGGCAAGGCAAGAGCAAGGCAAGTTTATTTATATAGCACATTTCATACAAAATGGTAATTCAAAGTGCTTTACATAGAGGAAATTAAAATAATCAAAAGAAATCAGAATAATTAAAACAGATCAGAATAAAAGATAACATACAGAAATAATCAAAAGAAATCAGAATAATTAAAACATAAAATAAAATGCAGTACGAACAGTCGGACGAACAGTGGTACAGTGCTCATTCACTAAATGCACAGCTAAACAGGTGTGTTTTGAGTCTGGATTTGAGAGAGGACCTAACTGGGCTTCCAGAGCAGGGGATGAATTTGCAGGACAACCTAGAATTAAAACCTGTTTCATCCTCATTTAGCTGCAGAAAATGATTTGTCATTCACCTCTTAATATAATTTACACTTTTAAATAACACATTTAATGAAACCGTGGTGTCAAGCATTGATGTCAGGTAAAACTGAGTATCATCCACATAACAGTGATATGAAATGTATTTCTGAGAAAAAAAAATTGGTCCAAGGGAAGCATATAAAAGGAAAACAATAAAGGTCCCAAAAACAGATCCCCGGTGTACACCACACAAGACAGGCAACTATAACACCTGTAATACAGTCTAATTCTTCTTCAATGTAATTCTTCAGCCATACAAATTCGGCATCTCACATTATTTGTCGTAGACCCATGAACGAGGTGTCAAATCATCCAGCTTATTGAATAGAAAATTGCTCTTACTTTTATAAGTGACTGGGCATACCATGTTCACACAGCAGGTGAAAAATCCCATAGACTTAACATTGGACATAACTTTGTGTCATCATATCTCCTGTAACGACTAAGAAAATTATTTGTTATATTTAACAAATAATCTGTAAAACTGAAAGGTGGGACCTTTCTCAGGCTTTAAATGGCCTCTACACAAGCCTTTCCCTTTCTTTGGTATTCTCTTGTATGTTCGGATTGCTGTCCTGCGGGGCCGCACCAGGCCCCAGACCCCAGGGCAGCAGGCCTTGCCTCACAACCAGCCATGTGCTCATTCAGGAGAGAGAGGACTCTCTCAACCACAACAGAATCAAGGACAACCTCAGGAGTTTGGCACAACGCCTTAATTCAATGCAGAAGAAGTCCATCGCAACTCCCACCATCAACTATTCCGACTTCCTCCCTTCTTCTGTTTGCTCTGTTTGTCCTCTCCGGCCCAGGGCAGGCAGGCCACAATCTGCACTCCAGCCACGGGAACAGAGTCAAACCAACCACGGAAGTTCATCACCATTTCTTCAGTCAACGCCGAATAAATCGATTGAGACTCATTGGACCATCAAAAATCCTTCTTCAGGAACTTCACACGAACTGTTTCACTGCAAAGGCCATGCAAGTATACATTTAATGAGGTGCTCTGAAAATGATAAGCTGATGGTTCTTCTCATAGTTAAATGGATCTTTTCCATAGTTCCATTTTCTGTTTCCGGTTTCATTATGCCACTCACCATTTTACCTATACATGTATGCATGTGTGTTTAGTTTAGTTATGTTTGTGATTTAGTTAATAAAACTTGTGCACAATATGTATTTGGTTCTGATTCTCTGCTTGTAACAAAGTTTTTTTTACGATCTTGATCTTGTTACATGCTCTAAGCGCTGTGCATGCTAAGAAATTAATTATTTCTTAGCATGCACAGCGCTTAGAGCATGTAACAAGATCAAGATCGTAAAAAAAACTTTGTTGCAAGCAGAGAATCAGAACCAAATACATATTGTGCACAAGTTTTTTTCTGTGGTCATGCATACCATTTTCTTAGAGTAAATGAATTATAAAAAGAGTTTGCAGGACTAACTGATTAATTGATTGTAATATTAATTTAGCTACATCAAGTTAATCCAATTAACTGACCCAAATATTCATAATTAATCATAAGTTATGAGTTATCATTAATATTTCCCCTTTGAGCTAACTCGTTACACTCCGCATCAGAATGTCGTGGAGAAGAATGGGCTCATTTCACTTGGCCTAGCAGGCAGCCAATAAATGGTGACATTTCAACTTCATTGCCATGCCCAAGCAACCAGTTACATCACATTAGCAACCACCCCATAGACTTCCATTGAAAAAAGATGAGCTGGATATCTGTGAATCAGAAAATCATAGAGACAAGTGGATGGCCTCTTTTGACTCAGACTGGCCAGTACTCTATAACATCACCCTGGAAACTGTCTAGCCACACCCGGCAACCATTAAGGGCAGCTTAGCAGTATAAAAGTTAATAACACCTACTATTGGGACATAAAGTTGTCACAATTTTATTTATTTATTTATTTAGGTGAACTACACCTGTAAGACTTACATTCAACTTTATTTTTATGGGAAGAAATTATTTTACTTTAATTTCTTATCTTATTTAAAGATATATGTGTGCACTTTTACACATCAGGCATTGGCACAGAGCTTGACAGATTGGTTTAATCAATCAGCATATGGCGCAAGGGCACAGCGAGGATGCAAGATTCTCAAAAATTTTACGCAGTCCAGACGGTAATCACATCTGACCACTGTTGTGATTAAAATCAACAAGTGTTCTCTGGAGATAGCATTCTGTCTGCAATTAAATTCCCACCCTTCAATACTTTCTGCAATTTGGCATCTGTGTGTGTGAGTGTGTGTGTGCTCGAGTGTGAGAAAGAGTTTCTCCCATAAGCAGGTTAAGTTAAGCACAGTGTAATCTGTCAGTCTGTATGTTTGACACATGCCAAGCCATGACAGCCAGACTGTGTGCTGGTGAAAAAATAAGCCGTGTTGAAGCCGAGTACGTTTGCAAAGGGCTGAATTCCATTTCCTATCTATCCTTCATCTTAACATTTTCTTTCACAGATTGTATTTTTGCTTCATCAGCATGAACAAATTGAAGCTGAAAAGAAAAGCGAGAGAAGGGCCGTGTTTCGACAGAGCACTCGCTTCTGTCCTTTTGTGGCAGTATGAGTTAGTCCAATGAGCTGCGTTCCTTGGGTCACTCCCCGTGTGAAGCTCCGCCCTATAAATGGCGCGTAATCCCTCTGACACCCTCTCTTGCTCATCGGTGACAGGAAGTTGGTTGTGCTTCCTGGTCTCGCTCTCCGTGGGCGGTGTTGTGCTGCGCTAACAGGTAGGGTAGCGGCTTTGCTGTCTCCGTGCGAACATTGTTTCCTACCGTCTTGCTTACTGGTACTATGTGGTTACTTGCGTTCGTAGATCTCCGGTCGGATGGACGAACTTTCATCTCGTCGTTCAATTCATTGAACCACTGAACACACTGCATTATCAGTGCCGTGGGCACTCGTCGAGCTTTCTCCCTCGGGTATGTCTGAATGATGGGTATGTATCTCAGATGATGTGGGATTTATATCTGGTTTCTTATTAATTGGGGGTTAATAGTAATTTTTCTTTGTGTAGCTAACAAGAATGAGGCCAGTTTAACCGGAGATCATCAATAGCGGCACAGGATCGATTCGCTGTCTGCTGTTTTGCTTTGTGGTGTTCTGTCTGCTGTTTTGTTTTGTTTTGCTTTTGCCGTTTCGCTTGCGGCTATATCGTGGATTTTTGCCCAGTCAAGGTGCTGTTTTGTATACATTTCTGTGTTTTATCTATATCTCCGTCTAGCATATGGGCCACTTCGCCCAGGCCACTGCCTTGTTTGTGTAAATAGCGTACCAGCGGGTGGAGTAGATCGCTGTACGCTCGTCTTGCTATCACGGCCACTGGGTAGTTACGGCTGTCTGGCCAAAAGTATGTGGCATTTGTTCCATAAGTGCTATTGTTTTTATGACATGTGAATAGCTCAAGGGGTTGGGGCTTTATATTATAATTTTGCTGATTTGAGTAGTTTGTTTTCTGGGTTTGTTTTCTTTTGGTTTGTTTGTTTTTGATTCCAATTTAGATTAAAATTGTTATTTCATTTGATTTCTTTTTTCTTTTTCTTGATCTTCTGGGTTTGTGTGTGTGTATATATATTTATATATATAGTTTTCTTTATACTGCCGTATTATAACCATTGTTGGTTTTGGCAGTTATTGTTTATATTTTGTGAAGTTCGTCTTTATTTTTATTTTCTTTGCTTACTGAATTGAGAAACGTTTATTGTGATAAGGAAAATTGTTTTTTTTATTTCTGTATTTTCTTTTTGGTGAATCTTTGTTGAAAGAGTGTGTTTGTGTGTGTTCTTCTTTTTTTCTTTTTTTTGTTACAGTAGCTGAGAGCCGGTGGTGGTATTGGTGTCTGGGTGGCATTGTCCCCGTTTGGAGTGCTGTGGACTTCCCTGTTTGCACTTGTGTGCATTGGTGTTTATTGGGGTGTGTTTGTGTGTGTTTACTGGGGGGGGGTTTCCTGGTATCTTTTACGACCCTTTTGAATCCTTTGCCGCCATCGGTAAGCCTCAGCAATTTTGTTTCTTTTCTTTTTTTCTTTCTTTTTCTTTTTTGCTTTTGTGTTCTCTTCCCTGAGAGAGGATTGTTTTAAACTGTTAAATTATTTGTATTAATAAAAGTTGTGCCTTCAGAATTGAACATGGTCTTTGGCTCTATTGTACACGTACCTGTGTGTCTTTAGCTGTTGGATTTATAGATCCTGAGTAGAAAAATCATTCTCTGGGCGAAATTCCCAGGGTGGCGTAGTCGGTGTTTAGTCTGTCCTGGTATAGAGCGCCACAATTTGGCGTATAGTCGGCAGGGTGTACAGTTTAATGCCAAGGACGTGTTTAATTTTGTTGTATTTGTTTTTTTCTTGGTGTTTTTTTTTCTTTTTGTGTTATAGGCAAAACAGCAGCCGGCGACTTTCCCCCGTCTTCCTATCTCCTAACGGTAGAGTCTCCCTTTGTTGGGTAGGGTAAGTATGGAGGGAGAGTTACAGGAGTTGAGGGATTTAGTTGAGCAGTTAAGGGCAGATAATGAGAAGCTCCGTCAGGAGCAGGCTGCGGCCGTGCCTGGACCTAGTTCTGCACCCCCTACTGTGTTACCCGCTGCTCAACCTACGGCTAGAGCTCCTACAACCGAGAGATTGATTTTTGTGCCCCGTGATCGAAAATGTCCTATATTTAGGGGAAGGTCAGGTATAGGGTTAGCAGAATGGATTGAGGAAGTGCAATCCTGTATGCGGTCACGCCATCTGTCTACATCCGATCAGGCATTCTTTTTGTTTGACCACCTAGAGGGAGAAGCCCGCGAGGAAGTAAAATTTCGTCCTAGTGCAGAACGTGAGAGCCCAGATAAGATACTTGCCGTTTTGCAGGAACTTTACGGTTGTTGCGAATCCTATGTATCGTTGCAGGAAGCGTTTTTCTCCCGTCGGCAGCGCGAGGGGGAAACCCTGCAAGAGTTCTCCCTCGCGCTGATGAGTCTTATGACGTCGGTAAAGCAGCGTGCCCCCGGCGATATACCAAATGCTGAAGTTTTGCTACGCGATCAATTTATCGAGCATGTGCTTGACGGCGCTCTCCATCGCGAGTTGAAGCAGTACGCGCGTAGACATTCGGCCGCTACCCTGCTTGAGGCGAGAGCAGAGGCAATCCGGTGGGAACGAGAGGGCTTGCCAGGAGGCGCTAGGGGCCGGAGTCACTCTGTCCCTTCAGCCCTTGGTTTTCAGTTCGGTGTTCAGAGTGATTCCCGGTCGGGTGGTAACTCACCCTATCTATCTGAGCTGAGTGAAATGCGAGAGATGCTGAGGCTGCAGCAAGACCAGCTCAGTCAGCTTACTCAAAGTATCGGCCGCCTGCAGAGCTCTAACCAGCGCGGTCGTTCCTCTCATAGTGGCCCTATAATATGTAGGCGGTGTCAGCAGCCTGGCCATTTTGCCAGGGAGTGCGAGGGAGAACGTGTCCCTGCTCGTGCACCCTTTACTTCATCTGCCCCTCCACCTTTTAATAGGCCATCTCGCCATGCTCCGGCGTCGGAAAACTAGCACCCGCCGCATTGCAGAGCCACAGTTCGGAAGGGGCAGTGATTGGTTCAGTCGTTCTTAATTGTCTAGCAGATACTTCAAAGTTGATGTCGTCTTGTCCACATTTAGACGTGCGTATGGGCGGAGTTGAGGTCCCCTGCTTGGTGGACACCGGGTCAATGGTTTCCACAGTCACAGAGAGTTTCTTCCTTCAGCAGTTCGAGCCATGGGGTCAAGAGAGGCTTCAGTCCTGTCACTGGCTGCAGCTTAGGGCCGCTAATGGGTTAGCTATTCCCTACCTTGGTTACTTGGAGCTTGATATCGAGCTTTGTGGTAAATTGATGCAGCGGTGTGGGCTGCTGGTAGTTAAGGACCCCCCTGGTGGTTCATCGTCGCAGGTTCCTGGTATTCTGGGAATGAACGTGATCCGCAGATGCTATAGAGAGCTTTTTAGTCGGCATGGCTTGGCCATGTTTGACTTGCCTGTTGTTGCCAATAGTCCAGAATATGTTGTGAGGGCGTTGCAGGGGTGCCAGCAGGCCAACACTCGTTCCTTTAATGTAGCTGGTAGGGTGAGAGTGCGAGGCAGAAAGGCTTGTCGGATTCCTGGAGGTGTGATGAAAATTGTCCCTACCACATGTTCAGCGCAGTATTCTGAGGACACCGTACTGTTTGAACCTCCGAGCTCTGGCTTGCCAGCTGGACTCCTTGCATCTCCTGCATTGGTTCGGGTGGTAAGGGGTACTGCCTACATCCCAGTGGTGAATGTGGGTACCCTTGATGTGCTGCTCTATCCACGCACGGTGGTGGGCACACTGGATGAGGTTTGTGTTGTTAGCCTGCCAACAGGAGTTACGGAGGTACCTTTAGGTGTGGCTACAGTGGCTTCTCAGACTGTTGCTTCTACAATGCAGGAGCAGATAGACGCCATGGACATGTCATCCCTGTCCGTTGCAGAGCAGGGTCGGGTGAAGTCCCTTCTGGAGAGATATAGCTCTGTCTTTTCTGCGCATGATGGAGACCTTGGTTGTACTAACCTGATCGCCCATGATATCCCGCTTTCAGACAATGTTCCTGTCAGGCAGCGTCATAGGCGTATTCCTCCGTCTGAATATGAGATGGTTAAAGAGCATATTCACCAACTACTCGAGGCACAGGTTATCAGGGAGAGTAGTAGTCCTTACGCCAGCCCCATTGTCCTAGTTAAGAAGAAGGATGGAACTTTAAGAATGTGCGTTGACTATAGGCAGCTCAACGGTAAAACCCGGAAAGATGCTTTTCCTCTTCCTCGTATCGAGGAGTCGTTGGATGCTCTTACAGGTGCTCGCTGGTTCTCCACCCTGGACCTGGCGAGTGGGTACAACCAGGTCCCAGTTGCTGAGGTAGATCGGCCCAAGACTGCATTTTGCACTCCCTTTGGACTGTTTGAATGGAACCGCATGCCCTTCGGGCTATGTAACGCCCCTGGCACTTTTCAGAGATTGATGCAACGGTTGTTTGGTGATCAACAAAACCAGTCCTTGTTGCTTTATCTCGACGACATTGTGTTTTTTTCCTCCACCGTCCAGCAACATTTGGAGAGGTTGGAAGTGGTGCTTGACCGGCTTCAACGAGAGAACTTAAAGGCAAAGCTGACCAAATGTGCCTTTTTCCAAGAGGAGGTGCGTTACTTGGGGCATGTGATTTCCAGCAAGGGGGTTGCCACAGATCCAAGCAAAGTGGAGGTGGTAGCTAACTGGTCGCTTCCTGCGACAGTTTCAGAGCTGCGGTCATTTCTTGGGTTCGCCAGTTATTATCGCCGCTTTGTGGAGGGTTTTGCTAAGCTAGCTGCCCCCCTACATAAGCTGGTGGCTCATCTGGGGGCCATGAAGTCTAAGAGAGTGACAGCGTCAGCTACCATTGACAACTGGACCGCGGAGTGCCAGAGCAGTTTTGATGCACTGAAGGTCAGGCTCACAAGTACCCCGGTGCTTGCTTATGCCGATTTTTCGCTTCCTTTTATTTTGGAGGTGGACGCAAGTCATGGTGGCCTAGGAGCCGTTTTATCACAAGAGCAGGATGGTAAAGTTAGGCCCATAGCTTACGCAAGTCGGGGTCTGAGGCCTACAGAGCGTAATACGGTGAACTACAGCTCTATGAGACTGGAGTTTGTGGCACTTAAGTGGGCCATGACGGAGAAATTTCGGGAATATCTGCTGGGCCACAAGTGTGTGGTATTTACCGATAATAATCCGCTTAGCCACTTGTCATCTGCTAAACTTGGTGCCACTGAGCAACGTTGGGCTGCTCAGCTGGCATCGTTTGATTTTGAGGTAAAGTATCGTTCAGGCAGAAGTAATAAGAACGCAGATGCTTTATCTCGTCAACATCCTCCTGGCCCAGCAGATATGGAAGCTATGCTTTCTGGGACGTCATTGCCCAAGCCTTTGCAGCAGGCTCTCCAGGGCACTCAGGCTGAAGCAATCCAAACGGCCATCATGGCCCTGCCTCACCATACCACTTCTGATATGTGTGCTCTCCAGCAGGCTGATCCATGTATACAGGAGGTCTTGGGGTTTTGGAGACGTGAGCAACATCCCAACGCTGAAGAGCGTCAAGGGTTGACTCAGCCTGCACTAGTGCTGCTCCAACAGTGGGACAGGTTGGAGGAGAGAAGTGGTGTGCTGCATCGCCGTGTGTTTCGCCCTGACGGCGCGGAGGTGGTCTTACAGGTGGTGGTGCCAGTTTCCTTAAAAGAAGAGGTGTTAACTAAGGTTCACCAGGAGCATGGCCATCAGGGTATAGAAAGGACGTTAGAGCTTCTCCGCCAGCGCTGTTACTGGCCGGGTATGTCTGTGGATGTGTCTAAGTGGTGTCAGGCATGTGAGAGGTGCCAAGTCGCCAAGGACACTCGACCTCCTAATTCCAGTTTTATGGGACACTTATTGGCCTCCCGGCCTAATGAGATAGTAGCCATTGACTATACCATGTTGGAACCCGCTTTGAGTGGTATAGAAAACGTATTGGTCATGACCGATGTTTTCAGCAAATACACACTTGCTGTTCCCACTCACGACCAACGAGCTTCCACTGTGGCTCAAGCTTTGGTGGTAGAGTGGTTCTCTAAGTTTGGTGTCCCTGCTCGTATCCATTCCGACCAGGGCCGTAATTTCGAGAGCTCTCTGATCCAACAGCTGTGTCGATTTTATGGCATTGAAAAATCTCGCTCCACGCCATACCACCCGGCCGGTAATGGCCAATGTGAACGGTTCAATAGGACGCTTCATAATTTGCTGCGCACCTTGCCAGTGTCTCGGAAGAGAGACTGGAGTTCTTGTTTGCCACAGGTTCTTTTCTCGTATAACACCACTCCCCATCAGGCCACTGGTGAGTCTCCGTTCTTTTTAATGTTTGGTCAGGAGCCTAGACTACCGATTGATTTCCTCTTGGGTCGAGTACAGGAGCCTGTGGGTGGCAATATCCATGAGTGGATTCAGGAGCACCAGACTCGTCTACAGTTAGCCTTTGAAGGTGCCACAGAAAGGTTGCGGGTTGCTGCACAGAGTCGTAAACGGAACCATGATCGGCGGGTGAGGGTTGTGCCTCTGAAGTTGGGCCAGTTAGTGTGGCTTCGTGACTTATCGGCACGGGGCCGTCATAAGCTCCGCGACCTTTACGGCCCAGTACAGTACAGAGTCCTTAGAGTACCCCGAGAGGAAGGCTCGGTGTATACAATTGCACCAGTGGATGAACCAACCAAAGTTAGGCAGGTTAACCGTGCCTTGTTGAAGGCGGTGGTAGGAGGGTCTCCTTCAAGTGGGGCTGCTTCACCTAGTTCCCCTCCTGCGGACCAGCCGCCGTTTGAGGATTAGTCGATAGAGGAAGATCTATTGGTGTGGAGGCATGATGCCCCGCTGGCGACTCCCACTCAAGGGTCTGTTACTCAACGCACCCCTCGGGTGCAGTTTTCACCAGTACCTATTAGGCAAGGCTTGTTAGTGCCTCCTAATGCCGGTGCAGCGGAAGGACCCTCTATCCCTCCAGTCCCTTTGCCTGGAGCTGCTCCTGCAGTCAGTGAAGTGGCTATACGTCGGACAGCACGGTCGACTGCGGGTCAACATTCTAATGTTTATCACCTCCCACGACCTTTAGCACCTGTGGACAATGTGGCCGATCCTTCTGGCCCGGTGTCCAATGTGATAACGGCTCTTTTTCGACCCTGGAATTAGTATGGGATATTCAGCTTTCTCCGTCGTCGGGTCGACGATCCAAAAGGTGGGGTAGATTGTGGCAGTATGAGTTAGTCCAATGAGCTGCGTTCCTTGGGTCACTCCCCGTGTGAAGCTCCGCCCTATAAATGGCGCGTAATCCCTCTGACACCCTCTCTTGCTCATCGGTGACAGGAAGTTGGTTGTGCTTCCTGGTCTCGCTCTCCGTGGGCGGTGTTGTGCTGCGCTAACAGGTAGGGTAGCGGCTTTGCTGTCTCCGTGCGAACATTGTTTCCTACCGTCTTGCTTACTGGTACTATGTGGTTACTTGCGTTCGTAGATCTCCGGTCGGATGGACGAACTTTCATCTCGTCGTTCAATTCATTGAACCACTGAACACACTGCATTATCAGTGCCGTGGGCACTCGTCGAGCTTTCTCCCTCGGGTATGTCTGAATGATGGGTATGTATCTCAGATGATGTGGGATTTATATCTGGTTTCTTATTAATTGGGGGTTAATAGTAATTTTTCTTTGTGTAGCTAACAAGAATGAGGCCAGTTTAACCGGAGATCATCAATAGCGGCACAGGATCGATTCGCTGTCTGCTGTTTTGCTTTGTGGTGTTCTGTCTGCTGTTTTGTTTTGTTTTGCTTTTGCCGTTTCGCTTGCGGCTATATCGTGGATTTTTGCCCAGTCAAGGTGCTGTTTTGTATACATTTCTGTGTTTTATCTATATCTCCGTCTAGCATATGGGCCACTTCGCCCAGGCCACTGCCTTGTTTGTGTAAATAGCGTACCAGCGGGTGGAGTAGATCGCTGTACGCTCGTCTTGCTATCACGGCCACTGGGTAGTTACGGCTGTCTGGCCAAAAGTATGTGGCATTTGTTCCATAAGTGCTATTGTTTTTATGACATGTGAATAGCTCAAGGGGTTGGGGCTTTATATTATAATTTTGCTGATTTGAGTAGTTTGTTTTCTGGGTTTGTTTTCTTTTGGTTTGTTTGTTTTTGATTCCAATTTAGATTAAAATTGTTATTTCATTTGATTTCTTTTTTCTTTTTCTTGATCTTCTGGGTTTGTGTGTGTGTATATATATTTATATATATAGTTTTCTTTATACTGCCGTATTATAACCATTGTTGGTTTTGGCAGTTATTGTTTATATTTTGTGAAGTTCGTCTTTATTTTTATTTTCTTTGCTTACTGAATTGAGAAACGTTTATTGTGATAAGGAAAATTGTTTTTTTTATTTCTGTATTTTCTTTTTGGTGAATCTTTGTTGAAAGAGTGTGTTTGTGTGTGTTCTTCTTTTTTTCTTTTTTTTGTTACAGTAGCTGAGAGCCGGTGGTGGTATTGGTGTCTGGGTGGCATTGTCCCCGTTTGGAGTGCTGTGGACTTCCCTGTTTGCACTTGTGTGCATTGGTGTTTATTGGGGTGTGTTTGTGTGTGTTTACTGGGGGGGGGTTTCCTGGGATCTTTTACGACCCTTTTGAATCCTTCGCCGCCATCGGTAAGCCTCAGCAATTTTGTTTCTTTTCTTTTTTTCTTTCTTTTTCTTTTTTGCTTTTGTGTTCTCTTCCCTGAGAGAGGATTGTTTTAAACTGTTAAATTATTTGTATTAATAAAAGTTGTGCCTTCAGAATTGAACATGGTCTTTGGCTCTATTGTACACGTACCTGTGTGTCTTTAGCTGTTGGATTTATAGATCCTGAGTAGAAAAATCATTCTCTGGGCGAAATTCCCAGGGTGGCGTAGTCGGTGTTTAGTCTGTCCTGGTATAGAGCGCCACACTTTCTTACATCTCCCGACATTCCCCAAAATCCCAGTTTAGTTAATGGGGTCAGAGCATATATATGTAAATACAACTCCTCTTCCATCATGTTCTAAAGATGGCTTCTATCCCCCCCTCCTTCTTTTCGAAAGCTCAGTCAAGAATGACAGTCTCATTAAACAGTCATTTGGCTTCTGTAGGCCGGAATTTCGTCCTCTGAAAAGTCCTTAATTGAAATGCCCAGTCTCTGTGACCTTGGGATGTTAATCCACAGCTGTAACATTTATCTCTTTCTCGGCAGCTCTCTACCTTCTGTCTCCTAATCAAACACTTTGGGGAAAGCCGGGCATCAATCACGTCGCTTCTGTCATGCAAATTCGATTTATGAGGAGGTATCAGGGGAGCAATGTTGTTTTAAATGTTTACAGCCTGTGCGTTACGAGTATGTGTGCACATATGTGAATGTGGCTCACACAATAATTATTATCCTCTGATATTTCCGTCTGAGAAGGAACATCTGGGGTTGGCCAGAGAGAGTGATCCAGCTGTCTCTGTGTTTTGTTCTGCCCAGAAAATGTGTCCATGAATAGATTAGAACATAAAAAATACATCTGAGGGTTTGGAACATAGGCGTAGATTTGAGTATGGGTGGCAGGGACGTGTCTCTACCAAAGTTAAGAGACTAGTGAAATATTCCAGTATTTCTAGTAATGAAGGAAGGACGGAAGGAATTTCACATTCTATTTCACATTTTAATGTATTGTTTTTATGTATTCAATTAGCAATGGAAAGTGGACAAATAAGTTATTCTAAACGGACAACTGATCAGCAGTATTTAGCAATTTCACCGCGTTCAAAACATTGTGCATCTTTTAAATGTTCTAGTTTAAAAAAATAAATAAATAAAACCAAATGTCGTTTGTTTGTAATCATAAGCCATGTTCACACAGCAGCAGAATACGGTTTTCATTCCTGTATTTGAATCCTTAATACGGATACGTTAACACACGGTACGTTTATTTACGGGAGTGACAACCACATTCTATAACCGAACTCATACCAGTAAATTTTCAGGACTCACAACCGCATTCTCAGAAAACCCAAGCTGTGTGAACGGGATGGGATTGACTCTCTTTTGGAGCCTGTCTGTAGCGGCCAGTCGATGATTTGCAGTTTAAGTCACTTCCGTGTTGGATTCAAGAGAGAGAACGGAGGGTTGCCGCTTGAAGTGAATAAGGGCTTGACTCTCATTGCACGTTCATGCAGACAGTGTTCGAGACGCTGCTGTAAATTGCTGTGTGAACGGAACATTCCAGAACATTCTGAGACTCACACCTAGTAAGTTAATGCGGTTGTCATTTAGTGCGGGACATTTAATTTTATATTTGACAATATTAATTACACCATTATTTTCATGTTATCTCTGTAAAGCTACTTTGAAACAATCTGTATTGTAAAACGTGCTATATAAATAAAAGTGACTTGACTTGTCAATCCCAAAAACTGACAGTGTGAACGTAGCCATATTGTAGCTGACTTGAATGTAGCTGCATTAAATGGAGAGTTATTGTATAAATGTGTTATGAACAGAAGATACAAAGAAAGAAAGGGATGGCAATGTCATTGGTGCTGTCACTGTTATGGTCCGATCAGAGGTGACACACAGTCTCTGATTAGTAATTGTTCACCAAATGTTTTGTTATCGAACACCCCAATCCACATAATCACTGGATCTTACAATAGAAAATCAATTGCATTAACATAATGCCTAATTCACTCATTATTGTCTGGTGTTTGTACCACTATCTCTTCCTACATGTCTGCACATTCTACTGTACCATTGATTCAATGACATGAAAAGAAACTTGGATATCTGATGGCTGTTTGTGTGTTGTACGGATATGATACAGCTCACATTGTTAGCGTGGTGACAAAGTATAACAACACTATAATAAGGGCAAATGTGCCTATATGAGGCTTTTGTCGCAAGCCAAGTAATCAGAGCAAACCATAAATGTCTGTTTTATTAAATGGGGTCATGCTTATAGTCTGCAGAGCCCATTCTAGAAATTATATAGTTTGATTGTTGCTGTCTTATAACAGCTATACATTAAATTCATGGCACTTTTTCTTTCAACTACAGGCATTTTTATGTTCCATGTGCCAATTTCAAATAAAGCTTAAGACCCCCTCAATGCAATGCATGTTTCTTTTCAGTTCAGTTCATTTGCTTTACATCTTTTTTCCACTATTGAATTAAAATTCTCTCTCTTCTCCAAAAAATAGTAACTCAGACTTGTGCACTCATGCGATGGAGAAACACAATATTGTAACGCATTACTTTTAAATGTAACTTTCTAGTTAGTAACTGTTAACTTGGTATCCATGAACATAACTGTATATCACTGTGGCGAGCAGGACGAGGCCGAGGGCTGTGAGAGAGTGGCACGAGGCCAATGGCATGATTACTGATGAGCACCACCTGCGCAACACACCAGTCTCGTATCTCTCAGGAAGGAGCAGAAGTATAAAAGGAGGAGCGACGACAGTGGAGAGAGAGAGAGAGGCCAGACCTGGACTTGTGTTTGTTTTGTTATACTGTATGTGACATCAGTCATCCATGAGGGAGTGCTGTATTTTACTTTTGTTTTGTATTTGTTTTATTTTATGTCAGTAAAGTCATTAAATGTCCGCTGGTTCCCGCCTCCTCCTTCTCATAACATCTAAACTCGTTATAATCATGTAATGAGTTATGACTGTGAATACACTAATTTCTGTGTTTTACATTCACTCATTTGTTGAATGGGACTGTCATGCAATCTCTATTTTCCCCATGTCAGTCTATTATTGTGTATTATTTTATATGATAAACTATTTTGGATAAACGCGCACTTAAATGGGACATATGAATAAAACGAACTGTGACTGGTTGCTGAAAGATCTTTCCCGTATAAGTGGCATTCTTATATAGAATAAACTGCAAACTGAACAAGACTTTGTAACAGTTGTCAAAAGTCTGGCTCTGACTATGTTCTGCCAGTAGAACAGTAGAGCTGCAGAAAATTTTGCATGGAAAATGAGACTCACCAACTAAACCACCCACACGTGTCCATCGTGGAAGGGTCTGGGCGTAGGTGCAGGAAAAAGATTAATGTGTCATATATTGAATTAATTAAGCAGGTAATATGTCTTGGGCTCCATAATACAGATTAATCATCAAAAGGTCTCAAATCATAAAATAAATAAATAAATATAGAAGCTTCCCTAAATGCTATTTATTGGGAAATATTAATGACGGTGCGGCCACAACAAAGGCACAAAATGAATGAGACGAGGAGCTTCTCTTTGGTGAAATTACATTATGCAATGACCCTAATCTGTAGCTTTTCATTTCATCATTTCTTGGGAATTACTCATTCTGTCTGAATGTAAAGCACACCGTTTAGGGAATATGACAAAGTTGACTAAGGAGCAGAAGAAAGCAGATAATAGTGACAATGTTATGTAGTCTGAAATGCAACACACCACACAAATTGATCAAATTTACTTTATGGTAGCCTACTACATGTTCAATCATGAATACTTGCATATGCACAATTAATCAGTGCAAGGTAATCTAAAGAAAAATATTTGGAATCATTTATCATAAAAATTGTCTCCACCTCACACAACTTTCCTTTTTTTTTTGCAATATATTATGTGGGCTAGTGGAAGCAACATTTCTGGAAATATTGCTGTTATACCATGTGTTAGTATGCAGATTACATTTCCTGGCAGAACTAGCAAGTGTACTATACCTTGCAAAGTATTGCATGTTATTGCACATTACTCCAAAATGCTTATGAGCCACAATAAAGTGTTGGATTTTCTACAAGTGCATCTGAAACCAAATCTGCAATCTTTGCAACCCAGAACATCAACCACAAAGTGTGTGCTAGCAGTTTCTGAAAGTGCATATCGCACATAAGAACACATTCTATTGATATTCTCCTTGCATACAGTCAAGGTGACATTCAGAGGAATAAATTAAGCACCATTTTGTAATAGTTTGAACTCCGACCTGAGTCCGTTCCAGCGAAAATATCTGCCGACAAATAAACAGCAATTCTGAGGTCACTGTCACCTGGGTATCCTCATGCATTTAATATTGAGCACTAAATAAACACCTCCAGATGTACATATATCACGACTCGCCGTAAACATCTCCAGCCTCTCATAACTTATGTGATCTCTGAGTTTTACAAACCGCCTAGCATGCTGCTGTAGTGTACTCAGAATACCCTTGTGGCCCTGAATCAATACACACGCAGACACAGGCGAGCCGATAAACACCATTCTGACTCCACATGTTTTGGAGGCTGTTTTGTGATAAAGAAGAAGCCACAGATTGGTTACATTTAAACACAGAGACACAAAAATCTTTTTCACTCTTTAAAATGCCATTGCATTTAGATAATAAAATAAAACAAACCACATTGCATCTGCATTTTTTATTTGATATATATATATATATATATATATATATATATATATATATATATATATATATATCAAACACAACAAACATCTTTTTGTAAAATATTTGGCTTGGAAAGTGTGTTTGTGACATTTCTAAAAAATGCATGCTACTTGGTTTGGTATTCTTTAAATAATGCAAAACCATGCATTTAGTATGTTTAAGATTTTAAGATGTTTAAGAATTTATCAGTCCATACATCCATCTATCCGTAATGTGAGGTTTGACATATTGCACACACTAAATTTTAAAGTGGGGTTTTCTAATCAGATGCCAGTGCTCTGCATGTCAAATCAGGTTGGATACGACTCAGTTATGATGACAATACCATGCATTTACAAGTGAAAAAAGACGCTGTCTGCAGAAATAAGGTGACTATGAATAATAGAACTACATATGAAGTGAAAGAAACACGAGACTCTGTGACAAGCAAGGGCAACTAATAGCTATAAGCAGTAAAGGTGGAACAAAGATAGGCAACTACATACAGTAGTTTGAAAGCACAATACAATGCCTATTTGTGATATCACATGATTATTTTTATACTTGTTTTGGTGTTTTTCAGTTTTGTTCGGCATAAGATATAATGTCCTTGTTATTCAAGACCTCAGCTGTTGCTATGCTACAAATGACCTGACAGATGCAAAAATTCAAGAGTGGACATTTATGCACAAATAAGGACAGTTATTAGTTGGGCACATTAGTTACTATTTTGCAAAGATGGTAGAGAGGGTTTGAGGCTGGCGATGGATCAAACTGGATTTGCATTTACAGAACAGCACAGAAACCCTGGTAGATTTCCTCAGAAGATCCATCATTCAAAAAGTCCTGAACATCCCTTGTCCCTTGAGTGCTCATTTATTACATAGTTTGCCTAATGTGATCATGCTCTCGGCTAGCAGTGAGCCTCTCAGAACTGGTTAACACATTTTGCAATGCTTAAATTTATTCTGCTGCAATATACTGAACGGGTTAAAAAATCAATCAAGTCAGCAAAAAATGCCTGGCCATTACCTGATACAACAAGTATTACTAAATAATCATGAGATGGCACTTTTCAACTTGGAACTTGGCCCCCACCAGCTTGGTCGAGGCCTTCACCCCCGGGTGGGAAAGGCCGTGTATAGTGTCAAACACCTTACGCCTCCAGCCAGCAGGTACCATGGGGCACGGTTGGCCACCTTATTCTGCTCTAAACAATGCGTTCCGCCATGACGAAGACCCGGTTGCCTATTTCTAGTTCGTACTGTATTAGCAGTGAGAGAATGAGTTCAGGCTCTACATGTGCTGTTGGTGGTTGTTTTAACAATTCAAAGAAGATAAAAAAAAAAAAAAAAACTTTTTAGAAACTGAGTGCTTTGAGCATAAGATAAAAAGGAGAGAATGCCCATGTCCAGTTCCGTATCAGCTAATATTCAGTGCCCGAGAGTAGACATTTTGGTTAGCTGCTTAAAACTGAAGCATCCACCGAAAAATGTGGAATGTCTGTTCACACCATTTTGTTGACAAACGCCTAATATGTTACCAGTAGGGATGGGCATTTCAAGCTAAAATATTATTCGAAGATCGCTGGGAATTATTACATTTTTAAAATCGCACCCCTCCATCACATGCATGCACACATGCACACATGCATGTATAGGCTACACACCAGAGCATGTGAGAAAAGGGGAGCGGTGTGACGCTTAAAAAAAAATAAAAATAAATAATAAATAAAACACACTTTTTATATTAATGCTTAACAATATAAGCATATAAGCATTGTTTTTTATTTCATCTATGTTGATTATATGAAAAGGGAACCACATTAGATGAGTCAGATAGGATCATAAGTATATTCGTTTTGTATAAATTGTATCTTCATTTTAATCAATGTTTCATCAACAAATTGCCTGGAATAATAAATAAGAAGCAAATATAGTAGACAATATAATCAGGACACAGAGGCGCTGGCACGTGAACTGGAGCGCGTCTCATTAATCAACCAAAACTCAGCGTATAAGATACTTGCCTCACAGACCTGAGAACTATATATAGGCCTATAGAAAGCTTGAAATGTCTACTTTTAAACAAAATAATTTAAAACGAACAGAAATGGGCTGCTCTCTGCTTAATTCATATGAAGGTTCCAGCAGTGAGTTAAATTTACCGTATGCGGACGCGCTGGCCACGAGAATGTAGTCCAAGTACACAGACAGAAACGGCATGTCTCTCAGCACAGAGTCCATAAGGCGCTGAAACGTTTGCGTTGCCCCCTTGAGACTGAAAGGCATCCATAGGAATTTGAAATGGCCAAAGGTTGTGATGACCGCTGTCTTGGGGACATCCTGTGGGTGGACAGGCACCTGGTGGTAACCGTGCACCTGGTCGACCTTCGAGAATATGGTGGCGCCGGCTAGGTGGGTGAAGAAGTCCTGTATGTGCGGCACAGGGTACTAGTCGGGGCTGGTGGCCTTGTTCAGGCGACGGAAATCACCACAGGGACGCCAACTGCCATGTGCAGGGGAGAAGCCCACGGGCTGTTGGGCGGTGCACGATGCTGAGGTGCTCCATGGTGGCAAAGTCCTCCCTGACGATAGCGAGTTTGGCAGAGTCGAGGCACCGAGCTCCTGCATAGACTGGGGGCCCCACCGTGGTGATGTAGTGCTCCACGCCATACTTAGCCACCGCCGATGAAAACGTGGGCGTGGTGATGTCAAGGAAACCACCGACTAGGCGTTGTTATAGGACAAAGCGCCCCCCATCCCACCCAGCGTACAGGGGTACGAAGCAAAAGAGAGGGTGTCGATCAGGCGGTGGTTTGTAAAGTCTACCAACAGTCTGTAAGCGCAGAGGAAATCCGCCCCTAGGAGCGACGTAGACACGTCGGCCATGACGAAATCCCAGCCGAAACGCCGCCCGCCGGAACAAACTTCCACATACATTGTGCCATAGGCCAGCGCCCATAGCTGCTAATGAGCGCCGGCCCTGGCTTTTCCCAGGGCTCCAAAACTGCAAGGCTGGTGACCAAACCTTGAATGGTAATAACACCACCCGTCCTCACGCTGTCGGCGGGCCGTCACAACAGCTGCGGTGTCCGCGTCGTCTGCCGCGGATGGAACCGGGGCAGCTGTGCGCAGGGGAGGCAGCAGTGCGTGGACAAACTGTTGCTGGTTGGCAAGTAAAATCCTGTCTGCGTCCACAGCCAGCGCTCCGTAGTCTCTGGAGGAAGGAAGGGGGGAGCTGGCCAGTGCGGTGCGCACGGGCGCTGGAAGCTGCCACAGGAATATATGGGCGAAAAGGAATGCGGGATCCACCGCGCCCAGCATCGCTAGCATCCTCTCCATTATCCTCTCCATCTTTACTCTCCACTTCAATATATCAGAACTGTACAGCAGTGAGATCGACACAACAACACAACGTTAAACTGGAAAACTAACATACCCTCTCCCGTATAGGTATAGTCCCTTGGTGAATGTCTCTTTCAGTCTCCACACATTAAAAAAAATATTTTTGGACTGTAGTGTACATAAACTGGAATGTCTGTGTATGTGGCTTTGGGCTCATCTGTACAATTTCCACACAAATGTCATTGTGTTTGTACCATTAGGATGTGCATAATTGCTGAACCCTTGTGTCCTAGTGGACATTTTTGTCTTTTTCAGTTTTTTTTTCGTTTTGTTTTTTATCATTTTTGCCTAAGTTTTCTCTGGTTTGGCCAATAAAGCAAATGCTTGCTTTAATCCTGTTTTCTGATTATAGAGCCAATTTGTTAAATGATGCAGTTATAATTGTGTGGGTGTGTTTTGTATGTGTGTAATAAAAAAAAAAAGTCTGCGTGTAATATTTGAGAGAGAAAAACTCTAACTCACTGAAAGCTAATTTTCTGAGATATCAACCTCAAATTTGGAACTTATTTAGATTTAAAAACTTTGATTTTCTAGAAGTTTTAGAGTTCAGCGTGTTGCCTAAAATATAAATTTTATATAAAATAATGTTCATAAATAATTTTCATAAACCTCTATAACTTTTTTGATTCACGTTTTAAACTTGTTTTTTTACTTCAACAATAATCTGCCAAGGGTCTTCTTTAAAATGAGACTAAACTTAAGTTTATGCTCACAAGCTTCACATTTTTATGACATTTTTTTTTTTGACACAGACATTTTTGTCCTCTAAGGACCTCAGAGTAGCTTTTTTTATCTGACACAAGGGTTAAATGAATCTGGCGCCAAATGCAAATAAAAAACGCTATCAGGTGCAATTAATTCTTAATGCAACCCTCTTTCTGTTTGTTACGGAGCAGTGATGCATATCTACACAATTATATCTCTGTCGATCCATGTACTGTATTTAAATGTTTTATTAAAGGATTCCATTTGCATTTTATACCTCTTTATCTTCCCAAATAAAACTCATGACAATCGATAGCCTGTTTGCTTTAAAACGATGAATGTGCGAGCATTCTTCCATCCAAGGTCACAGCTCTGTTGTGCCGCGTGCGGTCGGGTGCCTGGGATGTGTTGTTTTCCCTCCGACCCAGTCGCTGTATCCTGGATTACATGTCATTTCTCCTTGTGTCCCGCTGGTCCGGCTGTTGTCCCATCACTAATCGTATTATGTATGCAGTCTTTTTCTTTTCGTTGTCTGTGTTGTGGGCACCCCTGTGTACCGGGCCATTGTTTTTCATCTTCTCCGAAACACAAAGACACCGGTCTGTTCAGAATGAATATTTACACTCCCTCATCAGATGGCCCCTGCATCTTTTGTTAGATACAAACAAGGACTTCAGGAAGATTTATTACAGCTGGCATCAGGACAAATGTCTGTCCTTAATGAACTGTATTCTGTCCTTATTCACCTCAAGTGTTTGCTTTTTACTACCTTAAAGCAACTTAATGGGATATTTTACACACCCTTGCGTTGTTCCAGACCTCTATGACTTTCTTCTGGGGAAAATAAAGGAAAAATATTTTTGTGTAAGTATATCCAGACAAGAACAGACAAAGTTTAACTTATGCCCTAAAAATATAGCCACTTCTTTATAGGTTAAAACAAATATTCCACCAGATTTGACATCAGTAGCTAGTTTTTATCCAAGCTGCGAATTTAGTTTAAGCAAGGCAGTAATTAGTGTAATTAGTGTGATTTTCGCAGCCTGGTAAACCCTATATTATGTTTCCCCATAAAATGGCAATATACAAAATACTTGGCCTTGTTGGGTCATTTTTTGTTCCCCATGAGGAAAGCATCTTATAAATCATACTTAGTGATGTTTTATGTAAAGTTTTCAAAGCAGAAAGTTTTCTGTGATGGTAGGGTTAGTGTAAGTGGATAGAATATACAGCATGTACAGTAAAAACTCATTATGTCTATGGAATATCCCCTTAAAACATGCAAACTGTGTGTGTGTGTGTGTGTGTGTGAGTGTGTGTGTCTGTGTATGTGTGTGCGTGCGTGGGTGTGTGCGTGCATGCATGAGTGAGAAATCTCATGCATGAGACAACATCATCATTGAGAAATCAAAGCGATGATGATGACTGATAATACTAATAAAACAGCTATCCTGCCCTATGAATTCTATCCTGCCCTATGAATTATTGAAATGGTTAATTTAAGAAATAAACTGATGTGTGGCCAAAAGTGTAAGCTATAAAGTGTCTCAATCAATCTGGTTTTAGAACTGTAAGCATCTGTTTGATTATCCACGTTCAGAAGAAGTGTGATAAAGACTACAGTTTACTAAGACATTAATGTATTATTATAATTTTCACACACAATAATTGTGTACAAAAAAATTGCCCTGAAATGTAAGGCAATCCTTAGCCAGTGAAGAAAAATATATTTTGTTCCTTGAAACATATCATCATTCAGGGATTAAAAATGGGCACAGATGACCCTCAGCCTTCCCCATTAGCACTGCTCTGTGAGAGCAGGAAACATTCTTGACACCGGCTTCTGTCCTTGCCAAACTTACCCAAGCGCAGTCCAGTCCAGAGTCGCTGCAGTCTCCGGCTGTCTCTCTCAGATTAGTAAAGGATAAGACACTGTCCTTGTCTTCTCATCTTCCTCTCCTGCAGCCTAGGGCCTGATGGCACACATTATCTCCTATTAACTAATCACCCAATCAGAAACGGAAAACAATCCCCAGGCGCACAGTCTCACTGACGTAAATCCGGAGTGACAATATGGCTGATCTGCAGCGAGGCGAACAGTTGAGAGAACGGAGACTCGTTAAGATCCAGGCGAGCGCCTGCTGCGTGCATACTCACCCTTCCTCCGGGGACTCAGTCAGCCATTATTTCATTTGACTTGGCGTCGGGAACGGGATTACAGAGATGTTTAGCGTGTCATCACACTTCAGCCCCCCTGGCATGGTGTACATTGAGCAGGATAGTTAGGGAATGATGGCACTGACATCACTGCGTTTCTTGCTTGAAAGTGACCTTGTTTTTTCTCATTCTCTCCATCTCTGGGAAGTACTGTCTCAGGGGAAGGTTTTATTGCTCAAAGGCCGTTCTGTTATAGCCCAACTATCAACTATCATCCTTGTTTAAGCTACAATTATTTTTGAGCATTGCAAAAAAGGCACACATTTGAGTGTAAAGCTGTGAAATTAATTTGGATAGCAGCCTCAGCCTCAGATATTTTGTTCTTGGAGGAATTTGATGATAAATGTTGAAATAAATGTTGAAAATGATAAAGTTTTTATTGAAATCGTATGCTAATAATTGCAGACTGGCAATTATGAGCCCAGTTTGAGACATTGTTGAGATCATTAGATTACAGTTGTTTTGAGATTACTTTTCAGACTTAAGCTGAAACCTCATTTGCTCATACTTTCATCAGCAGGAACAATTAACTGGAAAGTTACACAAAAATGATTTTTTATTTATTTACTCATCTTCATTTCGTTCCAAACATGTATTACATTTTTTTCTTCTGAAATACCTTTAAAGAAACATTTTTTGGTGTCCATGGACTCTTCACTAATATCTGCTCTCAAAGTTTAGAAATAATAAATCATATTTATTCTCACATTTGTGATTTTTTGACAAAAAAATAAATAAATTTGTCAATTGTCAAAAATTGGTTAATTGTCAATAGTGTAGCAGTTCATGAAGCACAGCTCACACAGAACTTACTGTAAAATCAAGCATGTTGAACATAAACAATATCTGCATGGGAAACATTACCGACCTAATTCAAACCTTCCGATCTTGAAGATTTATATTAAAATTATTGTATTTTGCCCAGAGGAAAGACAAATGTGACCAAAGTTTGAAAAAGTCATACGGATATGGAACACTGATAGTTTAATTGTCATATTTTCATCATCGAAATGTTTGCATACTTTATTCTGATTGGCCTTCTGTCATACAGTACATCTGTTTGAATAATGAATTGATGGTATTTTCTTTTCTTGCATCTATTTACATTTAGCAGACACTTTTAACCAAAGTGACTTACAATAGAAGTAAATAAGGAATTCATCACAGAGCCGACTGCACGAGTGAAGAAATGATTTGCAGTATAAAATGTCACGTTTATTAGAAAGCTAGATTAGAAAAGAAGCTATTGCAGAGGATTTTTTTTCTCAAGTGCATTGGTCTAGGGTTGTGAAGTAATTAAGTGCTGGCGGAAAAGGTGCGTCTTCAACTAGGGGGTCAAACACTAAATATGTTGCTTTGCATTTGCAGAGTTTTCCTAAAATATTAACAGCGTTCTTTATCTGCCTTCCAAGTTGCTGGTATTTCCTTCAGGAAATGCATATCTAATGCATGATTGATTGACTCAGTCACCTCTGTGTCCCATATCTGTCTTCTTGAGATTTTGTTTGGGGACAGTTGCTATTTTGGAATGCACACATGCACACATCAACACAGAATTTTGCATCTTCTCCCCTGGCAAAGATGGCAAGGCCAGCACTCGTGAGGATAATGAGCTGGCCATTAAAGTGTTTTTAATTAGCAAGGTGCCCCATGATCACATCCCAAGCAACATCTTCAGGAAAGGTATGCAAATAAGGCTTGAAGTCTCAAACCAAACATGAACATTCTGCTCGGCGAGTTATCAGATAGCATTTTTTAGGTGGTGTCAACTCATTTTGCTGTAACGATTATAGCCTGAATTCATTACAAAGTATCCTGGCAAAGCACTAAGTTATGGATCAGTTACTCAGGAAAAAAATGTAAACAAATGTAAACTCTAGCTCTGAAATGACACTGTGTGTTCGTGGTTTGGCCCATAAAAATCAAGCTCTGATCATCACGGCTTGTATTGCAGTTTGTGGCAATATCATTCCTGCTATATGATCCCACAAAATAGATAACAGATGGAGATTTGTCCCCTGAGTTTCTGTTAAAGAAAAAAGGAACAGCAAAATGACTAGCTGAAAGGTAAGCTCTGATGACTGCATCATATCTAACAAGTCTGCTGTGAGCTATAGAGATGCTGACCTCTATCATGTAGCACAGCAGCTGTACTTTTTCACTGCAGATATTATGACAAGGTGGAAGGAGCTTTGTGCTGAGACTGATAAGACTCCGGTCTACAGCCCCTCTGTGCTCACCGACCAAAGGGGCTTTGGATAGGACTTAATGAGCCGAGCCAATCAATGCCCAGCCAGATGGCTTTGATTGATGCCTTTGAAGAAACAAAGTGGCATAATGGTCCTAAGACCACCGAACAGAAGGGAAGGGGAAAGTATTGATGCATCAACCCTAGCAGAGGTCACGATGACCATCTAACTTTGAGGCTTTGCATTGTCCCAAGGTGCCGCTCCTTGTTTGTGTGCCTCAGTCACCTTGTGCGGAAATAAATGGAATTGGAGTGCTTTTAAACAACCCAACTCAAAGTATTAATCTTTGATGCTTAATTTTTACTGCACCATTTGTGCTAGAGGCTTAAGGGGGAATCCCATGCACTTGCATGTATCTTTTGATTGGGCTGGTACGCACCCTAGCAACCACATGTCAACATCCCAGAGCAATCTAGCATCATTCATGTGAGTTTTGCAGGGCTAAGCATGCTTCATATCGTCTGGAGAATATGTAGAATTATTGCTTGTACTTCTTTCTTTACATTTAAAAAATCATTTAACAAAACATTTTTTTTTTAAATTGACATTTCCAATGACAAGCCAGTTAGTTTGTCACATCACCTGCATCAATCAAGACTTAATTCAAAATGGGTTCCAGGAAAGATTAGGTGAAATTGAACTATTCATCAAGCTAATAACTCTTACAACACCCAGCTGTTGCCAAAGATTGTGACATTTTTAGACACATTGAAGCATCTGCAATGACAGGAAACAAAATTTCCTCACTCACCATTTTTGGAGTGTGAAGTTTTAGTATTGCAGTATTACCTGTATCATGACATCTCTAAATATATATGTCATTAACATAATCTAAGGTAAGCATCACTATAAACAGTTGCTCATACATCTTTTATGGGGTTAAGACAAACTCATACCGTGAGTCTTACCTATAATGTAAATTCCTACCTTTCTCAAATTGTGTGGTTTGAGGTGATACACTACTGTTTGGGGTTAAAATCAAATGTTTGTGGTTTTGAAAGAAGTCTTATGTGCACCAAGGTTGCAGCTCATTACCCTCACACATGCTGGCCTTGTTATCTTTGCACAATATGTAAAATAAGTATCTGATGTCCCCAGAGTGTGTATGTGAAGTTTTAGCTCAAAATACCCCACAGATAATTTTTATAGCATGTTAAAATTGTAGCTTTTTGAGGGTGAGCAAAAACGTGTTGTTTTGTGCGGCTCCCTTTAAATGCAAATGAGCTGCTGCTCTCACACAGAGAGCGGAGCTTCAAGAGTGTGTGTTGTGTGTTAGTAGCTTGCAGACACGCACTAAAATGTCAGAAACTGTTCTGCTTTTATGTTCAAACCGAAGTCGGACAATGTAGTGACTCAAGAAGAAGTTACAACATGTAGAATGCAACAGGACGTTTCTAAATGGTTATTTATGTAGCTGATGTGGAGTTAACTATCTTTAAGTCATTGATTAGCATATTCTTTTATGATAATCTATAAATCGCTTGTGTGGGAACTGTTGTAAAATGCCCACAGAGTGTAATGCTATTGCATTTGTGTTATGTGCTGTATTGCAATCAATGTGAAAATAAGGATGCGACAGCTTGAGCAGACTAGCAAATGTGCTCTACTACAACAACTCTTCCTCTTCACAACACTGTTTGTTGCTTGGGTGTTCCCGGGGGCGAGGTTTATGTACATTTTACGATTTGTGACGTCACTAACCAGGGAGGAAGCTCGTGTAGTCCCTACCAGACGTTGTGGACCTTAAAAAGCGATTTCTGTAAAAGAAAATATCTCCATTTGCCTTGAACTTGAGCCGATAATATTGGTAATGGTTAATGGTTTAGCTCCTATTTGACAAATAGGAGTTTCTCTGTCACACTGGGTGATTTCTCCTCATTGTCTGCTCCTCTCTACTGTGGTGTGCCCCAGGGTTCAATTATTGGCCCCACCCTGTTCTCTTTGTATATGTTGCCATTGGGGGCTATAATAAACGAGCATAATCTGTAATTGCATTGTTATGCAGATGATCTGCAAATTTATCTGCCTATGAAACCTAATGACAGTACCATCTGCAAAATGGCATTGATCATATTAAGTTGTGGCTTTCTCGGAACTATCTTAATTTGAACGAAGATAAAACTGAATGCATTATCTTCAATACAAAATGCATGTCAATCAATCCAGCTTTAACTCTGGGAGCTTTGACTTCGTGCGCCAAGCAAACTGTCAGAAATTTTGGTGTGACTTTCGATTGCGGCATGAAATTTGATAAACAGATTAGCAATGTGGTTAAAACGAGCTTCTTCCAACTTCGTCTTCTGACTAAAGTTAAGCCTTTTCTTAACAGGCCCGATCTAGAAAAGGCTTTACATGCCTTTATTACTAAGGCTAGATTATTGCAACGCTCTTTATGTTGGTATGAATCAAACATTTCTTTCGCGTCTTCAACTTGTACAAAATGCTGCTGCTCGCTTTTTAACAAGTGCACCTAGAAGTGCAAACATCACTCCAGGTCTATTTACTCTACACTGGCTTCTGGTGCGTTTTAGGATTGATTTTAAGATTTTATTGTTTGTTTTTAAAGCTGTGAATGGGCTAGCCCCTGAGTACTTGTCTGAATTACTATAACAGATGTTGTTCTTTTTAAAACAAAACTTAAAACTGATTTGTTTAGAATGGCTTTTAATACGCAGTAGTGGTGCAACAATTTTTTGATGATTTTAAGTAACCATATCTAGCTTACTGTTTTTTTATGCTTCATGCTTTTGTTTTCTTTTTTTCTCTTTTTTTATTTGAATGTTGTGTTGTGTTGTTTATTTGTACCTGATGTGAAACACTTTGGACACCTGGTGGCTGCTATAAAGTGCTATATAAATAAAGACTGATTGATTGATTGTCATGTCAATCATTGATTGATTGATTGATTGATTGATTGATTGATTGATTGATTGATTGATTGATTGATTGATTGACTGATTGACTGATTGATTGATTGATTGATAATCAACCACCCCTTTAACATCTAATTTTCAGTATTAGTCTTCAGTGTTACATGATCATTCTGATCACGTGATCATTCTAATATGCTGATTTGGTGCTCAAAAACATTTCTTGATAGGTGTGTTGGACTTGAAGCGGCTCTTCAAGTCGAACACACCTATTATAATCAATGTTGAAAACAGCTGTTATGCCTAATTTTTTATTGGAAAACATGGTTAATTTTGTTCAGGATTTTTTGATGAACAGAAAGTTCAAAACAACAGCATTAAAAAAAAAATTGTAACATTGCAAATGTCCTTGCTCAATAAAAGTATTCATTTCTTTAAAAAAAAAGTTTTTAAATTCATTCATTTTATAAAGATGGTCATGAACTAAATATTTTGACTTTTCTTTATTATCTGGTTATTATTAGTAGTAAATATAAAAATGTGTTGTATTCTTTAGTGAGCGAGTACTAACTAAACATATGCTCCACAAATGAAAAGAACAAGTCATAGAGGTTTGTAATGACATAAAAGTGAGTAAATGATGACAGTGTTTTCATTTTTGGGTGAACTGTCCCTTTAATAATTGTGCTCACTAGCTGTCCAGAAGAAGAAGAAAAAAAACAGCCATGTTGATGTATTTTGAATACACTTTATATACACTACTCTGTGTGTCTTCAAGAGCTAGTCTTTCTGAGACTCAGTGCGCTTAGAGAATGTGAAATTGGCTGTGAGATTTCCTGTCAAACTGAAAGTTAACTGCACATTAAGGAGGTAGATGGGTAAACGTTGATGCCACAAGCATTGGGCTGTTTATGTGTGTAGAAATAGCTGCATAATGGTGCCATGGATGTTGAAGATAAATATGACAGATTGTCAGGCCATTCCTAACATTTGAAACTGTAAATGCATTATTAAAAACTGCAGAATGTAACTTAAAAATCCATATTTGCAATATTTATTTGCAATGATACTTCTAAAGCACACACACACTGCCTTTTTTGGCCCGGTTTTCTTGTTTGTTGTTGTTTGTGCTGTCCCATTCTTATCCAATCATGATTTAACACTCCTGCCTGTGTTATCTGGCCTCTCACAGGCCCAGACAGATGGGTCTGCACTTGATTCAAACACAAACCTCAAAACTAATCCCCCAAAACAAACCTCTCGCTTTCAGATTCAGCCAGCTGTGGGAGCTGGATCAGAACCACTGGAACGCTCAAATAACTTTTTATGATTACTGCATTTTCTTTGACCCGCATAAACATGAACCAACTGGCCATAGATGAACCCTGGGTTGGTTATTGGTTGCTTATTTGTTGGAAATGTTGTATTTGTTTTACCGTGTCCCCTGACGTGTAGTGGATTGTATTCTTGATTAGCTCTGATTGTGTTCCAAGGTTGTACTAAATAATGGTGTTCGTTGGGAGAGCTGAATCTAGCTTAAATTTCCAAAAAGCGTTTAGAGGCAATTTTCTAAATTGCCACTTGTTATATTGGGCATGACAACCCTGCGTTTGTTTATCATGTACATATATGTTTTATACAAACCTCAAGTAATAGTTCACCCAAAAATGAAAATTATGTCGCTATTTACTAGCCCTCATGTTGTTCTAAACCTGAACAGTAAACAAAATAGGCGATTGTGTGATTAAACAGTGCAGGCAGCACGAGCAAATCAAATCTAGAAGAGTTAATTCATTTATTTTCTGTCAATGTTTTTGAAGTCAGTGGAATATTGAAAGATTGTAAGGAAAAGAGAACAAAATATTTATGATCAAATTTTAGTCTGGCAATGTTTTTGACAGGCGCTTTCAGGTTGATGGGAAATTATGCAAATTGAAATGTGTCGTATGGACTAGACCTAATTTATCACTACACAGATGTAGCATGTAGCATGTAATCATGATATGTCCATGTAATTAGTATCTGTCAGTGATATCGTGTGAGTTAAACGGTTAATATAATTAATTTGATAGGAATTTTCAAGCTTTGGATAATCAAAACTTCCTAACGCTTTTTTTGCATTGTTTATCAGACATATTGCAAAATACTTCTCTGACAGGAATACATCTATAATATAATAATCAAACAATAACTACACTACCGTTCAAAAGCTTTGGATCAGTATGAAATCTTTTTATTTTTTTTTGCAAATTTACAAAACAGTGACACATACAAGGTAAGAAGTCGGTGACACACATATACAATACAGAAGAGAGAAGAGAGAAAAATCACAAAAACAAAACAAAAACAACGAAACACAAAGCAGCCCAAAATGGTGTATGTAGGCACACGAGATCCTTACTGTGACGTAAGTATAGATAATGGCATTCCGGTAGTATCAGTGTAGATCTATCTATAAACATCCCAACAACAACAATATATTAATATTAAAGGTGACAGTATCAATGATAACATTCACAATGATAATATTCATGACAATAAGTGTAGCATTAGGTCTAGCAATCTGCAACAATAGTAACAATAGTACTAATAAAAAAAAAAAAAAAAAAAAAAACAAAGGGTCAGTCAATAATATCACCGTACATTTTCTCTAAACTCTAGGTCAGGGGACTGATCTAAAACTGCCAGTGAGTACAACCAACAGACCCCCCCCAATACAGAAACCTCTTCTTGATTCAATAAACCGATTCCCCCCCACCGCTGCCAGCAACACCAAACCCCCGTAGTTAAGTTTCTAAATTCCATAGAATTTTCCTTCAAAAAGTACACCGGGGCACCATGATAGGTATCTCCAGACCAAGCTCCCTTAGTCTGTTTGTGACCTGACATTACCAAATGTAATGGGTATTCGGCCATCTTGTTCCTTTTGTTTTATATTTATAGTTGTTTATTTTTTTTTATTTTTTTTACCCTTCCATGGCTCGGCCCAAGGTGTGCACTGGTTAGCTCCCCAGCCAGAAACATCACATCCAACCCAGGTATCAATTCATTACAATAATTTTACATGAGGGAGGGACTTGGCCAGGGTTAGTGAGAGGGAAGGATCAGTCAGTCCAACCACTGATTCTGTAATGATTAGGCCTATGCCAACAGGACATGCCCACCAACAGCACCCAGAACAAACGCCCGACCCACACCATTTAATTTTTAAACAAAATTTGATAAGTATTTGTACGTAATATATTCTGAATTGATATTTATATAGGAAGAGAGAGAAAGAGAAGAGTAATAATTCTATAATAATAATAATAATAACAATATCATCATCTCTACTATTACCATCTTTAATCAAAACAAGTAGTAATGGTAATAATATGCAGATTTTAAATAAAATAAAAGTACATTTTATCGAACATTATAACAATATCAATATCATCATCCCTACTATCACCATCTTTAATAAAAATAAGTAGTAATGGTAATAATATGCAGATTTATGCCGATAAGTAGCAATTGTAATAATATGCAGATAAGTAGTGATGGTAATAATATGCAGATATGCAATAACAATATCATCATCCCAACTATCACCATCTTTAATAAAAATAAGTAGTAATGGTAATAATATGCAGATTTTAAACAGAATAAAAGTACAGCTTATCGAATATTATAATCATTATATATATATATATATATATATATATATATATATATATATATATATATATATATATATATATATATATATATATATATATATATATATATCCATACACACACAAACAAATACATATATACATATGAAGGACATCCATACTGAATAATTGTAGTACTGTACAGTAATACTCAGAGATTATTCATTATTAGTTTGTAAACATGTGGTTGGGAGAGTGCGTATAATTTTTTTTAACCTTTAAATAAGGAAGGAATCATTAAATTACATCGAATCAGCATATTAGAGTGATTTCTGAAAGATCATGTAACACTGAAGACTGGACTAATGATGCTGAAAAATCAGCTTTGCATCACAGGAATAAATTACATTTTAAAATATATTAAAATAGAACATTTTAAATTGTAATAATATTTCACAATATTAATTTGGTGTTGATGAAGGGGTATTTGAGCCCTACTGATGAGCTGTAAGGTAAATCTTTTGCTATACTGTGTCAAAGCAATTGGCAGGGAAGCTGCATGTTTTCATCATTGATGATGTACACTTCTTATATTATTTCTATCTAGTAACCTTGAAGCGCCTTTACTAAGAGGTCTTTACTAACCTGCATCATACAGAGGGATCCTGAAACCTAAAAGCACTGGATAATGGAACAAAGTCAATGGATAAATGTGACTCTTGATTTACTATTTGCTTCTATGCTTTGGTTATTCACAATCCTCTGCCATCACTTTCCCCTTCAGCAAGGCACTTAGACCCACGTTGCTTTAAGGAACTGCAATTAACCCTCTGGAAACTGGCGAGGGATAAAAGTATTATCACTGTCTTGTTCCATGTATGTTGGAAATTTCAGTATTGGCAAACCGATTATCACTGTAGTCGCGTGGTGAGATTAACCTGAGACAACAGCTTAGTTTCAAACATTTAGTGAGCTGCCTCGCTGTCTACATAGGCTGCAGCCTTCTAAGGCAGCTTTCTCGCTCTCATTGGAAACACTTGCCTGTGGCAACATTCCAGCAACATTTTCTTATGTTATTTCTAGCACATTTCGCAACACCTTCCAAATGAAATGTATATTGGGTGGCTCTAAAAGCCACCAAAACAGATGAATTAGCATCTGACAATGTTTTATTATGTTGGCTGTTGTATGTAAATTGGTCTTTCTTCTACAAGTCTTTGAGTACTTTTATGGCAAATCATGTTTGCCATAAAGCACTTGCTCAGCACTATACCAGGTGAGCTACCGAATCAAAAGCCAAACATATGGAGCTGGTTATGTGATTCATATAAAAATGTATTAGTTTCAAATCATGCACTATGGTAAAAGTATCCTGAGGTCATAAAATGGCATTGTGCAAGGAACCTTGTAAAAAATAAGACTTTAATCGATAATCTGTCCCTGTAATAATGATTTGTGAAAAAAGGAATGAAAATTGTTGCTGTTTTAATGCCACTATTGTTCATTTAACCCGGAAACTACAGTGAATTGTACGGTATGTATTCTATAAGTTTTTAAATACTCTCAACTGTTTTTTTTTTCTTTATGTATTTTTAAAGGGGTGGTTGATTGCAATTTCACATTTTTTTCATTTTAAATAGGGTGTAACGTTCCTGTTGGTGCATGAACAGTATATGCAAAGTTGCTGCTCTGAAAGTTCAACGTTAGCAGAGATATCGTCTTTTAAAAATCAGGAAGTTTAATGCCTACAAAAACGACTCGAATGGGACTACAACGAGATACTTCCCGGGTGTTATACGTAACTAACCCATACATTTACATCAACCCTCCCTCTGGAATATGCAAAAAAAGGGGACATGGCCATATTTCTGCGGCTTTGTCGAAGAGGAAGAGTTATAGTGGAGAGCAGTAGCCATGCCGTCAAAAGTGTGTTACTTTCACCCAGCTGTCAGGTCTTCTGTGTTCGGGCTTCCTACGGCCGCTGTAGTTCGTCAACAATGGCTACAATTTATTTTTGATTATGTTCCTGAAAATTACAATCATAATTTAGCTCTCTGTGCTGCGCATTTTACGGAAGACAGCTTCTCGAATCTCCACAAATGTAATGCCAGATTCAACAACAAACTGTTACTAAAGCATGAAGCAGTTCGAACTTTAAAACCAGAGGCAACAGTTGTTGGGCCACAACCTGTAAGTAAGACTTAATCATTTTAAATGTATTTGCATGTATAATTTCAGACGTAATGTTTTAGTTTTTATCAAGGACGTAAACAAATGCCAGCTCTGGCTTTTGTAGCCACTTAGTTCCCTTTCAAGGGAACTCGAGCTGCGTTGAGACGCGGTGGGAACGCTCTGTGTGATTGCGTCGTGAAGCACGTGTATAATCAGTCCAATGGAAGAGCGAGACGTCATAGGCGGTGACGTCATAGACCAGGAAGCTATAAAGCACACCAGAAAACAGACCGCGACAGCTTCTGTTGCCTTCAGCAAGCGATCTGTGTATTCTGTCCTTGTCATATTTATTGTTGTCTGTCAAGTTGCAATATATATATATTATGCCAAGAGAGAGCAAGCAGCTTTTGTGTTGTTCCCTGCCCACGTTATATCACGGGTGGGGACACACACATCAGCTTTTTGTTACTATTTGGGAGTGGAGCATGGCACAGTCAGTTCTCGAGGGGGCTGACTGTGAGCATTGCGAGAAACTGTCCGTGAGGACGCTCCGCTCCCGCCAGGCGTTCTTCGAGGAGGACGGTTCGGTTCGCTCCCCGCACGGGTCCCGCTGTTGCCGATGCACGGCGGCGACTCGCATTTTGGGGTTCGCAAACGGATCTGACAGCGGGGGTTGGGACGGGCTCTGCCCTATCTCAGCTTTCACCTGCCAGATCCAGTGCTGGCGATTTCCAGTTCCGAGGAATTGGTATCGTTAGTGTTTTGTTTAGAAAAAGTGAACAAAACAAATAAAGATATTAAGAAAAGGCAGATGTTTGAGTTTTCAAAAAATGAATAAATAAGTCAGCTCATAACTCTGTTGAATAAAGAGGAGCTTTAAAAGGAGGTTTATCTCTTGTTGTTGCTAGTTAAATATTTTCTGGCCAGCTGAACTTTATGAGAGTGAAAATAAGGAGTTTATTAGATGAAATAAATCTAAAAACAGAAAAACTCTGTATCTCAGCCTCCTCGTCGGGGACTGCCCCGTTTTTCCCTATCTCCACACCACACTGAGGTGTCAAGATCGTGGAATAAGTCGGTTTCTATTTTATGTGTTTAATGCCCTACGTCTAACTATAGTAATGCTATGGGTATTAAGTATCATGGTATGACAGTGCCTCGGGTTAAAGAGACGCTTGTTAGCTTTCTCTCTCCCGAGTCGGCGTCATAATTTTTAACCCCGACGTTACCCACCAGCCATCTAAATAAAAAATTTTTTAGGCAACGCTGGTGGGTAAATTATAAAGACATGGATGAATGTGAGGTTGTCAGCACTGACGCTATTCGAGAATTGCGTCGTGCAAAAACAGATAAACTATACTGGGGAGGGACGGTTTCGAGAAATCGTTTCTCCTCTGCGTCCTCTGGGTGGCGACTCTCTGAGGAGGGTCGCACACGGCCAGTTCGGTTGTTTTCCTGCTGGTGGCCACGGACTGATATATATATATATATATATATATATATATATATACGTTTTTCTGATTTAAAAGTAAAGAAAAATAAGATAAAATTATGTCTGTTCTTCTGGATGCTCCGCTTTCAAGAAACTAAGAATAAACCGTTCAGTGGCGTTCCAGAGGTTTCTTCCTCACCAATCTATGTTCCTGAGACTGCTGGGCGGAGCAGTCTCAGTCTACTAAGCTCCTCGCAGCAGCGAGCATCGCCATTTGGGCTCCTCCACAATCAAAGGGGACATGGGTGGCGGTAGCAGTCTAGCCAGTTAGAGATATGCAAGATCTGAGGACTATTTTATCTCTAAAAAAGCTTGGACAATAGGAAGCCCTGATGCCGAGGCTATCAGGCTTCTAAAGGGTGGTCCCCTCCGGGGTAGGGATGGTTTTTGAGAAAATCGTTTCTCCTCGGCGCCCTCTGGGGTGCGACTCTCTGAGGAGGGTCGCAGCGCTGCCAGTTCGGTTTTCCTGCCGGTTCGCCGTTCAGGACACCAAGGTGTCAGTGTCCCCAAACGATCCTCCGAGGGGGGTCGTAGAGCAGTCAGTTCGGTTTCCCTGCCGGTTCGCCGTTTCAGGGTGCCGAGGTGCCTGCTTTTTCCAATGATCCTCCGAGGAGGGTCATTGGAACTAAGTTATTTAAAGGGAGGCAAGATCTGAGGACTGTCATCTCTAATAAAGCTTCTGAGGGCTCCTCCGGGGCAGGGACGGTTTTGAGAAATCGTTTCTCCTCGGCGCCCTCTGGGGTGCGACTCTCTGAGGAGGGTCGCAGCGCTGCCAGTTCGGTTGTTCCCTGCCGGTTTGCCGTTCAGGGCACCGAGGTGTCAGCGTCCCCATACGATCCTCCGAGGAGGGTCGTAGAACGGTCAGTTCGGTTGTTCCCTGCCGGTTCGCCGCTTCAGGGCACCGTACTGACTGTTCAACCAAATCCAGAGGCCAGTCTTGAGAGACTGGTTCCCCTAGTAGAATTTCTGGCAGCGAGGAAACTACTGCCACATATTTCTCGGTGGGTCCTGCACACTATAGAAAAGGGTTCAGAATTCGGTTCTTGTCCGCCCAGATTTCTAGGGGTCCTCCCCACGGTGGTGGACCCCGAGCAGGCTTTGGTTATGGAGCAGGAAGTACTGACACTTCTGCAAAAGGAGCTGTAGAAGGGGTTCCTCCTCCCGGCAGACAGTCAGGGTTTTACTGCCATTACTTCATTGTTCCGAAAGAGGATGAGGGGTTGCGTCCTACTCTAGACCTGCGTCAATTAAACAGCATATTATGCTTACGCTAAATATGATTGTGTCACAGATTCAGTCCGAGGACTGGTTTGTCACAATAGAGTTAAAGGACGCTTACTTATCTATCCATCCTCATCACAGGAGGTTCCTGAGGTTTGCTTTCAGGGGCGAAGCATACCAGTATCGGGTTCTTCCATTCGGCCTAGGTTATCACCCCACACCTTTTACAATATGCGTGGATGCAGCTCTGGCTCCTCTGAGATTCCAGGGCATTCGCGTATTAAATTATATCGACGATTGGTTGATTTTTAGCTCAGTCCGAGCTTTTGGCAGTTCAACATCGAGATGTCGTTCTGTCCCACATAAGGAGGTTGGGGTTGCGGCTCAACACCAAAAAGAGTGTACTCCTCCCAGCTTGAGGACCACTTTCTAGGTGTATTATGGGATTCGACTACAATGCAAGCACGTCTGTCTCCTGCACGTATTTCTGCGATTCTCACAGCCGTAAAGAATGTAAAACTAGGTCAGTCACTCACTGCAAACAGTCTCTGAGACTGTTGGGGCTCATGGTAGTTGCGTCTAACGTAGTTACTTTTGGCCTTCTGTACATGAGACCCCTGCAGTGGTGGCTCGGGACCAAGGGGTTTTCTCCGAGGGGAAATCCGTTTTTCGCATGATCAAGGTCACGCGGCTATGCCTTCGTGCCTCGGTCATGTGGAAGAAACCTTGGTTCCTCGCCCAGGGCCCAGTGCTGTGTGCTTCTTGTCGACGCGTCACGCTATCGACGGATGCTTCCCTCACAGGATGGGGGGCGGTCATGAGTGGCCGCTCGGTGAACGGTCTTTGGCTGGGGCTCATGGCAGTTGCGTCCAACGTAGTTACTTTTGGCCTTCTGTACATGAGACCCCTGCAGTGGTGGCTCGGGACCAAGGGGTTTTCTCCGAGGGGAAATCCGTTTTCGCATGATCAAGGTCACGCGGCTATGCCTTCGTGCCTCGGTCATGTGGAAGAACCTTGGTTCCTCGCCCAGGCCCAGTGTTGGGGGCTTCTTGTCGACGCATAATGCTATCGACGGATGTTTCCCTCACAAGTCGGGGGCAATCATGAGTGGTTGGTCGGCGAAGGGTCCGGAAAACACAGATAGGGTCTCGTATATCAGAGCAGATATCCTGTTGAGGCAGGGGCTGTGGCCCGGGGAATGGAGACTTCACCCCTAGGTGGTGGAGCTTCTTAGGGAGAACTTCGGTCAAACTACAAGTCGACCTTTCGCATCGCTTGTACAATGCATTGCCGTTGTGTTTCTCCCTCACGCATCCAGCTCCGCTTGGACTGGATGTAATGTAATAGGTGTGGTTGCCACTACACCTATACGCTTTTCCCGATATCTTTGCTCCTGGGAGCTCTGGAGTTGTGGATACTGTGGGCTCGGCCTCTGAGGGGGCCCAGCTCATAGATTCAGGTTTCTCGACCGAGGTCGTGGAGACCATACTCCAGTCTAGAGCTCCCTCCACGAGAAGACTAATATGCTGTTCTCTGCCTGGTGCAGAGAACGCCTTCTGAATCTCGTTTCTGCCCTTTTTGGTACAGTACTTGATTTCTGTAATGAATGTTTCTTTGCTGGGCTATCTCTGAGGAGAGATCCCTAATTTCGTCTTCTCCGTGGTACATGAGGCTGAGGCCTGCACGTACTTGGATTTGCACCTGGTTGGTGGTAGTATTTCTTCACCCGAGATCGGGTTGTATTTCTAGGTCCCTACTAAATGTGCGGTCATTTGTGCTCCAGGCCTTCTGTCCTCCACCTTTAATACCCCAGATCAGGAAAATCTTAAATCTGTTATGCCCTGTCCGGGCTTTGGATGCTTAGGTCCACAGAGCTGCTCAGTGGCGTTTATCAGAACAATTATTTGTCTGCTTCGGGTAACCTAAGATAGGTTGCCCTGCATCTAAACAGATAATGAGCAAGTGGGTAGTTGAGGCTATCTCACTTGCTTATGAAGCGGCCGGACAGCGTTCACCTGTGGCTGTTCAGGCCCATTCTACTAGGAGTATGGCTGCCTCTAGGCTTTAATTTCGGGTGTTTCCCTTCAGGATATTTGTAATGCGGCAGGCTGGTCCTCACCTCATACATTTGTCAGATTTTATGACCTACACCTCTCCACTCCCGGGGCTAGGTTGCTTGCTTCTAGTGTGCGCAAGGACTTCACACAGAACGGGCATTTGTCTTATGGCGTAGTGGGTATGGGGTTCCCACCGCGTCTCAACGCAGCTCGAGTTCCCTTGAAAGGGAACCATACTTCCTGCATGCCCTGATCGACTTGCTTCAGGCTTTTTCAGAAGCTGTCGCGGTCTGTTTTCTGGTGTGCTTTATAGCTTCCTGGTCTATGACGTCACCGCCTATGACGTCTCGCTCTTCCATTGGACTGATTATACACGTGCTTCACGACGCAATCACGCAGGGCGTTCCCACCGCGTCTCAACGCAGCGTCTCGTTCCCTCTCAGGGAACCAGGGTTACATACGTAACCTGAGACGTTATGCTATTTCGTGTGTATATGACAAACGCATACAAACATTTTGGACCTGAATTAGTAATTATGTACTAATTTTGTGAATGTATTTTCCATGTATACTTTATGACGTAATTTTTTTCGATTTGATGACAAACGTGTACAGCTAAAGAAAACGATACACTGAGTAAACTAATTTTTGTGAATAGATAAACGGTTGTTCATTATATCGATAAAACAATAATTTAAAAAAACGGTATTACTCTGTCATTTATTTAGTTATATTAAATGTTTAATCAGGAGAAAACCGTATCTCAAAAGCTAACAAGCAGCAGTAGCATTTTCAAGTAACAGCGTATCGAAATTCTTATATAATAATAGTAGCCTAGAATAGAAAAGAATAATAATAATAAAAACATGCACCATTCAGAAACGTTTTGTAAGAGCCGTTGGGAGGTTCTGCTTGACTCTCTTCATTGCCACTTTCTGGGTCTGATTCTGGCTCAAACTGATACGCAGTATTGACACCATTATTTACATTTGACCGGAGCACATGTAACTTTCGCCCGTAAAGGTAATGGGCGTGAAGTTTCCAGACTACGTGCACTACGCAGTTTAGCCAATTACAACACACCGGCCCAACTAACCAATCTGAGCCCATTGCCTGTTTCTGAGGGAGTTGTTTCATAGAATCAGGAAGTCAACCGGTCGTTCAAATGACAGAGGAGAAAGTGGCTTACAATAAAGGTAAAATTTATTTTTTTAAAAACACACACACGAAGACATGTTATATTGCACCCCATAAACACAATCATGCAAAGAAAAAAAGCAGTAAACCACCCCTTTAAATATACAGTAATGGATATTCAACATTTATCTCGGTTTGTCTACATTCTTGGAATTGTTTTAACACTGAGCTTGTTACATTTTTGAAGGATACATGTGATGTTGTTTTATAATTTGGTCAGAATGAGTTTTCTTAGAAAGCAGCGTGAATGAAATAATAAGCCTTAGAATGTTTTCTCTGTAGGCAGCTCACTACGATTGGATCAGAGCAATTGAATCTATTAAGACTTTATGCAGTTGGAGTGATTTTATAAATTGCTTTTTCACAGTATTAGTAGCTGATTAATATTCTGAGCAACTTCAAGCAATTTGCAACTCAACACACTCTTCACCAAATATTATTCAGTGTAATTACACAGTAGCATGATGATATTCAAAGGTGCTGGGCTGTAAACATGTAATAGATGTTTTCCTGATTGTATTTTCCCTCCATCGAATTTATTTATATATTTGTGTTCTTTGATCTTGATGCTGAGATTAGGCAAGAGGAAAATGCATTGGGCTGTCAAACCTCTTTTGTTCTTCCTGACTGTAATTTGTATTATTCTTGACTAGAATGTTAGTGTGAAGTCTAGTTCAAGACAGTTATTGAACTCATGACCATAATGTTATTCAAAAAAATTATCAAGTGTAAACATCTCCCAGAGAGCAGAGCGCCAGTGCTTGAGTGTGATCTAAAAGAGTGAGCAAGCAGAGCGAAAGCACATCTACCCGTGATCCATTACACTCCCCTTCCTTTGACCTCACCTCTCTTTCCCTGGAGTAAAAAGCCACACGTGGGTGTTTATCCAGGTTATGCCAGTGGTGTAGTTGCTTTAGCAGGGTAACAGAGATCAAATCCACAGTCTTTTCCAGTCTTATCAGCTAAATGCTATTGTTGCTCCAAAGCAACACTTCATTGTATACCTCACCTTTTCTAGTGTAAGGAATTGAGCCAATGCAGTGTTAACGTTTTTTTTTTTTTTCAACATCCTAAACTCCATGAGCGGTTAGCTAATAAAGACAGTTCAAATGTAGATTCACAAGCCATATATTTTATTGTTGGCTTAAAAAAATGTAATGTATATTCAATACGTTTCAAATTAATATATATTCAAAATTCAGTTACTGTTTTGTTTATGTTGTATCTCAGAGCAGCACACAGTAGTGATGTTGCTGAAGGAATCAAAATGAATCAGTTATGTGAATGAATCAGTGACTCACTCAAAGACAATGGCTGAATCCGAAATTGGCCCCTGTACCCTCAAACAGGGCATTATTTGAAGGGACAGCCATTTGTAGTTGTGTCAAAAACCATATGGGCTGTTATTGAGTGCACCTATTCTATTCCACATTGCACTGCAATAATGAGTATACAACCAATGTATGCTCAATGGCTGTCCAAATTCTCTAACTCCTTTTCCTTTACTCCTTCAAGTAAACAGTATTAGTTGACTAACGTAGGGAATAGTGAATGCGGGTTCTAGGGGCTACTTTCGGATTCAGCCAAGGTCTTCTTCCATTGCTGAATGAATCATTATTTTCTGATTCAACAAGTCAGTTGAGTGAATAATTCAATGACGTACTGATAAATCAGTCACATGTTTGGTATGTGAGTGAATCAGTGTTTTTGAACTCATCAGTTGAGTAAATTATTCATTGACTCACTCAAAGATATTTTCTTGCCTCCACCTACTGGTACAATGATGTAACCTTCAGAAAGAATCCCCACCACTAATGCACAGGCTGACAGTCTGAGTGCTACATCCAGTAAAACGTGCATGTTTGGGACTGTATATCAGCATGTTACCCAATCAAATTCGAGATTTGTTCGAATATTTTAGAGACAATTGTCAGGTTTTTTTTTAATCTTTTTTTTTTTTTGTATTTTGTTTTACAGACGATTGATACAGACAGTGATAGGTTTGACTTTTGTGTCTGTTTGTATCTGAGGCTGAGGCTAAGCTTAGTGAGGTCTTTTTTAGTTTTAAGTCCAATGATATTGAAAGATTTGAAATAAATAAAGATTACTGCTTCTAACAGATGTAATGTTTCAACGTATATTTTAGAGTGTATCATATTCCATTATTACATCAAAAGTAGGCCCCAGATGAATTCACAGATGTCTGGACAAGGCCCAGGATATCCAGTTTTTCTGGAAGCTAACTAAATTTAAATGCATAGCGTCATACCACAACATACAATGCCTGGTTAAGAAGGACTGTGGTTGTTTGGTGAAGAAGATACAGGGGTTTGTGCTTAAATGCAGTCTGTTACAATCAAGTATTTACTGTGTGTAAAGAGAAGAATTTGATTTGAACTGTCTTTCTTCAAACCGATCCACAGGGCCCATCAGTTAAGTTCATTTTTTTGTATGTATTTATTTTTATTTATAGTTTCTTGTAGTGTGTCAGGTTAAATGCAATAATGCACTAAAGATTCACCATGCAAAGTGCTGCATAGAGGTTTACACAAGGGGCACTGTATAGTAAAATGGCAGCGGTATCGCGCTTATACATGCAAAGAGTTTGGAGGCTGTTTCACTTCCTTTAATTGCTTGACATTTGCATACTGAGAAGTTTATCAGTGGTGCTGTGCAGGTCTCATCCATGTGTAATAGCATTTGGATTACCATTGGGATGGCAGCTCCAGGCAAAAAACAAACACAAATGGACTCCAAAATATATACTTGACTGTAATGACAGGTGATGGGCAGAGAATGCCAATTAGGCCCCTCAGAATGCCAGCTGATTCCCACAGACGACCACCGTTATTCCATCCATCCTCTACCCTAAGAGCAAATTTTGACATGGTTTCTGTGGAATTATCTTGACTGTATTTAAAAAATAAAAATTAAAAATTAAATTATACATATCTACATTGAGATTGCAGTGTAATAAAACAAAATAAATAGCCTCACAGTATACCGATCTATCTATCTATCTCAGGGCCGGCCCGAGGCATAAGCGAACTAAGCGGGTGCTTGGGCGACTTAAACAAGTGACATAAATGAATGAATGAATATGAATGAATAATTCAAGACAAGAAAATTCTGATTTCATGATCAATATACCTGCCAACAACTGCTGCTGTGTCTGCCAGCGTTTAAGTCATGCGCATAATCTAGACACCTCGCGAGTGCATAGAAAATTCGTGCGCAACTGCGCATAGTCACGGTATCGGTTTAAGTTGGAGAAAATAGCTGCAGGGGAACTTAACCTTCTTGGTGTAAGGTTAGCAGTTTGAATAAATAATAAACATAGCAGTTTGAACTCTTCTCCACTTTATTATACCACACATCAGATCACTAACTCCAAAAACCCACGACACTCCAGTACCAAGTGCGCACGACCAATTCCTATCTATGGCAAGCCCCGAGGCGAAAAATTGATTGCACACACACATACAACAAGCGCCAGTACATTACCGGTATTATAGTAACAGACTTTGTTGGATTCTGTCATGTACAATCCAACAAAGTCTGTTACAATAATAATAATAAAAAAGATTTTGAGGACAGTTACACTGTATTGAGACAGTAGAGAAATAATAATAATATTTTTTACAGTTTTCAACAATAATTGTCATTGTTGAACCCTTGTTCTTATTATGTTTCTGATTTCTCAGTTTTGTCATTATTTTTTGCAAATAATTTATTTTATATACGTTTTGAGACAGTTTGTTTTAAGAAGTTTCAAAGAGTTAGTAAAAGAGTAAAGTAAAAGTTTCAACTTTTTTATTTAAGTAGGCATCTATTTTTTATTTAGTATTTATTTTGTATTAATACATAACCTCACTGTATTCATTTATAATGTATCATTATTGCGTGACATTTGTGTCAATAATTGTCAAGCACAGGTGACTTTGCGTAGTGGGAGGGGGCCCCCAAATCAAATTCTGCTTAGGGCCCCCAAAAGGCTCGGGCCGGCTCTGATATATCTATCTATCTATCTATCTAGTACATAGGATATTTTTAAAATAATATATATTTTTTCTAATTTACTCTGGATCTACATTGAGATTGCAGTGTAACAAAACAAAATAAATAGGCTTACAGTATATCGGTCTGTCGATCGATCATCTAGCTGTGTAGTATGACTAGGATTTTGGTGTGTTTGTAAAGGTGTTCCTGTAAAGGATTTTGATACATCGCAAAGAGAGATGCTTGCTTAGTATCAGGGCATGAAAACTAACTAATAAGGCAAATACTCAAAGATCAGCTGTTTGTGGAGGCAGTGATATTAGCCAAACCTACATGCAGGGATTTCTTAGATTTCACCATATATGTAAAAAATATATATTTTTATATTATATAAAAAGCCGGTCATATGTAAGTCTTAACGGCTAAACTAAGGACAGTTATGAAATGTTTCATCCACTTTAAAATGGTATAGATTATCCAGTTGTAACAGCCAGCCGAGGATCATCCTGAATTAATTTCCAATGTAATATACTTCATTTACCTTTGTAAAGAGATTTGTTTTCATATACATTTGGCCTATTTATTGGCATTATAAGTGTTACTAATCAAACGTTTGTCCGTGTAAGAAAATTAAATTGTACAGTATATTTAAAGAGACTGAAAAATTAAGTGTATTTACAAATGATTGATATGTCTAGTCAGGCATGTGTCTTAACAACCAACCTCAGACACAAACTTGCAATGATGGCTCCAGGGAGGTAGCCGCAAGGACTCTCCTTCATTAGAATGAGCACAGCCTCAGCAGAGGGCCAGATTCAACATCTGAAAAGAAAAAAAGATGTGCTTTTGAAACTGGATTCAGTCTCAGCCTCCCTCTGTGCCTCATCAATGGTGATTCTCTTGGCAGTGTGAAATATTCAATCCATATTTACTGATGCACTAAGACTGTGACCCATCTACAAACACATTTTTAAAGAAAGAATTTTCTAATATATGCATCATCAACAACTTGTTTTTGAAACACATTTGGGTACATTTCATCAAAACATATCCAGGTCAGTCCATAATATAGTATTTTGAAAATGGGAGTCTTTTTTGTCTTCCTTTTGGTATTTCCTTTTTTGAGTTACATCTCAATTCCAATTGAGTTGGGACTCTATTTGCTTCGCTCAAATTGCTCTCTAGAGGTAGCAGACCCTATGAGGAGCAATTAAGTAATCAATCCTAATCCCCAGTGGGCCCGGATTTTAACCGAGAGTGAAAGTGAGTCAGAGCTGCGTAATCCAGAGACTGTGCAAGACATGAAGAGGACAGGTATCAAATGTCTCAGCCTTTCCTCCAGAGACCGAATCAATGTTTCCAGCGTTCTCTCATTTCAGCCCTCTCTGGGTGTTCACTTGCGCTAAATAACCATTCTCACTTTTCATGACATCAGGAAAGTAAAGGTCAACCAATCACTGCACAGCCCCTGAAACTGCAGAGAAACCACAGTGTCCTATGTGGTCATTAATAATGATTATTAAAGGTGAAGCATATAGCATCTGTTACTAGTGGCACTTTTTTGTTTTTTTTACACAAACACACACAACAACATTGAGACAAGAGACATGGCACAGGATGGACAGATGCCAAATGGCGCCGCTGGTGTGTGTACACTGATAGAAAGTAATGTGTTTGAATTTTAAAGACGTGGTTCTGCGCGACGTGGCGACGCACATCCGGTGTGCGACCCCCTTAAAGGGTAAGTTCGCCGTTTTACAAGTAAAGCCCTGTATTAAGATCGTTTCTGATGAAATCTAACGGTTAAGATTAGCTGCTGTCCCAAGAATTTTAGGTTTTTGTGTTGGTTTCATAGGGGCACTGGAACAATCATTCATATAAACGCATTAAACTTTAGTTTACAAAGACGTGAAACGCACTGAGTGGTCTGGGGTGTTCACTGATATGCTCACGCAAAAATTGCTACAAAAGAAAATTTCCAACAGGTTTTATCGTAGTTTTTGGAATAACTTAAATGTGTATTCTTACAAGTTAAAGAACAATGTTTGTGTGATTTCTATTTTTCACCTTTATGAGGCAAAAAAAAAAAAAAAAAAAATATTGGCTGGTAAAAAGTTACTGTGGCAGGTGGATTTTTAAATGTAAAAATCCACCTGCCACAGTGGCTGGTGGTCAAAAAAGTTAACTTCAGGCCCTGATTATAACAGTTTAAATATATGTTCTTTTTGGAGCTTTTTTTCACTTTAAGCTGTCATTGTATGGGAAGAGTTGCATAATGATTCTTCAAAATTTGTTTACCTTTAAAAATAGTACGCCAACCCTTAATGAAAATGTTAACATGCAAAAAGTAATCGGTGATACTTAGGTTTAGGGGTAAGGAAGAGAAAATTCTATAAAAATAATAGATGTCGATGCAGTAGAGGTCTATAGCTCCCACAATGATATGTACACTCAAAGGCCTCATTTAGATGCCTTAATGTCTGTCTCATTCTCAATATCACATTAAACACATCAGCATGCAGCCATCATTCCATAATGCAAACTTCCCGTTATTTCACCTGATTTGATTTATTTCATGTCTGAGTAAGCCTCACATTTACCATGATGTTTTTCACATGGTTTCACTCCCCCTCTCTTGTTGTCTTGACTTGATTGATCAAAACGTTTGATCGCTCTTTATGCTAACTATATAAAAGTAATTAAGCTAGGAATTTACTGCCGCGCTATAGCAAAATGGAATTATATTGCATGACGATGAGTTACAAACGACTAAACACAAACACAACAATTACTACAGCGAGGTCCTATTATTTCTAATAATGCTTGACATTTTCATCGTGAGATCTAGTTATGTTTTATATGTGTGGTTGGATTGTTAAATTGAAATATTTGTCAGTGTTGTTCAGTGCTCAGTGTCAAATTGTACAAATGGTTAAAGCATCACTGTCTCTCTGCTGTACTCTCATGACAAACTTCTTATTTGAAAAATGGCCTGGTTTATGTATAAAAAAAATCTTTTAAACTTCTCCTGGACACATATTTAAATATCCAAATCAATATAAGTCACTTGAAATAGAATATTAACATTTTATGAGCTGGTTCCACAAAGGATTCATTTGTAGACAAATGGGCTGCAAGTCAAACTCAAAAGAAAGGGAGAAATTATAGTCTTGGTCATTTTCTTTGAGTCCTGGCTTTAAAAATATCCCTTCTACTGTGGTACTAATGCATGATTCATGCAACTGTTGGAGTTTTAATCGCCATTAAGGGCATAATTTCTCCACTTCAGAGGTAACACTTTTAATGACCTGGTCATATATTATTTGCGCCACTGAGTCGAAGTAGGCCTGTCTTTATCTACTTATCGTTTTTTGAGGCAGTCATGGCCTAATGGTAACAGAGTTGGACTGGTGACCCAAAGGTTGCTGGTTCGATTCCAGTACTGGCAGGAATATGACTGAGGTGTCCTTGAGCAAGGCACCTAACCCCCAATCGCTCCCCGGGCGCCACTCAAGGCCGCCTGCTGCTCCGGGTGTGTGTATTCACGTTTGCAGTGAGTGTGTGTCCACTACTCACTACTCTGCTCGTAATGTGTGTGCACTTACTTGGATGGGTTAAATGCTGAGGTCAAATTCCAAGTATGGGTGGCCATCACGTGTCACTTTCACTTTCACTTCACTTTCACTCCCTGTCTACCAGAAGCGTTGCACCTTCCAGATATTTGCAACTTTCTCAAAAAGTTGTTTACAATGTTTATGTAATTTGCAATTTTTTTATACATGTTAAAATAAATGCTTGATCGTTGGTTCATTTTGGTTCGTTACACATTTTTTGATTTCTATTTTTCTGAACAAAAATTGTATATCACATGAAGCTTTTTTCCACCACAGAATAAAATGAAAAGGTAATTGCAACGTTTTGTGTCGGAATTATTTTTTTTCTTCTCAATTCTGAAATTCATGATTTAAACTTATGTGAGTTATAAAGTCAGAATTGTGAGATACACTGTGAAAACAATATTTTCATGATTTATCACTTTATTTATGTTGTCAAATCAACTTAGATAATGAATGTGGTTAGGATAACATAATATTTTGAATAGTTTTACCTGAATAGTTGAATAGTTTTTTACAGTGTATAGACTTGCAATTATAATGTTAGAATTGCGAGATATAAACTTGCAATTGGGAGTTACAGTATAAAGTCAGAATTGTGATATATAACCAATTCTTACTTTTTTCTCGCAATTGCAAGTTTTACATCTCCCAATTCTGACTTTATAACTCTCAATTGTGAGTTTACATCGTGCAATTCAAAAAAAAAAAACTGAATTGTGAAATAAAAAGTTAAAATTACCTGTTGTATTCAGTGGGGGGAACAAGCGTCCATACTGGACTTTCCTATCTTATATCAAACGCATTCTCATCCTTGACAAAACGGCGAAATACTACGCACATGGCACCCTTTATCGTCAATATAACACGCACTGTGATGGGTAGGTTTAGGTGTGGGGTAGGGTCTGCGTCTCATATTCACGCTAAAGGATGCCAGTCAACTTTATGACGCCTTGGGTTCGCGTGTTATATTCACCCTAAAGGGTGCCATGTGCGTAGTATTTCGCCGTTTTGTCATATGGCGTCACATATGCCGCCAAAGGATGAGAACGGGCTCTATAAAATAAAAATGATTAAATAAGAGGGTTTTTTGTTTGTTTGTTTGTTAGGGCCCGAAGTGAGTCAGGACTGACAGTGGAGTCCCTGAAAACTTTTGGGTGCCTATATCCTCTCTTTAAAAGCGTTGATGAATTATGATTCCTTTTGGCATTCTGAGTCATTATAATGAGGAATGAGCAAAATTCCTCTATTTCTGAATGAGGAACATCAGTCAAGCTCACAATTACATGTGGAGACATCATTTAGACAATGAACTTACACCAGGGAAATGTGTGCTGAAGAACAGTTTGGGTGTTTAAACACTAGAGAAAGCCCTGACGGAACGTTTGACAGATAAGAATGCAGAAGATGCATTTTGAAGCTGTGGTAAGAACTGTCAGTTTGAAATCAAGTGGGAATACAACAAATGGAATTCCCAAAAGCACAACCAGCCCCTCCTCTCTGAAATCCTCATTGGTCAAAATTTTCTCAACCTTTAGCGGCACAGTAAAGCATCACTTTTTGCAAACCTTTGCTTTCTCTCTCTCTCTCTCTCTCTCTCTCTCTCTCTCTCTCTCTCTCTCTCTCTCTCTCTCTCTCTCTCTCTCTCTCTCTCTCTCTCTCTCTCTCTATGGTGAAAGGTCTCTTTTTTATAATTGAAAACTAGAATCTATCAATATATAAATCAGTCAATGTCAGGGCTCACAGATGGAACAGACTGGATGGTAAGTTTATACGTTTATTGTGCAGATGGATGTTCAGTCGGAGATAACAGGTGAGGAACAAATGACTTAGAAACATAAACAAGCTTAGCTGATGAGTAATGTCCTTTTTCTATCTGTAGATGACTTGGTAGAAGGCACACGGAAGATGGAAGGGATCAGACGAATCGGGAAGTAGGTAAGTAGCAGGGTGGATGACGGAGAGACTGTGAGTAATGGATTGACGAGACCAGACAATGACTACAGTGAAGGTGAGTGCTTTATAGTGCATGTGGGTGATGGGACACAGGTGACGGTGATCAATACTCAGGTGATGTTGAACGGGGGAGTGTCCGACTGGGTGATAGGGAATGAGTGGGCGGCGATGGAGATCGTTACGTGGATGGAATCCTGACAGTCAACCAGTCACAAGTCTTTCACTATTAATTATGTCACATTAAGGAAGTTAAATGCCTTCCACATGCTGTTTCATTTTGTTGCTGTTTCAAAGCTGAAAGCTTTGCTTTCGCCTGCAGTAAATTCTCTTGGCTGTGCTTTCCCTCACTTACACACTTTCCATCTTTCTCTTATTCTCTGTAGAGATGTGGGAAAGGTGAGAGTAAAATAAACACTGCCTTTCACACACACACACACACACACACACACACACACACACACACACACACACACGCCCTGCTGCGGCTGGCTAATTTGCTTCCATGCGCGAGGGGAGAGGGGACCCCGCTCACCCTCTCAACAGCTAGGGGCCATTTTAATCTTCCAGCCTATAATATCTCAGCGCGCTCCTCGTAGTCCTGGCTGGTTGCCATAGGGAGATAAGAGATACAGGTTGCCACTTCACCAAATCAGCTAGAAATCCCCTTTAGCCCCTGAGGCATGTGATCAGGCCACCTCCGCAACGTAGGGGAATACAATGACAATGAAATGAAAAGACTCCTCGCTTTGAATATTCTTTGTTATTATTTTCCTTTCTTTTTTTTTTTTTTAAATGAAGGCTTGTTCTGTTGCTCGTTGGTGTCCCTGGGGTAGAAGCTTCAAGTAAAGCAACAGCTCCCTAATGTTAATCAATGCTGAATGGCCCTGCGCCGATTCTCCCCGACAAATTAAAGCGCAGCGAACATCGCAGCATAGCGCCACAGAGGAATGTTCCGACTGTTTATTCCCTTCACAAATGTAACCAACAACCGCTGAACAAAAGAACAAGTGCTGACAACTATGCAGCGTCTGATCTTGTGTTTTAAGAAAGACACATTGATGCCACTTTGGCATCGATGTGGGACACCTGTTCAATTTGCCATCATGAAACCTGTTAGCAGATAGAAATAAACAGCTGCTTTTCTTAGACAGAATATCTAGCATACTGTCAGTCCACTTTGCAGTTTCTTTTGAACAAGAACTTCCCATTGGGACAATAAAGTCTGATCAACATGCAGTGTGACCAACCACTACTCATTTTGTCTATGTAAGTGTTGGGAATTTAATTTAATACCACAATAATACTGTGCATCAGTATAGCAAAAGCTCATTCAAATGATTACACACATTCAAATGAATACACAGGAGTCATGGTCTGCTAGATTTTTCTTCATTTAAATAAAACAAGGCCCTCTGACCAAAATGTGAGGCGACCAAAACACAGCAGTTTTGTTTTGTTTAGTGGCAAGTGCTTAAGACACTTAGTGCCAGAACAATTTACCAGATATTAATAATTTGATAGTGTCGTGTCAGTGGCTGTATAGACAATACAAAATAATAGTGCAAGACATGAAGACTTTTTACGTATGTTGTTTGTTGGGGTTGTTTCCCCTAAATAATTATCTTGAGGTATTCTTTACGTAAATAAATTATCACTATACTTAAACTAGACTTGTTTGTGTCAGATGTTTTCCAGTACACGTTCAGTAAAGGTTTGTAACAAAGAGTAAAGGTGTGTTTTGCCATGTCGTAATTGCGAGATTTGAATATGAAAAAAAGTTCACATCCTTTTAGAGCTTGTAATTACAACTTGTAAGCTGGGAATTTTCTGAGAGCTACTTTTATACAATGTGACCACCGTACTACCTGACCACTAAAGATTCACAGCTCAGAGTAGAACGTCATGAGTTTTCGTCTTAAAATTACGATAATTATATAACATAGCATGAACACAATCCTAATTACTCCCCATTATTTGCCATTAGTTCACAGACGACTCAAAACTCTCTAAACCATGAGAGTGTTACATTTATGCATTTTACAGATACCTTTTATCCAAAGTAACATACATTGCATTCAAGCTATATGCATATAATTACTAGATAATATTGACCTTGAGTTGAGATGGTTTCTGAACAGAAATACTATGCATTTGAACTTAGTTATATCTATAATAAATGCATATTTGACATTTCTTGATTTACAAAATGTCCATTAAATATGGTTTAGCTCAGTAGTTGAAATGATATAATTGTAATTCAGTGCAGACATGGAATTATAAACATTATCTGTAACTGTTTCAATCTAAAGTTATGAATTAAACTTAGGACAAATTGGAATTTTGCATAAAACCTTTGCAAATAAAACTGGCAAAAAGTATCAGTAATAAAATAATAAAAAGTTGTGGTACATGTGTTTCCATCCTAGTTTATGTGCATGTTTTCTTGCCTAAATAAACAAACAAACAAACAAACAAGTAAATAAAGATTGTATGCGCTGCTTGGTGTTTCCATCTAGCATATTTAATGTGATACCCTAAAATTTGCATACAAATATGTGAATGAAAACCCAGCTAATGTTGTTTTTAATGTCATAGCAATAAAATGGCATTCCTCTATTTATTCAGTTTTAATTAAGTGCAATTTTAACACAAATAAAACACAATCATCACACAAATCTATTATTTTGTGCCACTGACATTTTGTAACCTCATGGAACATCATCTTAACATAGAAGCAGCACAATTTTTTGCTAAATTTCCCACTAATATTTTTTTTGATCTCCTTGAAATATTTATTTATACCTGTAAAACATTAGACATAGCCATTGCAAATGTACTTAATGCTGTTTGTCGTTTATAACATGGTCAGATATTTAAGTGATGCCTAGATGTGGTTTATTAGGAGAATTCTCAACAGTCTGAGCATTAATCAGTGTGTGTTGTGCTCTCTGTGCTCCATTGTGACAGGCTGTATTAGACTGTAATCCACCAGCCACAGAGGAGTGTAACCTCTGAGACCTATTGACATGTCCCTCACCCACAATTCAACCTGTGTGAAGACCTTCCAGCTCAATCCAAGACTGCCCTTCAGCTTTACGTGCACATCCTTATATATGGATTGTGTTCTCAATTTAAATAAATTGTCTTGTGATTTATATTATGAATTTCATAATTGTGTTCATGTTATTATTATTATTATTATTATTATTATTATTATTATTATTATTATTATTATTATTATTATTATTAAAATGTAGTGCATATAAAATATCAATTTCAATAAATATAATCTAAATATATTGTTTGACATATGCAGTTCATGGAATTTCTATTCAAAAATATTTTTTGATATTAGAATAGTATTGATTTTAATGTAATAATTGATCTGGATGAGTATAGATCAGGGTTATTTGTTAACTAAAACCAAATCCCATTCATAAATCACATTTCTATGATTGATTTTTGGTGTCTAAATAGTGTTGATTTTCATATGATAATTGATAGTGTTGGGTTTCCACTTGATCCAATGTCTGAATGAGTATAGATCAGGGTTATTATAGTTAACTAAAACTAAAACTAAAACCAAAGCCTTAAATAAATAAAGAATTTAACAGACAGACAAGAATTACTTAAAATAAATATTAACTGAAATACACAACAAAATTATAAACATTTAAGATCATAATGAAAATGGAAAATATAAAAATAAAATTCAAAATATTAAAAAAATAACTATATTAGTATATAAATTATAACTAAAATAACACTGGTATAGATGAGTATTCATTCTAAAAACTAAATGAGTATACCCAAGAAAGTTAAATGACATATAGTTGGAGTATATTAATGATACAATAAATGAAGAGCTTCATGCATACAGCATAGTTGATAAAGTTAGCGCTCTTGAGCAACGCGTCTGACCCCAGGTTGCTCCAGGGGCATTGTTCCTGTAATACTGTATGTGTACTGATCACTTGAATAAAATAGCAGGTCCCATTTTATATTAAGTGGCTTTAACTACTAATGTACTAACATTGAAATTAATCATTTGATACAATGGATTCATTGTGTTCATACATGTTTTTACATTGTAATTATATTTTGAAAATGCCTGCATGTAATTACAGCTGTAATTAATGTATGTAATTACATTTGTAACTACACTGTTGACTCTTTCCTTACAGCTTAACCCACCCTTAAACCGACCCATACCACCTCACCTGACCCTAACCTTACCCGTATCACACCTCAATAGCAGCAAGAGTGGTTTACAATACAACATCAACACAATAAGTACATTGTTCTTATTTTCCGATGTAAGTACATATTACTTAATATAAAGTGGGATCAAATAACATTTTCTTCAGTTATTAATATTGTAGATGCTTAATACTACACTGTTCTGTTCACACAAAGTGGATCAGAATATAATAATATTGTAGTATATATTTAATTATAAAACACACACACACACACACACACACACACACACACACACACACACACACACACACACACACACACACACACACACACACACACACACACACACACACACACACACACACAGTGGGGGTTTCATGGGGACATAATGCAATTTATACTTTATAAATTGTATTCTATCCCGTAACCAGAAACCTACCCATCACAGAAAACTATCTGCATTTTTACATTTTCAAAAAACATTGCTTAGTATGATTTATAAGGTTTTTTCCTCAAGGGGACCAAAAATGTCCATCTTTGTGGGGACATTTTATCCCCATAATGTAAGACCTCTCTCTTTCACACACACACCAAATAAATATTTGAGCACAGGAACATTGAATAACAGACTGCAATGAGTGAATAAGACTTTTAGTATTGCTGGAACCACCCTCTGTGTGAATTTTCAAATTGTGACTAAGATATTGAGCTATTTAAAGTGACAAGTTAGAAGCTTGGTATGAAGACTATGAGAGATTCGGGTCATGATAGACAGCACAATAATTTGTCATAAAAGTACACCACGTTCTTAAAAAAAAAAAAAAAAAATCAAATGAAGCCTGAATCCTGTTTGCTAAATTTTGACAGATATCAAATATGTGCCATCTCAAACAGTGGAACCCCTCTAAGCCAATCTTTTGGTGAAATTGTGTGTCTTTGTCTCTATCTTTTGGTTTTTGAATACACAGAAAGATGATTTTGTTTTTACAGCTTGACAAATATTTGAAGTTGTTCTGAATTACGACATCAAGTTTCTGGAGGGAGAAGGCCAGTAAAGATAGAGGAGAAGAGAAGGTTGTTGGGCAGCATATACTAGCGCCTCAGGAGGTTATTTTTTTGTACTCAAAATCAATTGCTGGAAGTTGCCAAAGAAAGATATAGGATCCAGCTTCTTCTTCTTCTTGCTTACATGCATACATAATTATAAAACATTTTATTAGGCATGCATGATATACTGATACCATATTGGTTGTTTCCATCCATTCATTCATCCTTAAAAGCACTCATTGTTTAACACTATTAAATGTAATATTTAGCAATAGCAATATTAACATGCACATCCATCCATTTGCATATATATATATATATATATATATATATATATATATATATATATATATATATATATATATATATATATATATATATATATATATATATATATCTTTTTTTTTCAATATTATTGATCTGACTGTATGTGTATGACGCTGCTGCATGAGAACTGAACTGAGCTGGATGATGACATAATTTTTTGCAGAACTGCTTTATAGATTAAATTAACTACTTTAATAGTTGATGATCTTTACAACAGAACTGAATCAACTGACTTCAGCTGAACAACAGCCTAAATGCATCATTTTCCTGTTATCACTGTAAAGCAATTTGTATTGTATAAAGCGCTATATAGATAAATAATTTAAATAAATGACTTGACTTGTGCATTATAATGTTGTGATACCCAAATTCACTTGTATTGTATTTATTTTGAATCTGGTTTTATTTTTATTTTTAAAACACATTGGGCACATTAAGCCACTCATATTTAGCCCACTACGTTTCCACTGAATTGGTCCTGATGTTTGTACTGGAGCTGATGCTTCATCAGCCACTTGTTCACTTATATGAAGATGGAAAGGTATTTAAAAAATGATTTTGGCCTAGAATGGTATAGTTATAGTGTCTACCAGCAGGGACTAACTGGACCATGCTAACTAGACAAACCTTGATCACTTGAGGAGGAAATTCTAATTCTCCTGATTTTGATGTTACTTGTTATCGGTTGAAGACAGCTGCCTTTTCTTCTGTGAGAGCGCAGAAAGTGGCCATGCAGTTTGAGCATCTGCACCCTGTCAGTGGAAGATAATTAAATGATCTCCCATTGTGCATTTATGGTTAGAACAACCCGTTTCATTCCCTGATTGCCATGAGAAAAGTCAACTTGCTTCTCTTCTTTTCCGATTTTTTTTCTGCACCTCATTCTCTCTCCCAATAGATCTCGGCTGGAGTGTTAAAATGATAGCTGTGGATGTCAGGCATAACCTGTCCCTCCCCAAACTTCACACAGACCTTCAATATGTGAGTCCTGGCTCTCGCTCCTTTACCAAGACGCTTCATTAAGTTTTTATGAGAGTGGCTCGTGTCACCGATACTGACAGGAGGCCAGAGAATGAAGGAGAACAAGAGAAACCAGTGATGAGGGAGGCAGTCACTCCGCAGCCCTCCATCCATTCTCTGTGCCGCATCCTCCTTTTTTTTCTTCACGTCCTTCATTGCCTGGTCCTGACAAGGGCCCTGTGGTTGCGTTTGGGCCCCGTGACACCCTGTGGCAGATGGGAGGACCATAATAGAGATCAGGGCCCAACCTGGAGGCGTGCGGTACCGTCAAGAAAGACTGACAGCGAGGGAGAGAGAGAAAGAAATTGTGAGCACGACGGTGTTTGAAAGAGGCAGCTGGCATCTGCAGTGATGGGCTCTGCTCATTAGAGTTACTTCTTAAGTTGGATGGAGGCTCCAGTCAGAAAGAAGAAAAAGCCAGAGAGGTCAACCCCTGTCCTTCAACATGCTCTTCGACTCTCCCTCACTATATCCTGAGATGGGTTTTAACAACCTTCTCTGAGAGACCTCAGTGACAGGTGAGCTGGTCACTAGCTTAACATATCCGGGAGATATACATCATGTATTTTGCCTCCAAAACTCACAGCAATGTTTTAGTCATGCGAGCTGAGCTTGTCTGTAATATGTCTAATTCACTTCAGACGATGTTTCTCTGCTGTGTGGTCTCTCCCAGATGGGAACCGACTATATGTCTAAGCGAGCAAATCGGCTAAGTGGAAAAACTTGTTGGACTCTCGTTTCCTGCTATCGCGGGTTGCCGAGTTTCAAAGCAAACATGGCGAAAAGCTCAAACTGAACATCCGCAGCTTTTAACGCCATGTGTTCGTCCTCCATCTGCCATTAGCATCATAGCGTTACCTTCTCAAAGAGGTCAGAGGATAGTAACACACATGCACTCAGCCATCATCATTTGTTTTAGCTACTCTAGCAAACAGATGGGCAGGAATTTCAATGGTTTCTGTTGGAAACTATTCAAAGTGAATGTGCCTACTAGTCATTCCACTTAAAACTGAATGATCGTGCTGAGAGATGTTTTGTAATTAGGGACTATTTGTGTTTTTTACAGTACAACAACTTTTAAAATAGAATAATGGTAAGGTACAGTGGCATGCACTGTGGTAAAAAAAAAAAAAAAAAAAAAAAAAAAAAATATATATATATATATATACATTTTTTTTTTCTTCTCGTACAGTATAATAGATGGCAAAAAAGTCCCCACAGCACTTTTCTAAACATTCACGTTGCACTGGGAACGGCCCTGAAGCATACGTGAGCGGATTTTTTTTTTAATCATTCTAGCAAATGAGAATAATTAAAATTACCAAATATATTTTGAGACAAAGGTATATTGTCTGGTATAAGGTATAAAATCTGCCCTATTGTTTGGGCTAAAGGTGCAGTAATTGACATGATAATACATAGCTGGGTAACTTTTTCATTTGTTGGCATACCTTGGAATGATTACAAGTGAATATCATTTGTCCAATGGGTGTCCAACTTCACCATATTTGTAATGAATTATTAATCATAAAAAGTAGCATTTATTGTTTTTTTGTAAAGAAATGAAATTAAAATTGCTTCGAGCATTGTAAGCTTTCAGAAACTTTGTTTTAATAATTTTTTTTCTGTATTTTTACAGTGATCAAATTTCAATGTATTTGTTCATTAAAAGTAAATTATTTGCATATATCATTGCTACAATATTTGTTGAAGTGATTGAGCTGAATAATAATTAACTATACAGTATATACAGTACGCTATACAACACTCTGAGCAAAAGGCCCCCTTGCCGCTTCATATGACGTTTGAACAAAGCAAATTACTTTTGCCATAGCAAATTATTTGTTTTCCCACAAAAAGTGTTGTTCTATCAATGTTCAATAAAAATCTACAATCATAATGGTGTATAATATGCCACTATCATTATTATTAATCATAATTACAAAAAATCCTAACATGTCTTTTTAGTCCGGTTGTACTCTACATTTACAGATGTCACAAGCCAGACAATCATGATGCTCTAATGATGTACTAATATTCATCTTTGAAACACCAGATCTTTCTTTGATTTGACAAAAAACTACACCTGTGTGTCTTTGAGAAACTAGAGTACGTACTGAACTGAATGGTTTGAAGTCTACAGTAGTTGCAAATTAGCTGCTTTGAATTTAATCCCAGGTCTGCAGGAGGACATTTAATCAGAATTCATTTTAAGTTTGTGCGTGTGCCAGGTACGCTATACAAATAGGTTTTCAGAAATGAGAATTGTGTGATAGACTGTAGAGAAGCTTTTTGGAAAATGTACAATTTGGGCACAGATGCAGGATAAAATGAAGCTAATGTAAAAGAGGGAACTAGATGTCCGCACAGCTGTATACTTTATTAGGAACAAAGAAACATTTCACACACTTAGGTCCTTTTTCTTTTTTTTCTTGTAGCTTTGTACAACAACAACAAAGTGCCGGAAAACAACAACAAAAAACCCCACACGTTTGGAGCTTTAATATTACTCTGAATCTGAATCAAATGATCATTTTACCAATTCATCATCATTAGTAAGGTAAGAAGTATAACGTCTAGGTTACTAATGTTAAGATTGGCGTCAATGATATTTGGTCACAAGACACCCACAAACAATGAAATCACAGGTTGTGTATAAGTGACATATTTATTTTGTGAGCTACTAGTGGAGGGCACATTTCAGTCTGTTCAATAGAAACTTGCAATAGCTTGAATGATATTTTTATGGACTTTTTTTTGGACCTTGCCACCATTAGTTCCCATTCATTTTCTTTTGTATGATAAAGAGCCACCTATATTTTTCAGAAAAGCAGCTTTTGTGAAGTGAGTCAATCATATTTTACAAAGACATGAGGTAGAATAAATGATAGAATAATGTTTTGTCTGAACTATTCTTTTAAAACTGATTTCTTTGCCTCATTGAAGTTGAGCTTGTTAAATTGTCTTTGCATCTGACATTCATCTTAAAAAGGGCAGTCAAAAAAAACCTCAAAAGATTAGTGCTTAGCACTTAAGCATAATGAGCTCTCTTAGTCTCAAATCAATAGTCAGTTAGGAAGGGAGGCCCTTTTTGAAGGTAATCTGCTGTATCCTGTAAAAAGCCTTTGATTTGGTGCACTTGGGAAACAAATAGATGTTTGCATTTGAGTCAAATGGGTTTACATTCAAAATATATATTTTCCATTAGTTCTACATGATTGATAATAAAATGCAGCTTCATAAAGAGGTAACAAATCAGATCAGTGATCCCAGACAACTGAAAACTTGATCTAATATAGTATCAGCTTATAAGAGATACTGGGGCAAATATATATATATACCAAATGTGATATTAATATACTAAGTCATACAGTATATTTTAAATTTTAGTCAAAGTACATTATAATCTATAGGGTAAAAATCGTACATCACACAAAAACCTTTGATTGGTATTTACATTTAAAATGTACAGTCTTTCTCTTTTGGGTAAATATAAACAAACAAAAGCATATTGGCTATATTTAAAAAAAGGTAATGATCCCTTTTAACAAGAAATATGCCAAAACAGAAAAAAAAAAAAAAAAAAAGTAAAACAATTTCATTGGGTCTTTAAAACCAGTTCTACATCCTCCGGGCCAAATTTGATGATCGTTGTTGAGCTTTTCCATAGATAATAGGGACACAAAGAGGAACATGACTGCATTTTGGACATAACTTCTAGTTTTTCGGCTTCTCTTATCATATGATATATTCTTTAAACTTCATTACAAACTTACATAAAACTGGCACACCATTTTGGGGCAGCTGATAATTTGGGAACTGCTGGCAAAAGTTGACTTAAGTTTCCAGAAGATAGAAAGCTATACCCCACTTTCTGAAGATGCTCGAAACAACCCTACTGGGACTCTTGTATAGCAGATGGTTTACAGTGAAACACGCTGCTCTTATATGATTTCTAATGCAACACTCTCATGTCATCGCTCCCCAGACTCACCCTGGCATGAATTTGTGTTTGGGAAGTACTCTCATTTTTTTATTAGTGTTTAGAGGGCTGACAGCTTCACAAAGGTCATGTTGGGGATCTTATAGCAAATGCTAGAGCTTAGTTAACTGTATCTGTGGGAATGTCAGAGCGGTGTACACCAAACAAACAGTCAGTTAATTAAAAGCGATGTCTGCTTTATCTGCTCGGACTCTGAAAAGGTGCTGTATATTAGTATAACTGTCTTATGCCTTGTCTTTTTTGTTGTTATTTTTCATTCCCCAGCAGGTACAATGACAGGAATGTGCACTGCACATTAAAATCACATCTTCGATGTATATTAATGATGATGCAGGCTATTTAATCTGAAACGGTCTAAAACAAACATGGCTCTAAAAAAACTGTGGCTCTATGGTGCTAAACCAAATACAACAAAACTTGGTTGGTGATGCTATTAGTGCCGAAATTACACAATATCCAGAAGAAGAAGAAATAAATACCCTTTTTATTGTTTTTAGAGAAGATGCATGCCTCAATTTTCTCCATAGAGAAACTGATTTGATAAAATTATGAGCAGTTCCTTACAAAATAAGAAAGCCAGTACATACACAGTTCTAAACCGATCTCACGGTAATTCATTAATATTTTACAAGGTGGCTAATTTGTACAATTTGAACCGTACACATTTTTTTTAAAAAGTAACCAGGAAGGACCACGCCTAACTCCATCCCTAAACTCACTAATTGCTGTGACAATATATCTCAAAACAAAAATGCATCAATATGTATCGTGGATAGTGACAATATGTATTGTGTATAGTTCACCCAAAATGAAAATTACTGTGTGAGAGTTTACAGAGTGTCAGTGTAATGTTGAATATAATGTATAATAATGCAATGGGGGAATATTTTGGGTCCTGATAATGCCAAATGTCTTATGTTACCAGTAAAAAGTGGCCTACATTATTTGAAATATATCTAGTCAGTGATAGAGTGCAAGCATATTTGTCTGAAATAACTCTGCATTGTCAGCTTCAGAATCAAGAATTTTTTTTATTGTGGTGTCACCGTTGTCCTGTGCGTTGGGTCACCAGCACCAAGTCCAAGCCTATTAATTTCCGCACCCAATGTAATCCCACACATATATATATATATATATATATATATATATATATATATATATATATATATATATATATATATATATATATATATATATATATATATATATATATATTATTTAATAAATAATAAATACTCATTCATAGTTCATCCAGTTCTGAAGTTAATACATACAAATGTATTGGAGTAAAGAGTACATTTACTTATTGAAAAATATAGGTTTCTGAAAGAACCATTTATGCAGCTTGATTTTTAAGGGTCTTAATGAACTCTCGAAGATAATTGAAAGACAACGTATTTCAAAAGAATGTATTGTTCTAGTGTTTTAATCAAAGTGTTTTAGTGGTTAACATATGTATATATTAGACAATCAAAATCTGAGCATCTAGGTGGGGTTTTAAATAGGATATCTAATCATTACTGCCATTCTGAGCACAGCTTTAAATGGACTCCAGTTTCAGATCATCTTGTCTATGAAATGAGCTGGATTAATTGGCAACACATTCAGCCAATTGTAAGGTTTCTCTCTTTCCATCTCAGTAATCCAACCAAAGTGCCTTTTGGACAAGTCAGTCCCCTCAGCAGCCATCTTGCCAGCAGCTACCAAATGTAAAACAGTAAACACTTAAGTATTGAACCAAACTAATCAGCTTTGAGATGAATCACAACAGTACTACATTTAATTCGATCAAATACTTGAAAATCACAATAAAAGACATATACGTACAACATATAAATACGACGTATTATATAACAATACCCTCATGTCACGATTCGATACATATCACGATACTCCAAGACATATGGTAAAATGTTAACTAAAAATGTACTGTTGATTAAAATGTTAAACATATTGGCATGTTTGATATATTTCTATGAAATAATAAAAAAAAAAAAAAAAAAAAAAAAAAAAATATATATATATATACAGGTTCAATTAAAAACAATGTGCACTAATAAATAGGGCACACATTGGCCAGGAATGTGCATTGAGTAATTTGAGGTTGAGTTTGAAGTGAACATACTGTATTATAAATGTCCCTTAGTCTATTGTAATTAGAGTAAAGAACCTCAAACACAGTTTTCTCTACAGTTCACTCAGGCCATACATTGAAACTGCAAAAATGGGTCATTCAGAAATCTTGAGGCAGTGCCAACTAAACTAGACCTTACGGCAAACACAATTAAGCACAGTTACTAATTTCACAAATGCAAAGAAGTCATTTTTATATACAAATCTTAAAGGTATAGTAAAAAGACATATACAATGACAGTTTTAGGTGCAAGGCACCTTGGCTAACATTCTATGTGGGCGGCAGTGAGATAAGTAGCTAAAAAAAAAAACGTTAAAATGTAATATATGTCCCTTTTAAAGCAAGTTTTTGAAACAATTAATTTTTGCTACTATCACTGTTGGAGAGTCCAGTGTTCAAACTGTGTCTCTGCCTCATCGTTCTCTCCACTAATGACAACAGTCACACTGTAGATTGAAATATCTTTCCCTCTCTCCATATGACAAATTAAAATTCACTCAAGCATCGATTCTCTTATTATAATTGCCCTTAGGGAAATGAGCTTTTCAGGAGAGAAGAAAAAACGTGGAGGAAAAAAAGTAAATTGAGTCTTAACCCCATGGATACATTGACAGCAGTTGCTTTGTGGGTCTCATCTGCCCCTGTTGAATTAGTGTACAGGGAATGTATAGAGTAAATGTATTGTGTATGGAGGGCAAGGTCAATAAACAACAGAGGGAAGCTGACATGACCTCAGAACTCTTAAGATTATACTGTTTGCTTAGACAAGAGCCGCACTGAATTCAATGTGTGCTGTTATCAATGTTGATGCCAGCGACCCTAAAACCTAGTAACATTTGATTCGAACAGGGTTTAATTTATAGCTTACTGTGGGACATATTATCTGTATTAGGTTTGAAATAAATTGCAGAAGGAAATAAAGTAATATATACGCTAATTCATTAAAGGGGCAAACTGTTATCTGTTCTGTAAAGTGAGATTACCAACCTAAAATATTACTCCATTCACTCTCTCACTAGAGACTCTCCTTTTTTCTCATATTACTAAAATATTTAGCATTTTGATTCCCAATGTCTGACTCCTGTTACTTAAAATAAAATCATCTACTCGGAAGGTTGTTCATGCAATTCTCTTGAAGATAATTAAGAGTCCATTGGGAATTCAGAGTAACATCATCACTAAGAATTTTAATTTCTTATATTTCTGATAAGAAATATATGAAAGTAATAAAGCAAATGTTTCTGGTAATGTGATGCTAAAAGGGAAGAAATGTATAATTTTATATTTAAATAAAATGATATCTTGTTTTGTGAGTGTACTAAACAGGTTTCCCAAACACTCTCCATCTGCTATTGGTCAAATATTCAGGTAGCCCCAGCTCAAACTCATGCCATTGGTTGAGTCAGTTTTGCTTTGTTGGGCTGGTTAAAACATTTTAAATAAACTGAGCCTCTTCATATTAGGCAACACTACGACAGCAGAAATTATCAAAAGAAAAAGAAAAAATCTTCAGCTTTAATACAAGCACACTCGTGTTAATGGTTTGCCTTTTGCTTCTGAAATTCTTGCTCATAGAGACTATGTCAGGACTCTTCAGCTGCTTGGTTTTCAAGGTCTGAATTATTCAAATTTAAATTAGAGTAGGGAAAAACATTATCAAATCTAATTATCTAATTGTAGTCAAACTAGCTAAGCTAAACGCACTGTTTATTAACATTAATATTGTAAGGGGGATTCCATTAATATGTGTGAATATCTTTTCAAAGGTCTGGCTGGTGAACAAACATGATTGCACAGCTTCAACTATCCAATAAAATGGGGTTTGAAAAATTATGCTTTAAAACAATTCACATATATAAATGATTCATTTGAAAATGGTCCTGTTGTTTTTACAATATGAAATCTGCGGAAAAACAAAGATTTATACAGTATATATTTGACAAAATTAACTCACACAACTGTCTATTCACAAAAATAATACTTTTTAAAATTAAAATGTACATGTATTCACATGTATTCTTTGTGCAAGTATTTTGACAAATGCAGACATTTACAGATAATCGTTGAGGAGTGCAGAGCAAACCATTTGGAACTGATGTTGTTAAAAATAGATCATCAGCATGAACACCCACACTGTTAAAAAATATTGTTGGTTGAACTTCAAATTGTGAGTTAATTAAAATTAAATAAATAAATAAATAAATAAATAGTAATACATTTAAGGAGATTGGTTTAATCAACAGAAACTACAAAATATTATGTTATCTCATATCAACTGGAAATCTCATTCATCTGAATAGTAGTATTATAAAAATATATATATAATATTTGCATACATGCATTTGGCAATATAATATATGAGTCTATACTGTACTAATTAAGAAAAGAAGCTGAACTATAGCCAGAAATTACTTGAAATTATTGTTCTAATTCAGAAATGAGCTGTAGCCAGTGCTTTTGAACACACCGCTAAGTTTTGCAAATAAATCTGTATCAGATCAGCAAGTTCATCGTTATCAAAAAAATCATTAACAAGCCAGAGCAATTATTATTAATTATTAATGCATCAATTATAGGTAAATAAATTCTATGTTGATTGTAATAGCTCAGTCCCAACATTTTGTGGTGAAATATATTTTATAAAATGACTGCTACACTATATACATATATGTATATATACAGATTGTACAATATATATATATATATATATATATATATATATATATATATATATATATATATATTGTTAACAATATTAACATGGAGCAGATGAAGACAAAGGGGGGAAAAAAGTACCCAGACCACAGTACCACATCTGGCCTCAGCGTTGTCTGGACAAACTGGGGGAACTACAGCCTTCCTCTCAAGTCGACCTTCATTTCCCATGATTGGGCCTTTTTTAGCAGACTGGTTCTTGTTGCTGCTGTGGTTGTTGGCTTTTCCCCATTCCCTTACAAACTGGATTGATGTTGTTTTCCGAAGTGGTTGGCGTTTCTTTTTCCTCTCCTGCTCTAAGGTGTTGGCGAGTGTCATGAGCACCCTGTCGTGGCGCCACCTGTACCTTTCCTGAGTGAGTGCTTTTTTCACACCCGGACAGGATGTGTGCCATGGTGCCCCTCTCCCCACAAAGCTTGTACAATGGGTCCACTCTCATAACCCACTTGTACAAGTTTGTTAGGTTTGGGAGTGTATCATACACTGATCTCAGCAGGAAGGAGATGCGGAACGGCTCCAGTCTCCATAGGTCCGCCCAGGTAATCTTCCTCTTGGGAAGATCCCGTTTGGGGTCCAGGCTCCTTGGAAAGCTAGGTCCAATGTCCTTGACCTTCGTCCTTCCTCTTCCAGGATCCGTACCTCCTATTGAATCCTTACTCTTCTTTTACTGGTTCCTGCCTTCCTCCACTTTTGGAAATGGGAGGTTCCAAGACCCTGTCTTCCTGCGCATGGCACTCCAAGGATATCACGTAGCTTCAACATGCTCTCAGCTTGTGCAACAGAAGAATCAGCTGCCAACTTGCGACCTGATCTTGTGATGACGCCTGCATGTCTGACTTGTTCATCCTTTGAATCTCTGTTATGTCATTAGGACTCTGCACTTTGCAACTTTAAATTCCTCAACCACAGATAACAGGGGAAGTTGGAGCTGCCCTGATCTTTTGTAGAGGCCTACTGCAGTGAAGCTTGGAGGGATTCCCAACCACTTTCTGAGGTACTTCGAATTGATCTTCCTCTCCACTCCTTCAACGCATGCCATCGGGACCGCATACACAGTCAGCAGCCACATGAGTCGTCTTGGCAACAGTCCGTGTTGATACAGCCAAGCTTTAAACTTCCCAGGGAGCCCCGATTTTTCGATCCTCCTCAGCCATTCCTCCATCTGCTTTTCCGTACTGGCTATGTTGTTCATATCAATAAGTGAGTCATTTAACCACTTTCCGAGGCACTTGATTGGATTCTCCTCTATCAATGGAATCACTTCCCCTTGCACATGCAGCTTGAACCTGTTGGTCAATTTCCCGTTCCTGATCACCAAACTCCTGCATTTCTTTGGCTTAAACTTCATTCTGGCCCACGTTGCCATGTGGTCCAGAAAAAATAGCACCAACCTTACCTCCACATGGCTTGTGGTCATCACGATAAGGTCATCCATGAAACCTCTTATTGGGGGTTGTCAGATGCCTTACTCCATTTTTGGACCCCGGGCGTCCTTCGCCGCAGCTGTTATTAGGAGTTTCATTTCCATGACAAAGAGGATAGGGGAGATTGTGCAGCCAGTTATGATACCTTTTTCCAGGCTTTGCCACTGAGTTGTAAAATGGGCTGCCTTGAATCGTAGCTGGATTCCACCGAAGTAGCTGATGATCATTATTTTGATGTGCTGTGGGATGTGGTAGTGGTCTAATGCTGCATGGATGAGGGCGTGAGGGATTTATCCATAGGCATTGGCCAAATCCAGCCAGACTGTTGCCCTTAATGACTTTAGCCTCACGGATCATCTGACTGAGAACTCCGGCGATCTTGAAAGGACGATCTTGCCTTCTACACTTAGCAGTGAGATTGTTCTGAAATGGTCAATGGTTGAGGAGTTCTCTTCCTTTGGCACGAAATAGCCTTCTGCCTTCTTCCAGCCTGATGGAATGGTATTCTTTCTCCAGATCCTCCGGAACAGCTTCCAGAGGAGCATTGGGCATATCTTATATACCTTGTAGGGTATACAGCTTGGGCCGGGGGCAGACCCTGTTCTGGTCTTCTTCACCACCTCTTGGATTTCCTTCCAGGATGGTTCACTGATGTCTTTTTCTGGGGTCTTTATACTGTTGATGCTTGGGTTGGTCTCCAGGGCTTGGTTTCTCGAGGTGTCATTGTGGGTCTCATTGTGGGTCTCCTTGATGCCTTCCCTTTCATCAGCAAAAGCTCTTTTGAACTTCTTGGTGAGTCTTGATTTCTCCCCTCAGATGATGAATTTCCCTCTCTCTTCTGCTTGGCTGGTGTGCAGACTTGATGTTGATTTTCTTCTCCTTAATTCCAAATCGCTCCCTTGTCAGGTTATAGGTTATTTTTGTGAGAGTATTGACTTTCTGCTCAGCCGTCCCTGCTAGTGTGTCTTTTAGCACTTTGTCGAGATATTAGTCTAGTTGGTACCACTCTTTGTTATCGCTCATCTTGGGCCATTTGATTCGTTCCCTTGCAGGGTGGGGTTGGCTCCCTGGGGTGGCATCAGGTGGGTCCCTCCTGAGGTCTTGGGGTGACACAGGTGCTGAAAGATCTCCAGTACTGTGGGGTGCTTCCTGCTTGGAGCTCACTTGCGTCTCACCTGCTCCTGTGACACCTCTTTTCTACTGTTGGTTCGGCTTTGGTGTATCTTAAGCCTTCTTTTGTTCTTGCAGGTCTTTCTGCATGTATATTTTCATATGTATATATATATGCAGAAAGACCTGCATCAAAAACTGTTTTCACTAATTGAGAACAGTAATAAATGTTCCTTGAGCAGTACATTAGCATATTAGAATGATTTCTGAAGGATCATGTGACACTGAAGACTGGAGTAATGATGCTGAAAATTCAGCTTTGATCAGGAATAAATTACATTTTAACGTATATTAAAACGATTATTTTAAATTGTAATAATATTTACCCAGATAGCTGTTTCTACTGCATTTTTGACCAAATAAATGTAGCCTTCCTTTGAAAATCATTAAAGATAATATTGCACCAAACAGCCATAGTACGAAGTGATTCTGATGCTTAAGAACGTGTCGACTTTGACTTGTAGGATCAAAAGATCTGACTGGTGAATATGTGTGTGTGCATTTGTAGGGTATTACAGTCACAGCTCCAGAGGTCATTCTCTGTGATCTCCTCACTGAAATGAATTATGACACAAGAAGAGATATAGGCGAGAGCGCTGCCGACCGGACTCTTTTTTCCCCTCTCTCTTTGCAGGAAAAGGACATGGAGTCTCTGTGAATTCTCGTAGAAGAAGCTGTCACTCCCTCTGTCACTCGCCGCTTGTATCCTCTTGAAGGCAAAATGTCATCCAACTTGTCAGGACTCTAATCCCAGAGAACCATTTACTGTAGTGCTCCATCTCTCTTTCTGTCCTTTTCGTCTCTCAACATCCTCTCCTTTACAAACTTCTCCCCTTCCATTTGTGTCTTCCCTCTCATAAATATTCCTTTCTCTGCACCCACACTCTCTCTCTCTATCTACAGGCCCGCTGACGATCATCTCTCCAGCGTGACACGTTAACTTGATCAGTGATCATGAGTGATGTCACGGACAAGAGGTGTGTGTCTCTCATCCCTTAACGACCTCCATGACTCACTCCCATCCATCATTTCACTTTTCCAGCACCATTCCACTGCCTCTGTCATTGAAATAACAGCTGTTCCTCCCCAAAGTTGCTGTATCCCTGTGTGGCGCTCTCACAGACCTCTCCCTGAGCAGCTGCACTGTGACTGGAGATGCTGGGGTGTTTCCCGCTAATTACCCAGCGCAAACAAAGCCCCAGGGCCGTGTTGCTACTTCCTGTTTATTTCTTTCATTTGTTCTTTTTTTAATCAGGGTCTGCACACACTCAATCAGAGATGCTAATCTTGCTAGGGGATTAGCTATTCCGCTGTGTTTTAAACACATTACATTTCTCGTCAACTTTCTCAAAACAATCCGCATTCGGTGGAGACATTAGCATGTTTCTGTCGAAGCAAAGCAGTGCCTTTATCTACACCTCTCCTCTTCATCATCATTCCTCTCAGCCTCACTTCCTTCTTGTTTTCAGTCTATATGTCTTCTCAAATTAGCAGACCCGTCGCTATGGGCGAGCCATAGGGGGCCGGGCCCGCCCCAAAAAATGCTTGTGCCCCCCCACTTGAGGCACAGATAATTTAATTTTAATTTAATTTTAATATTATCATAGTTGCTAATTTTGTGTTGCATTAATGTTGCATTCTTTATCATTAAAATATTAAAAATATAAAGAAACAATGGTGTGATTTAGTTTGATTTATGGGAATCTACACTGCAACAGCCTATCACGGCCTTACAAAAGAATGTTAGGCTACGGAAGTGACATACAACTCAACAGTTACCGCGCATTTTTGAAAGTTGTTTCAAAACGAGTTTTCGCCAGCTTACTCGCTTCAGTTCCTTCCGAGTGGAATAATACTTTGGAATAAATAATACTTTGATGAGGAGGTTCTGCTTGGAGAAACGCTTCCTCCCGCTGTACTGGGACTGGAGAGAGGACAGCGCTGCCTCCACTCAAAGTATCTGTGCGAGTGAATTTGCATGCGTGCGTGTGTGTATGTATGTGTGTGTCATGGCAATGCCCTCAAAAATGCCAAGTGCTAATAAAAAATCAGCAGTTTAATATGAATTTACTATGTGCACCATTCTGCATGAACTGAGTTGTCTTTAGAATGTACTGAATTGTAATTTTTTTCATGCATTTTTTAAACTTTATCCAAAGCTATTTGTATTGCATTCAAATTATTTATTTAATCAGCAACAATACAATAAGGTTTAGTTCGTTAACATTTGTTTTAGGGATAAACAAAAGTTTAAAATAACACTTCTGTCATTAATTATTCACCAACATATTGTTCCAAACCCGTAAGACATTCGTTCATCTTCGGAACATAAATGAAAATCTTTTTGATGAAATCTGAGAGCTTTCTGTCATTGACAGCTACGCAACTTTGACGCTTCAAAACTTTATAGAGATCCTTAGTGAAAAAAATATATACCGAAATATATTTAAAATACATTTATTTTATACTAAGTATACTACAAATCCATTAACATTACTGACATATAATGCTTGAGGCTTACTGATATAATTAAACTTTATTTTGAGTACTTCTATATTGCACAATGCACATTTCTTAATATTAAGCCTAAAATGTGTTTTAACATCACTATTAGTAAGGATGGTATGATCTCTGTATAATATCAGTCTTTACACTCTAATAAATGCTTGGTTGTTTTAATACATTTTGGGTCAAATATGGACAAACTCAAACATTGGGTTAAAAATGTAATTTAAAAATTGAACCCAATATGGCTGGGTTTGTCCATATTTGACCCAATATTGTGTTAAAATATTTTTTTAGAGTGTAAGTGCAAGATATTTAAGATATACGCAATATGCAATACAGATTTCTTTTTAAATGTGTTTATTTTGTTTGTCCTTTTTATTTGAAACAGTTTTTGATTCCGTATAGTTCTTCACTTAGACATACGCAATATCCTTTTTTTCTTGTTCCTAAAATTTTCAGTGAAGTTGGACGTATGTCATTTCAGTATAAAGCCCCTTTTGACTGGAATAATCTTACTGTTTCTCTGAGATCGACTACCTCCCTTAATCGCTTTAGGATATCCTTGTTTTCTTATCTTAAAATAACATCTTCATGTTTTTGATTTTTTTTCTTTTTTTTTTTGAGAAGTCGAGGATTTTAAGTTATAAACTGGTCTTATGTTGATGTTACTGATGTATGAGTTGTTGTATTTCAACTGTTGTTTGTGGGTGTGGGGGACAGGTTGAGCATTTATTTTGTTTTGTATATTTGTAGTGTGTGTTTATTTTGTAAGGTTGTTGTGTTGTATTATTCTATTTGTGTTTTTAGGACCCCCTTGAAAATGAGATGTTACATTTCAAGGGGCTATCCTTTTAATAAATTAAAATTAAATAGTTCCACTTTAGCACAATCAAGTATACTTAAGTATATCGTTAGTTGGACCTTAGCACTATTTCTGGATGACTAAAGTGCATTAAGTACAAAATGAATTGTTAAATTTAGCAGACTTAAAGTATACCAATTTAGTGTATTAAAAGTACAATTGCAGGGTATTTATATTAATTACATAATATGCAAATGGATTGTAGTACTGTATACTTAGTATAAAATGAATGTATTTCAAATACATTTGGTACATTTATTTTTCATCAGGGATTGTAAAACAAATCCAGATGAATTGTGCGGTTTAGTCCAAATTATCTGAAGAGACACAATTTCTATATATGATGAACAGATTGAATTTAGGCTTTGGAAATCAGTTCATGTACTACCTTGAAATCAAACATAACATTTGGCATTGCGCCATGCACTGCTGTTTGAGTTTTTAAACATTGTGGTATCAATGTTTTCAGTTATACCTGCTCTTAAACAGTACTGTATATAAAAAACAAATTGTGGTTGGTTGGACAACGCCAATATTGGCCTACTTAGGATAATCCATCTGATCAACCTACTAGACCATATTGGATCAACTGATGACCTTAAATCACCAACTTGGAACAGCTAAAAACCATGTAACTTTTACCAAAAGCTATTTTTAGCTGGATTTTCCTGCATCTTCCCCCTTCCTTATCCCCACATCGTGACTTTTTACACCAGGAACGCTCATTGTAGTTGATTGTGTGCTTGTTCTTAAGACATAGGTATCTGTCTGAATGATGAAATGGCTCCCTGTAAGCTTGAAGCTTTTTGTTTAAACACGGATTTGTGTCACATTTCCATTCCAACTATACAAATAGAGCCCCAAACAAGCTGTGCCTCCCACCATGCATTTGTAATGCCGTCATTCCATCTCTGGATTGTTTGGATTCCTACACAGGGGAAGTTTACTTATAGAAGAGTTTCAGACATGATAGATGGTCCATGAAAGTGTGCTTTTACGAAGTCCACACAATTTGCTTGTCTCAAGTTGCATTTCGAAATGTAAACAGGTTTGTTTTCGCTTCGTGAAATGTGATGCGCTGTGATTAACATTCGAAAACGCCTTAACCCAAAGCCTCTCGCTTGCTCTCTCAAAATATCTCTAGTCCGCACTTAAAAGTAGACCAGTGGGGTGTCAGTTATAATATCTAATTAATGAGTTAATTAAAAGACTTCTCTCCTTTTTTCACATGGTGTCAGAAAGAGAGCAGATGTCTATATATATTTAGTGCTAAAGTTCCCCTCCATTACTCTCCTCCTTTGAGTAACTTTTACCACTTTTTTTGCTTTAAGGTCAAGCAACCAGATAAAAATCTAGGTAAAAGTGTTGTGTAATAGATGCTATGATCCGACAAGGATACAAAGAGGACTTCCAAAGATGTCTTCCATGTCCTCAAGGGAATTTTTTTTTGAGAGAAAACTAAAAGAAATGAAGAGAGACGGGGCTGTAAGTACACATCTTACAGAAATTCTGCATGTGTAGCTGCTGAGTTCAGGTCAGTCAGACCTGTTTAATGTCACTGATGTTGTCACCTCTGGATGAATGGTACCCTAGGGGTCCATCAGAAGCAGCTCGACTCCCATTCCAATGACCTTCACTATGATGCATGTCTGCACAGGGAAAAAAAGAGTGATTCGCGTGTGCATCCTTTTACTGCGTGGGTCAGTCCACACAGCTTTACTCTCGGTTGTAGGGCTCGGCCTGGAAAAAGCATCGGCCATTTGCTACGCTGTCACAAACATCTCCCCGATGAGACTTCCACCAGGGTCTGTGTGACAGAACAATAAGAGGCTTATTAGAAATTCACGATTAAGTGATTAGTTTTACATCAGCAGAGAGAAAAGTAGTGGTTCTGTGGAAACAAAGCTTTTGGTTAAAAAATAAATGTCAAAAATTTGTCTCTCAAGGCAGGTACTGAGACCTCCATGCTAGAGTTATTTTACACTGCCAAAATACAGTATTTTGACATGCATTCAGCCTAATGTCTGCTTATTTTTATTGCAAAAAAAAAAAATGTATTAGTATGTTGCCTTGTTTTCCAGTAAAAAATCTACACATCTTTAATAGAAGATTTACTCGAGAAACCAAATGATATACCAAGACATCTTTGCAGAGAATCAAATAGAATTTTTTGTCTTGCTCCATTGGCAAATTGACAACTAAATGGATTCATTCAACAATGTGCATGTATGGAATATGAACTAATGATACATGTATTTTTATAGCTTTTGATATCTTTTGAATCAACGCACACACAGAGACACATATATATATATATATATATATATATATATATATATATATATATATATATATATATATATATATAGTCACAAAATGCTCCGAGACAAGAAGGTGGAGGACCTAAATGCAGTATTTATTGAACAGGGTAATCCAAAGATGTAATCCAAAGTACAGGCAAGGTTAAACACAGGCAGGCAGGCAGTCCATACAAACAAACACAACAACGCAGGGAACAAGGGCAAAAGATTAATCCACGGAATGGGCAATAAATCCAAAGCCAAGAGACATGAAACTAGGGAGAATGCTCATAATTGAAGTGTAACACTAAACAAGACTTTGCATGGAATTAATGCATGTACATGGTTTCAATAGGCTTAGACTAACAAGGTAATGAGACACAGGTGGATGCAATCAGGAATGATGAGTCCGTGCAGTGAGCTATGGGAAATGTAGTTTGTGAGGGAATGACAGAGTGATTCAGTTGGATTTGATACTAGATTTGATATTTGGTTGTATTCTATTGACAATAATTTGATTTGATTTTTTTATTGTATTTATTGATCAATTTAAATGCATTTTACAGTGATGCATATTGACCAACTAAACAAAGATACACACAGAGTGGCACTGTTTTATTTTCAATAATTACACAAAAAAAGTGTAGGATTTACTTTGCAGGATTTACTTTGAAACAATTTTCATTAAGACATTTCAAGAGAATTTTAAAATTAACTACAAGGAGTGTTTTATAATACAAGTCTGATTTACAACTTAGAAAAATGTTACAGTGTACACAATTTTCATTCAATGAAAGTGTGCTGCACATATAACATAATGTTTTACTATGTGTATATTTTAAATATTGCATACCAGATATTGCATATCTTTTTAAATCAGTTATCTCAATCCATTTAAAAGTCAGTTCAAGATCAATGAATCGAAACAATGAGTGAATCGTTACACTTTACACGTTACACTCATCATGATTCACGCATATGAATTCCTATGCTTTAAGTAACTTTATGTGAGCCTGATCCCAAATTAAGAGGAAAACTGTACTTTGACCATTGTGGTCAGGTGATTGTCAGATGACCAGTTTTGGAACCACAAACACGAATCAGATGCCTAAAAATCTGATTTCAGAAGTGTTTTTGTTATTTACACAAATGCAACAATATCTGTGCTTCAGTAGATGTGTGAAACAGTCAGAAGTGGTTGATAGTGCGACACCAGAGTAAAACAGAATATTAATATAAGTGAAATTTCGAGAATGCCTCATGAGAGACGAATGTTCTGCCCATCGAATTATGAAAATGAATCTTAAAGTGAGCAGTGTAAAGATGTTTATTGACCCAGTGCCCCACTCTTGTGTGTCTTTACGTGGTGTAATTGCGGTCCAGCATCGAATGGAGACTGATTCTTCCGGAGGATACATCCATTTGTCTTAATCTGCCGTGACCTACATCCCAGACATCTTCTCCTCTAAAGCCGAATCTCGCACTGGATTGCAGGAGCACTCTTCTTAGCCGAGCATAAGTGTAATTGATGACTTTGACCTTCTAATGGTCCGGCATATTCAGTCACTCACAGATACAGCATCCCGAGTCTCTTAAGGGCGCAAGTACACAAATAAATTACCTGACGAGGAGACCGGTTTTACCAAATGGAATAAAATAAAATACGTGGGAACTGTCACCACCCTTCTTCTTCGAAAAGGTTAATCCTCAATCTTGGATTCGTTTGAGTGTAAGCCTGAAAATAACATGCGAGACATATGTTTTCCTAAACTCTTTCTTTCTTCCTCTTCCTCTCTCTCTCTCTCTCTCTCTCTCTCTCTCTCTCTCTCTCTCTCTCTCTCTCTCTCTCTCTCTCTCTCTCTCTCTGTCTCTCTTCTCTCTCTCTCTCTCTCTCTCTCTCTCTCTCTCTCTCTCTCTCTCTCTCTCTCTCTCTCTGTCTCTCTCTCTCGCTCTCGCTCTCTCTCTTTCATTCTTTCTTTCTTCTGCTTTCTGTATCGGTAAGAGAGGTCTTAGACGCCCGCTGCTGTATTAAACTCAAATGCTGCTGAAGTGGATTGGATCACACCAGGAAACAACACTCTGGCTAATCTAACACAGTCAATGTTCATCAACAAAAATGTGTCATCCACTGACAAGGACAAATTGTTACTCTCAAATGGTTTGGGAAGGGAAGTCAGCGTGATGTGTTTGCTTTGTTCTTTCCGGGACTTTGCAGACATGTACACATGTTAGAACCTTCCATTCGCCAATCTCTCGGTCGTTAGTTATGTTGCGTTATTCTGTTGCAATTAATCAAAAGGCCGTCAATTTCCTCAAAAACTCATTCAGCCACATCTGTCTATCCCCTTTTGTGATATTATATGTGTGCATTTGGCAGATGATTATATTTTTCCAAAGTGATTTAAATTGCATTTGAGATACACATTTGATCAGTTCATGCATTCTCTGAGAAGTGAACCCATGTTCTTTGAGATAGCTAGTGCCATGTTTAGGAATTTATAAAGGTTAACAAATTTGAGTGAAAAACAGGACACTCATTGTGAAAAAGAAGTGTGCTTAATTGTATTGAATATGCAGTTGTAGTGTACAAATTGTTAAAGTACTTTTAGTAACACTTTATTTTACAGCGTCCCTGTTACATATCTTACATGTGCGGACTATACTATAGTAATAAAAGTAAAGTATGCATAATTACAATCAATACTCTAAATCAAACCCTAACCCTAATTAAGTAGTATATATGTGTATGAAATTTGAAAAGTACAAATATGCATGACATACAAGTTTACAAATGACATTAAAGCATAATTTAGTTAACCATAAATGGTTGTCGGTACATTCAACTGTACACTTTAACCATTTTTTTAAGACTATAGAAGTAATTATGACATTACATATAAAGATGTGCAACTAATTACATTTAATGTAATTTTATACGTCTCCATAAACACTACATTCAGTTTGCACTTCGTTTTTTTGTAATAAGTACAGTGAAAAAAAAAGGTGTAGGCCTATGATTTACTTTGAAACAAGTTTCCCTCAGAAATTGCATGTAAATTTCACAAATAAAAGACTGATAATGCATTTACTTGTAAAATGTGCTCCAACGATCTTGTTACAAAACACAATTTGGTCACACTTTAGTTTACAGTCCCATTCTCACTAATAACTACAACTTTTGACTCAATAAACTCCTAATTACAACTTATTAATAGTTAGGTAGTAGTTAAGTTTATCTATAGGGTTAAGGGATGTGGAATATGGTCATTCAGAATAAGGCATTCATATGTGCTTTATAAGTACTAATAAACAGCCAATATCCTTATATGCATGCTAACCAGAAACTAGTTAACAGTGAGAAATGAACCCTAAACTAAAGTGCTACCAAACATTTTTATAGTGTATTCTTTTTAAAAGTATGCCTATGTGTACTTATTTTTCACAAGGGCCAACAAGAACTGAACGTCCAGAACAAAGCAGAGTTTGCACATGCAGTTGCTCCAGAAAGGAAAAAGGGATGAATTATGGTGTGGGCAGGTAGCGGGCAGCATATGAGGGACTTGGACATGCTTTAGATGGATTTCCGACATGCAGTTCCATTGTAAGCTGTGACACAAAGACTCGAGACGTATGCCAGGAGCTTTACATCCATGGCCAGAAACCACAGCTGGCTAGAGGCTTCCTAAATCTCATCTCCTGGTCCAGACACAAGGGAGGAGGAAAAAAGCTTGGTAGAAAGAGTCAAAAGGAAGAATTATCAGACTGACAGAGAAGTGCAAGGAGGAAGAACGAGGGGGAGGGTGACGAGAGGGAAAGCCGCCCCGTAGCTCTTGCTCCTCTGGGGCAGGAGTTGGCGGGTGATGGCACAGATGGTACTTATCGCCGGGGGTATGGAGTGCCTTCGGCTGGGGGGAGAGCAGAAGGAGTGATGAGAGGTAGAGAGAGGACGTCATGGCAGGTAGGAATCCGGTGAGGGTCCGCCATCCGGCTCCAGTCATAGATGGATGAGACCAGGGGGAACGAGCCATTTATGTGCAAGTCTCTGTTGGACAAATGGGGCAGGAAAGAGATGTAGAATGGGGGTGGAAAGACTTGGAGTGCCTGAATAGGTTTCCTGGCAATCTGAGTGCTGGATGGCACGGTGAAGACTGCTGAATCCTCCAAAGACGGTCCGTGCCAGGCAGTGCCAGCCTGTACTATGGCGTGCCATGTGCTGTCACGGGACGGACCTTGTGGATTTTGATGCACAAGTTTGTTGCTCAGTTGTTGGAGATAGATGCTCGATAAACATAAGTTGACTGGAGTGATAAATTAACTTCCAGTGACAAAATCCTCCCCTCACATCATTAACTCGAGTGAAGTATACTGCTGGAAATCCAGAAAAATCCACCCATGCTAGCTGGATTCACAAGCTCTGGCTGGTCCAAGCTGGCCCAGATGCTTGAACAGCTAAAATAAAATCAACTAAAATAGATCATACACATTATTATTATTTGATGTTGATTTATATTATTTAAACCTTGTATGATATGCTACACTAATGAACGTAACAAGCACAATTTCAAATCAAATAGCTGTGTTGCTGTCTTGATATGTTTAATAAATATGTATATATATGAATGATATATTTCTCTGTCTTTCTGAGATGGCAAAGATTTGTGCATGTGTATGCATAGTAAAAGTTGTTTTAGCAGTTTTCAACAACGGAATATTTCACGTTCTGTAATCAGCTTTCTGACTCTTATTTGAGGACGTTGCTTCAACAACTGAAATACATTTATATAAATAAAAAAATATTATTTTATGAGTTATACAATACATATTTCATAAATTATAAATATGAAAGGAACATGAATAAGTTTATGTATTTTTACTCTTTACTCTACATATTTAATCTTTTCAAGTAATTTTACAAACGTCCTGTTACAGCCCCGCCCACTTCCGGATTTATTTGAATACAGATAATTTTGAGGTTGTTAAAGATACAGATACAGATATTGGCTCCGCTGCACAGCCCAATGTAGAGCATATTGGTTCATTTGGTTTAAGCTAGAACCAAAGATAAAAAAAAAAAAAAATTTACTCACCTGTATGTCATTGCAAAAAAAAAAAAAGACATTTTAAGTAATCTTTTTTTTACAATTAAAAACAGTTTGACAGATGGCAACCAGATGGCAAGTTATTTATCATTTCTGATATGAAAAACACGAGGGTGAGCAAATTTAAGCAGAAATGTTATTTTACACTATCCCTTTAAACTGGCAGTCTGTCTGTCTGTCCGTCTATCCATCCATCCATCCATCCATCCATCCATCCATCCATCCATCCATCCATCCATCCATCCATCCATCCATCCATCCATCCATCCATCCATCCATCCATCCATCCATCCATCCATCCATCCATCCATCTATCTATCTATCTATCTATCTATCTATCTGCAAACCACTGTTCAGATATTCCCTATATGCATATGGAGAAACATGAGCTAGATAATATAAAACTGAATATGGATAGTTTTTTTTTGTACAATGTACAATATGATGAGAGCGAACATCCAGTTACAAGAGAATGAGTGGATCTCTGCTGTGAAAACAACCATGAAAGCAGACACACAAGATCCTCTCATTTATTAAAATGTGTTAATGAGAGTCCTCTAAAGCTCAGAGAATGACACTAGTCTGTTTCCATTACACCACATAGTCTCTCATTCTGTCACGAGAGAACCTTGCTCTCCTGCTATATAAAAACCATTGTCAGTCCTCGAGGCTTTCATGGACTCACAACCCTGGGGCCATTTGTTTTGCAAATCAAGTAAAATACAACAAACCTGACTCTGAAAAAGCTATAAAAAATCACAGGGGTGGTGATGGAAAGCTTCATTTATTCGGTTCCAGAGTAAAGTTGGTTCCTTCACAGAGCAAACAAAAGACTGCTTAGGAAATGCACTGTATCCAGCAAGCCATTTTAAACAATAGGGGTATTTGGGAAGTCCCAAAGCTGGCACTAAGAAAACATCTCATGGCAGAAGTAGAGCAGAGAACTAATGATTCCAGCAGGTCTCCAAAGACCTCCAGCCCCAGCAGCTTGATCACTGTCAGCACGGCTGTTGCTGGGTCGCCCCGCTGTTTGCTCACGATCAGCCCACTATGGTGCGCCAAGCCAACAAGTCCTGCAGCCACCATTTGCATATGGCCTGCGTCCACTAATATGTTACATCTGTTGTCGCAAATATTTATCCTTCTCCTTGTGGTTCTCGGAGCCCGGTGGGTTCCTTAGAAACCTTTAATAGTAATGATGTATTAAAAATTCAGATTTTTTCCCCCTTTAGTTTCTTTTTTCCCATGCTCTGCTCTTTATAATTTATGATTATGTAGGAGTGGCTTTTAGTGTGAATGCAGGTGCTGTAGGACAAGCTCCCATGCAATTCTGTGATATCTCCTCTAGATAGTAGCAAGCAGATGCAGGAAGGTAGATAGTAAAGTTCTACCCACCGCAAACGCACATCATTTCTTTCATGTTAGTGCGAGATGGTCTCTTCTGACAAATCAAGGAAATCAATTCTAAGATGAAAGCTGCCTGAAAAGTGTGTGAAATGTGTTCTCATTGAAACGTGACATTTATTTACAGCTCAACAAACAGACCCAATAAGGATGTGAGAAGAAACTTCAAGGGTTTTAAAGCAGCACTCAAAGCTATTATGAAATCCTCTTGATCCTTTTGAAAGATTCAATTATTTTTGAGAACATGTAATAAGCTCTTAGCATACATTAAGCATGTACCAGAAAATTTTACAGACCAACAGAAAAACAAAACAATTTTTTTTTACCTACATCATGTATAAACATCCAGTTTCTTGGTTACAGAGAATCAGTTTATATTTCAAAAATTATATATATAATTTTATTCAGGCCCAAACTGAGCAAAAATGTGCAATGTGGTTCTGTTGCTGATATTTTGTATTATGGAAGCTTGTTTCCGAATTGTGAGATATAAACTCTGAGAAAAAAAGTCAGTCTTTATCCTCAAAATTGGACTGTGCAACTCACAATTGCGAGTTTATATCTCACAATTCCAAGAAAATAAGTCAGAATTCATTCTTAGATGAAAATCAAAATTTAAGGTGAAAAACAATGCAATCTTTATAGAAGTGTAACAGACTACTTGCCTAAAATGCAAAAACTGTAAATATCAGTCCTCACTCTATATCTCCCAATAATATGTCTTAGTAAGATGAACTTTAAATGCTTAGTTATATGATCAAAGCTCTGTAGTTTAAAAATGAATAATACAATGCAATACAATGATGATTAAGATATGATCAAATAAACCTTCCTCAAAAGCCTGATGGGTCATATTTGATCCATTTTAACATGATTTAAAAAAAAAGATGTATGAATAGTCAAGTAAATGTTGCTTTATTTCGCTTAGTGTTGAAATATTACTAACAAACTAAATGTATTCTCATGTTTACTTTATAAATGAGAACATTTTTCACAGTAAAAATAGACGTGTACTCCGATTTGAAGGGTGAGGTTTTTAGAAGTATACTAAAACTCCATTTACTTGCTAAAAAGTATGAGCTATCAATCAGACGACATAAGGCATGTAAAACATTGTGTACAGGTTTTTTCAGCAAAATCTGATTCATGTTTATGATTTAGAAGCTTTATTTTGTGTATCAAATATAATACAGAAGGCTCTGTAGGTAATACTCTAATTTGTAAGTAATATCACAAATAACTGAAATCCTTGAAATGTGGTTTGTATTTAAATGTAAATAATGCAATAAACAGAAAGAAAAACTGAATGTAATACAGAATTAAAAAAAAAGAAGAACTTAAGCTGCTGGAGAAGCTGTTTATATGCATCCTCAAGCACAGAAATCACTTCTCCTCTGGAGAGAGCTGGTCATTGTGCTGCGACACAGCAGAGGTTGTGTGCGTTTTCATTAATGTTTCATGCTTAACAGCGTGCGAGTGGTTAGCGTAGTCTAGCAAGCCAAAGTTTAATATTGGCAATAGGTCTTACTGCCAAGACAATTCCCTTGGATGCATTTGAGCATGCTGTTTTCTTTCTTTTTCTTTGGACATTCCAAAAGCAAAACAAATATAACACTCCATATGGGTATTACAACTTTATTTATTACCAACGATAAAGAGAACCCTGGAAAATAAAAGAGATCCATTACGCATGCAATGTAAGCAAACACTGCTTGGAACAGCCAGGGGTGTTCAACAGGATAATGGATCATATTATATCATTGAGGTTTATACCTGTCTTTCTCACCGCAAAAAGCACATAGGCATGATATTGTATATGTCTACAATTTTGAAGTGACAACAAAGTGGTAAATCAACATTTTCTTGTGTCTGTGAAACAATGTTCTGCTATACATCTTTTTTTTTTTTTTTTTTTTTTTCATGGCAAGGTGTGCTCCATCCCAGTGCCTAGAGAAGCCCATCTAACAGGGTACATTCTCTTAAAGTCATGAACAAATATTCAAGCAACGTTAATGGAATGTTGTTCAAAGTTATGTGGTCTTTAATAATGTTCTCAAAAATGAATAAAAACCTCATTTATACATCGTTCATAGAATGTTTTTAGGCAACACTGTCACAGTCCAGCTTAAGTAAGTTCTACCAGAAAGACTCGGGAGAATAAATACTGTAACAATAAATACATTTATTGATAGCCCAGTAAGCAATAAAGTTCTTTGGCGTCCATAGCTCGCAATCCGAGGGTCCGGACTCTGCATTTCCTGCCTGAAGACGAAGGCAGGGGCGCAGCCGACCCCCTGGGAGGTATAGGAAGGGACCATCCTGGTGGTGGTGGGGAGGATGGAGAGGAAGGGACCATCCTGGTGGTGGTGGGGAGGATGGAGGGGAAGGAACCATCTTGGAGGTGGTGGGGAGGATGGAGGTAAATGAAAGCGTCAGCATCTGCGAACTCAAACATGTGTAAGTACCGGTCTTTTATACCGCAAGTATTAGACATGATTGGATAGATGAGAAGGTAATAAGTGACGCAGCAATTGAGTCTTCCTGGCAGAACTTAACGCTAAAGCTTCCATTTCAGTGATGTTTCATTTTTGTTGTAAAAAACTCTTTACTTTGATGCTCCCCAACAGACATGCCAACTTATTCTACTAACCCTAACACAACATTTTACTCATACTTTAATGAGAGTTTGTTGACATGCAGTTGCAAACTTATAATTAGTAGAATGTAGAAATTGGACTATCAAAAAATAGTCCACCTAGGCTAGAGGTTTTCCAAAGTTACTAGCCACTCAGCATTTTCACTGGCCACAATTTTAACATTGATACCATGGGGAAAAACTGCCGTATAGATATTTTTATTATTATCTCATAATTTGGCAGCAGGTATATTATGCTGCGGTCACTGTAAGACCTGACACACGGATCCATTATACTGTTACACACACGTTTTATTTCTGAAATGTTTATGTTCACTTAAAACTTAACTGACTGTGTTTACTTGAATAGTCACCAAGACCGGCATGTTGACATTATTTTGTGTGTATTTGACTGTTTAAGTGCAATTAGCAGTGAGAAATAACTCAATTTAGTATTGAGAGGCTTTATGTGTGGGCAAAATCTGCAGAAATTAGTACAATTATGCGCAATATATGCAATCCCATGATGAAATTCAAGCCCTGTACACCAACAATATTCATTTGGAACAAATGAAATGAGTGAGTGAGGGGGGCGGGTTTGTGTGTCAACTCGCTGTTGGAGAGATCATGAGAGAGAGAAAAAGCGCAGCTGGTATCGTGTATCTAATCTGTGGAAATTAGTTTTGGAAGCGTTTCAGAAATTTCTGTATCAATATGTATCACTGCACTTAGTTCATTATTTCAGATGTATTTTTAAAAGACTGCTATTGAAAAATGAATATATTATATATAAAATTCAACCCGCCAAAGTGGCCCTTATAGGAAGGACTGCCTTACACGACACTGCTGAAACACACTTGCATTTTACGGTTGTTAATGTCAAGGCCTGGTCAAAAGTAACATTCCATTAAAGGGCCTATATGCAACTTTCCCCCCAAAATAAACGTAACAATAGACTTTTTATTTTACCATTTATGACTCAAACATCTCCTGTTGAGCATACTGACACCTTGTCCGCTCAGATTGGGTGCACCTATAAGCCTGTATCCTATTTTTCCTATTTTCTGTCGGGTCGGATTTTTCCCGCGCTGTCTGCGGATGTGACGTCAAGCACGTTCATGTTAAACGTTTCAGATCACTCTGCCACCACCGCTAGTCAGCGAGTAGCCTACACTCGCAAGCAGTGCAATAGATTATGCGAATACACAGAAGAGACCCAGGACAACTCTGTCACCAACAGTAACTCCACAGAAGACTAAAAAAGTTAAACCCCTGACAAGTGGCCGAAAAAGATCGAAGCTTGAGAGCGACCTGCGCCGTGCAAGGAATAGAGTGAACATCGGCTTCGCATTAGAACCTTGGAGGGAGTTCAGATCTGTGTTGGGAATACGAAGTGACCCAGAAATGGTTTTTTTTCTTCTGAAAAGGTAACACGCAGTGGTTAAAACTGTTCTTACCTCTGTAAACATAATGTTGACCTCCTTGCAGCAGATGACTTGTGAAGTGTGCACGTACGAGCATGCACTGCGAGAGCGAGCAGAAGCCCCTTTAATGTTTGAAAAATGAAAACAATTGGAAGATTCCATAATATTCACCTTACCGAGATAAAACATTTTTTTTTTTTTTTCATTACTTAATGGGAATGTTAGTAACATATTTTTGTTAGTTGGGAGGGGGCCATTTCCATATTGATCCACACAGACACATACCTCCCTTCGGTATTTCTCAAACATCTCAAGGACTGTCAGGGGCCAAATTGAGAATTTGATTTCATCTTAAATCCCAGAGAAACCTCAAACCTGTCAGAAACTCTGAGCCATGGTGAGAGCTCTGCTTCAGGTTTGTCTCAGAGGGCGCATCTGCCCAGGAGAGAAGGGCTCTCACAGAGCAGACAGACAGATTGAATCATTAGTGTGGTTGGGTGAACGGACAGGGGCCAGGCACCGGGGCGGGGGCTGTTTGTACGTGAGCGAGCACTTTGACTCATTCTAGTCTATTCATAGACATGGCAGGCGTTATGGGTAATGCAACGTTCTGTGTGAGCTTTGGACGGAATCGGGATGATTTTGGTGGAGAGTTGCATCAGTTATTTTCAACCTAATATCACATAGGCCTTCTTATACTGTTAATCTCATCGACCAAATCGCAGGTGAAAACATTCAAATACTTGTTGATACTATTGTTGATATGTTCATCATAACTATAATTAAATTAGTTTAATTAAAATGTACTATGGTGTAATATGGTGATAAAAAAATAACTGAGCCATTTTGCTAAAGGGTTAATTAACTTACTCAAATACCTCCAAAATATATGAGATTAACTGCTTATATCCAGAACATAAAATAAATATAATATGCACTGACAATGAAGCAAATGATTTACGGGCACATTATTGCAAACTAAATTATTATTATTTTTTGTGATACAAATTTAAAAAAAATACAAATTTTATGTATTGCCACATTTACCATGCAGTTACATGGTTTTAGGTTCTTCTTCTTAGGTCTTTCATCGCTTTACTATGGGTTATAATAACCCTAATGACTATATAGCATGCCGCTGATTACCACTGACATAAGACATTGTGTTCCAACATATCTCAGTGTTTAATAAAAAGCCTGGGAGAGAAGATGAGTTTTTAAAAAGGATTTAAAAGACACTAGTGTGGAGGCAGTTCTAATTTGAAAAGGCAAACTGTTCCAGAGCTTCAGGCCTACCACTGCAAAAGCGCAGTCTAGACTTAGGAACACGCAAGACTACTGTAGTAAAATTGTAGTAGGTCTGAAACATAATATTGTGCAAGGCCATTTATTGATTTAAAAAACGAACAACAAGATCTTAAAATCAATTCTGTAACGGACCAGCAACCAGTACAAAGACAAAAAATTGAGTAATATGGTCACGTTTATGAGAACCTGTCAACATTCTAGCAGCAGCGTTCCAACAGAAAAGCAGACTTCGAGTGTAAATTAGATTTTTTTTTTTTTAAAGCACTTACATGAATCCTTTAGTGAATAAAATGTAAATGGTCTAAATCATCCTTTTGAGGTGGGACTACTTTTATAGGGCCCTGTTTACATCTGGTATTAAAATCTTGGACAACGTCAAATACAGGTGTAAATGAGCTGTAAACCGTTTTGGGCTTGTCCAATTTTGAACACTTTGAAAACGCATTCAACAGAATTACTTCAGTAGTGCTGACGCTCATGTGTTTGAATGCGTTCGAACAGCCACAAAAGATGCCTTCTCTCCACCTATTGATCTAATGTATGAACATTATAGGAAGCGCGCTAGACAGACGGGATTTAAACTTAGTGAAGACCTATGTTTGGTTTTAAGATGAAAAACAAACCATGCACAATGTCCTCTCCCCATTATTTATTCCTAACAACATTCGGTGTGGTCTTGGTATCAGAGCAGAAACTAAATCTGCTGCTCTCCGTATGTTTTTCCATATTCTCTTTTCGCGTTCATATGCAAATTGTGCGAGCTTATTCGTCAATTAGATCAAAAGATCTGAAAAAGCCCATACATTTATCTACCCATAGACCCTCCCCTTCAAGAAATCAGGAGATAACTGCTTGTAAGTTGACAAAAGAGACCAGGGGTAAAGGGGAATGTGTTGCCCTCGTCTGCTTGTGATCCGATCGATTAAAATGCATCTTAATACCAGGTGTAAACAGGGTATAGTTTGGTGAATTGTTTGGAATTTGCTCCATGTAAACGGTGTTGTACAGATATTTCATCTTGGCCTTTCACTCTGCCTGGTATTCTCACATGATATTAAGTGAAAGGAACCAGGTTTATATTTTTAGCTGGTCTTGACATGAGTTGAAAGATTGGATACAACATTACATTGACAGGTTGATCAGTGGGTTGCCTGGGGAAAAAAAGGAAAACAAAACTTTCAACAGAGGCAAAACACATTCTTGTGTCATATAGTATACACTTCACCAGATTAATCTGTGTTCTTATGTATTTTTTTGGAAGATGTTGTAGATAATAGCACTGACTGGAGAGTTAAGTCACAGGGTTAACCTTGAAATTGGAGATTTTGACAGGAGCACAGAAGTAGCATGCTGAATAAAACTGTATTTGCTACAACAGAGCATCTGCTCTGAACGTATACATCCACTATCTATTTTTCCTGAGATTGACTTTGTGGGGTGATATCACCCAAATTGATCCAATTCTGAGAGGCTAACGGGTATGAATTTGTATCATAGCCCAGCGGAGCAGTACACATGACTGTGGGGAGCTGTGAAGGGTATTACAAATAAATGGAATATCTCAACAGGTCTTGGGACATGCTTCCCCTGCGCAGAGCAAGAGAGGTTCAATTGTTATGTGTATTCTTTTATTAAACATTTATGGACAAAGCAACCTTGCTTGGCTGCCGGTAATGCTCCGCTAGCTGTGAATGGCCATGATCCTATAGTAAAGTGATACTTTGAGCTCCTATACTGTGGATTTATACAGATTCGGGAAAATAAAGGGAGCGGAAACATTCCCCATGGACACAGAATGCCAAATAAAGGCGCAATTACATGTTTTAAGGGATAATATGTATTTTGTACTCTCTGTTATGTTATTCAAAACGCAAACAACTTTCTTTCCTGCAGAATGCAAAAGTGAATTCTTGAAAAACATCCTGCCAGTTCTTAATGAAATTGAACGTGTAACCGGTCCCATTCGACCTGCTCTGAGCGGTATGCGAACTGGCGTCTCTGGCATGGGCGCTAACAAGCACACCAAAAACTACAATCTTTGGTGTCAGTTGCTAGTGCAGCTTTTGAGCTTGAGGGAGTGAGGTGTACACACACAGTTCTTACTAGCTTGCCTCTGTTCCAAATGCACAGTAAAAAAAAAAAAATTGTACGAAGTTGTAAATTAAGATAATTGGTGTACTCTTTACAAGAACATCCTATTTCAGTCTTTCTACTTCAAAATGTCATGTTTAATTCAATTCTATACTTTCATGTCTTGGTAGTATTTGCAAAATGTACAACCAATTTCTGAGTGAAAATTGTTTCAAAGTAAATCCTGCACTATTTTTTGGTAACACTTTATTCTATGGTCCACTAGGCATTTTACTTACTATGAGTAACTTTGCAACTATGTGTCAACTAACTCTCATTATAGCATTAGTAGACCGTCTGCTTAATATCTGCTAACACTTTATTTTGATGCTCCCCTAACAGACATTTTTAAGTAACTTTACAAGTACGTAAACTTATCCCACTTACCCTAACACCTAACCCTAACCTAACAGTCTACTAACAATTTATTAATTGTTCCTTCCATCATTCAAGCTGTAGCACAACCAAAAATGGTCTTGGCTGACATATTACCCAAAAATGTAGTTTAGTCTGGAAATGTGTAATTGTAAAGCGTTCCAGTAGACAAATAAAGGTAGAAATTATCATGTCTTGCAACACATATAAAAGTCAACTCCCGCTGATTATGCTCAACTTGAAAATCTGACAAATTATTATAAATTATAATACTGAGCATTATGCCAAATCAGCCACGAAATGTGGGAAAATGACATAAATGCACATTGAATAGGCCTTGAGACAATGTCATGGAAGAGCAAGCAGTCAAGCAATCAAAACACTTCACAATTATAGTCAAAATGAGTACATGTCATGCTCCTCATTGGCAACTACTGAAAGGAAAACCAGTTTAATTTCCCTCCCTGCATCTTTGTAGTCTAAAACTTTATTAAGCCAGGCCAGAAATGCTATGATCATTTTAAAGAAGCATGCTCACCTCTCAACCGACTCGATGTTTTTATCTTTCTTTTTTCTTTTTCTTCTTTTTATTTTTTTGCTTCTAAGTGTCTGAAGGATTTTCAGTCCATATAATTAGGCATGAGACAGTTTCAACACAAATGAACAGATGCCAAATGAACGAGGACCTCAAAATCATATTAGTTTGCTGATCTGGTGACCTTGGACTCAGTTCCCTTTTAACAAATGCTAGAAATTTGGTTGAGATTATGAGCAGCCAACCTGTTTGAGTCAATGTCCTCTCTGTTGTTGCCTGTAAACCTCAAATTTCAGTAGCACTGTCAGTGGGTAGCTCATTTTAATTGGTCTATGGAGGGAGCATCAGTTTGAGTTTGTTTACGTAGTGGCTTTGCGGGGATTTCTTGTTAATGAGATGTTGTTTTGATAAGTCATTGCCGAGTGAATATTATCAGCAAATATGCATGGTCCACAAACAATTTATTCTTAATGTGAGCAGAAGCTGATATTTCAGAGCTGTGAATTCCAAAGTAAAGCATAGTACATTTCTGTAATTAGGAACATAATAAATAAATGCATATGCATGTGTTGTTTTCTGAGGGGAGGGACACCTCCAAAATGGTGGTGGGCAAAAAAGGATTCATGTCACCTTGGAGGGTTTCTGTTAGACTCCCTGACAGACGGATAATCCTCTAGTTTAAACTTGGCAAATATTGATCCAATGGCCCTCTGTGGCTGGTCTCAAGACCCAGAATTGAGGGTAATGGATTATTGTGCAGGGACGGGAGGGTGGGGGAGATGAAAATACTATCTTGACCGTCAAATGAGATAAGATCATGTGAAATCCAATGTTGGCCCCATTCTCCGGCTTTGTGGAAATGTGTGTGTGGGGGGGGGTCTTTTGTGGAAGCCTTTAACCTTGTGAAAGGTTGATGAAGCAGATTTCTTTTCACTGCATAGACCTTCAGCAACAATAGCGGAGGTCGTTCCTCAACTGCCTTTAATCGCATGTTGACGAGACTTGGTACCAACTTGGTACTTTATTCTAAACAAGTTTCCGGCAATTTTAATGTCTCGGGACATGAGAAAGTAATTGCATAGGTGACCTGTAGGGTATTGCACATGTATGTTGCATTTTACTGAGAGTCTCCTTGTGTACAGTAGGCCTACTTGGTTTTATCATTATAAAAGTAGTATGTTACAATGTCACATGACCTTCTGTTGCACATTAAATTCAGTGTGGCATCCAGTTATGTAATTTCTAAAAGATGTCTTTACAATTAAGTATCTAGGACAGGATTGAGAGGCAATGTTCTACAGTATTCATACAGGAAATATGCGTACTCTAACATGTCTGTGCACATACTGCACATATATGTACTCCAGAAATGGAAAGATTGGTATGGTAATATACTGTTTCAAACATAGGCACTGAGCACAATACTGTTTCCCACAATTCAATGCACATGACATGACCTTTCATGTCTGGTGTAAAACATAACCTGGAAGTATCAGTCAGAATTTTAAACATTTCATTAATTTTTTTTTACCAGCCTGTCTGTGTGTGTGTGTGTTTGTGTGTGTGTGTGTGTGTGTGTGTGTGTGTGTGTGTGTGTGTGTGTGTGTGTGTGTGTGTGTGTGTGTGTGTGTGTGTGTGTATGTGTGTGTGTGTGTGTGTGTGTGTGTGTGTGTGTGTGCATATATACAATCTTAAAAAAGTCATGGAAATTATTATAATGAATGCAAATCTTAGTCTAGAATATTTTAAAAGGTATAAATTGCTATTTGCAATAAAAAAAAAAAAAAATATATATATATATATATATATATATATATATATATATATATATCACAAATGACTAGAAAAGTCATAGGAATTCATTGTAATAAAAATGTAAAGATCATTCAGTTACTGAAAGTTTGTCAATTATTTATTTAAATAATTTATAATTATTTTATATGTTTAATTTGATATATTGCTTCTGCAAAAAAAATAAAAAAAATAAAATAAACAGAAGTAGTTATTTAAAGGTGTTTTTGACAATGACATTGAAGTGAATTAGTTTGAAAACCACTGCACTATTTGATTGGACTGACATTTTTAAATAGAAAAATTGACTAAAATGAAATATAATAATTTGATGACACTGGCTGGCTGAACTATAAATAATGAGATCATGTGACAAGAATAATAACCACTGTTTTGAAATGTTGCATAATGCACTTTCTATTGTTAAATAATAGTGTGCCTTATACAGTGTAAAAACTGCAAAATATTCGGAATACTAGAGTTCCATTCAGAACACATCCACTCATTCATGCAGTTCCAGGACAAAGAACAGTATCCAATAACACAAAACCTGGCATATTTCTGCAGACTAGTACTTCTTAATACTTTCTGTGCCCTTGTGTTCTTTGTGCCAGAGCTGTTTTTGTCCCTGTGGCACTGCTGGAGCGAAGGGTAAAACCACACTTTTCCATTACTAATATCATGACTCCTGAGTTTCAAATCCACCATGCAGAGCAAACAAAACAAAAACTTGCTGTGTACCAGAAGATGGTGAACTAAGACTCAGAGAAGAAAACATGTATGACACTGAGAATCTGTGTTTCTCGACCCACAACTCGGCAGAGAAAACCATCGCTGAGTTTATGTGCTGAGAGACGGGATTGGAAGTTTGCTGAGGTCAGGGAATAAACGGGAAACAAAGTAGCCTGGAAAATATTTTTAAAGCAGTAGGGCATTAGGGCACTGTAATCTCCCATGAAAATAAATAAATAAATAAAACATTCTGAAATCAGAAGCTTTAAAGGGCAGAGTAATATATGTATTCTCGTGTGAAATTTGAAAATATCTTTGTCCATGTCAAATCACATGACAAGCACAACATGCTCATATACCACATTTTACATTAACAGTATGCGATTGTTCCTTTACAATTTAAAGGTACAGTTTAGCCAAAAATAGATTTTTGTCATTCATCATTTGAAAACTGTATGACTTTCTTTCTTCCACAGAAAAAAGGATCCAGACAGTGGAAGTGACAAGTGATGTTTTAGGGCCAAGATCCAAAAGATCCAAATATCACAGATTATGTTTCACATTCAAGCATTTTGTTTCACAATGGTCACCAGGCATGTGAGAACCTATCATCTTTGGTGTCAAAAGCTGATATTTTTATTTATTTATTTTTTATAGAAAATAACAAATTCAATGTCAGTCTTTTATTCACTATATCACTAAGCAATTGTACGGCTTCAGAAAAGAAAACTACTTTAATGGTGCTCCATTCATCTCCCAGCAACTATATCAAACAGAGTCTCAAACATTCTTTAGAACATCTCCTTTTGTGTTAAACAACAACATGAAGGTGAGTAAATTATGGCAGAATTTTGCTTTTGAGTGAACAAATACTTTAAAACTACTAACAAACCCAGTGTTGCCGGGTAACAGTAGGAGAAATAAGAAAGACTATGACAATCTGCGCAGCTAACTTCTGCAACCCTGAGATTTACTTCTAAAGCTTAATATACAGTATAAACAATTTATCTTTTGCTTCATTCTTTTTGCCTCCCTTCAGTGTTGTTGCCAGGCAACATTGTGGAAAATTTGCCCTGTTGACCATCTGGATAAGACTAAGAGCTGACTTCTAACAGGTTTAACTGGTTTAGTGTGCGGCTAAAATCAATTTGTAATCCTTCTGAAATGTTCCTTCTCAGACTTCAAAAGCTAAAATTTCTCACATATTTAATGCTATCTGTGCATCTGTTTGCACCATATTTTGGATTCGTCCAATTTCGGTGCCATGAATTAAGTATTGGACTTCTAATCTATGTGAAAACTAGAAAATTACTTTTAAGATGTCCACTGTACCATAGACTACTTCCAAATCATTTACATTAACAGGGTAATGTCAGCTTAAGTCCAAAGCAGGCAGAAATCAATACAGGTCATTGGAAGAGTCCACTTCGGCCGCCCTGCGGTCTTAAAGGCATTAGCAATCAACTAAATCTCTGAACAAAATCGGTTTACCATGGCTAGTTTTCAGCTACTCCTGTCTCTCCAGTCACATCTGCAAAATCTACATTGCCTTGACCTTGTTTTGGTAGAAAAGGCCTTGAAAGACATGATATACTACCAGACAACTCAGTACTAAGGTTAACGTGTGATCAAATCTTGCCTTTGACAAAAAAAAAAAACATCAAAAATAAAATGTAACTGTTAAAGGAAACTAACCGTTGAGAGCAGAAACAAAAGGAAAACACTGAAATCTGGCTTGCTAACGAATGTATCAACACAATGAAACAGGAACCCAATTAAAAGGCTTCTCCCCCACAGTATTCTTATGTGGGCTAGAGTTAGTCATCTCTCCAATTTGTACAGCGTACGCTTTATTTTCTTCCTTTTTTTTTTGTAAGAAGGAATGCAGTGCATCTCTCACTGCTGCATAAGCCTATGTTCACACACAGAGAGAGAGAGAGAGAGAGAGAGAGAGAGAGAGAGAGAGAGAGAGAGAGAGAGAGAGAGAGAGAGAGAGAGAGAGAGAGAGAGAGAGAGAGAGAGAGAGAGAGCACATACTGTACTGTTAGCACAACTATATTCGTGAGATTGGAATGGTAATAGAGATTGGTATGGTAATGGCAATGATAATGTATTTGGTTTTGGCGGAATAGATCTGCTACGCTGCTTCTAAATACATTCACAGGCATTACTGTGAGCATGTAAGACACTGGCTGTTGCTGAACATGTAACATACATGATTTAACCCCCGTAGCAGATCTGTACAGGTGGAGCTGGGGAAGGTGGGGGTGTTTTTTTTTTTTTCAAATGAATGCATGTAAAAAATAAGATGCACAATATTTTAATTATTATTATTATTATTATTATTATTATAATGACAATAACTTATATTATTATAATGACAATAAGAATGGTGATGTCAAAACAGCCCACATAACCTCAGATATCCAATCTTTGTGTTTTTAAGGCCCAGATCTTCACCCAGTAAGCCAGAATACTTTCAAAGAGCCTAAAACATATTTTAGTACTTTCAGTTGACTGTGCCAACTTTCGCTCCAGCAAAATGTCCAACTACCAACTGTGAGATGTTTACAAGGCAACTTTAGGAAAACTGCATATGCATCAAATCAACGTCTTCCCCATGGGAGAAAGAGATAAACAAATAAAATGAAATAAATAAATAAATTGAGACATCTTTAGAGGCGTAAGTGCTCGTCTTGATTACTGTGCAGATATTTTTTGGATGAGCTTCCAGGCTCCAGCAATATGTGCTGTGGAGTGTGAAGCGACATGGTAGCACTCTATTCCCGCTGAATAAAGGCAACCCGCTCTCCCCAAGGCAACAGCACTTTGGCAGGAGTCTCATTTTCTCGTCTCTGATAATATTTGTTTTAAGTTTAGTCTCTCCCTCTCTTCATAATGACTCCACATTTGCCACAATACAAACTCAGCACTTGAGCCAAGCTGTTTGTGTCTGCAATGGGGAAGAGCCAGCTTTATCTCAGCAACAGGATGGATATAATTTTAATGCACTGACTGAATTAAGCACCTTTTCTCTACTGAACCAATAGAGACTGGCCTAAAATGAGAGTGTTCTCTTAGGCAAATTAATGTGTGTCTATTCGAAACTGCCTGTAGGAAGAAACTGCAATAAAAGGGTGATTTAAACTCTCCAATTCAGAGAAATAAGAGGAGGATTAATTATAAAATTTGCACTTTCAAATCCTCCCTGCTTACATTTTATCATTCAAATGCATTTTTTTTTTCTATTGAGAAACAATCAGAGGGAAACACCCCAAGCACTCTTCCATATAGAGCTGTAACAACACTTGAGTAAATTAATAATCTGTTTTGATTGTGAAACAGGGAAGCAGGATTAAAAAAGAGAAAGTCTTGAGAGGTTGTAGAGGAGGTTGGTATAATCACAATATTAAATAACTGTATGACTTTGTATCACTGCAATGGTACATTTCATAACATACAGTATTTAATTTTGCTGGAAATGAAACCCAGAATTCATTTTCTAAGGGCAAGTTGTCACACTTTTTAGTCCACAGGTTCTTCAATGGCATCGATGGTTCCATGAAAAACCTTTAAATCCACAGAATCTTTCCATTGCACAAAATGTTCTTTATAGTGGAAAAAGTTATTTACATTAATAAAATGTTTTTTGTTTTTTTGTGCATCGCTGAGAAAACCCCTAACCTTTTTCTTTTCTTTTTCTTTAAGAGTGCAATGAATATTTTTAAGAGTGTTTTTTTTCTTTCTTTTTTCTTTATAGACACATGCCTTAAAGTCTTGAATACAATAAAGATACATTTTTGAAATAACCTTTGAGAGCTCGTACAGTATAATATTCTATCAATCTTATGCTTTCCTGGATAAGGAATGACAGCATTTGGAGATTACAGAGATGACAGTTTGATCCATTAGGAAATAAAAAAGACATATCTGGGACATATTTTGGTTACACTTTATTTCAATGTGTCCCTGTTACATTCTAATTATACATTTACATTTTAAGTACTGAATAATAGTAAATAACTACATGTACTTACTATAGTTATTTAAAGGGTAAGTTTGGAGTTTTACAAGTAAAGCCCTATTTTAAGATCGTTTCTGATGAAATCGAACGGTTAAGATTAAAATTTGGACACATACTGCTGTCCCGAGAATTTTAGGTTCTCTTACGAGAGTATCTCTTGTACTGCGTAATATCTTACGCTATGGGGAAAACTTCTTTTCCACGAGATATTGAAACCAAAAATTATCCTTAATTTTTAATTTTTAATTTTTAATCAATGTAAAACAATGTAAAACCAAGGCGTGGCCTTGGCCTATAAATACAGATCGATAGGCTGATACAAACTGATTTTCATCTCTTCCGCGAAGCATCTGCATCGCTGGATCCGGAGTGGGAACCCGCGCCGTCTGAGGAAAAGCATACAGCGGGACGAGCCTTTGAGTCTGAAGTCGCTGGCATCGCCGCCTTTAGTTGCCGTACCTGCTACGCTTTCCGTATTTTTTTTTTCCATATCCTTTTCATTACAAGTGTGTGTGTGTGTGTTCGCCGCTGCGACACACACTTTTTTCACTGTTTCTCTCCCTCCTGAGAGAGCTGCGTCTTTTTCAAGATGCATAGGTCCTGCGGCTCGTGTCGAACCTCACTCAGTGAATAGGATCGCCTCATCTGCGTTTCCTGCCTGGGTGAGGATCATGCGGCTCTCGCTCTCGTCGACGGCGGATGTCATCACTGTGAGCTACTGCCTATGGTGACTCTGAGGACTCGCCTGGCATCTTTCTCAGAGCCTGCACTTCAACCCGCTGCAGCGCCGCGCCGTAAAAAGCGCCGTGCCCAGCGCGGCCCCGAGCCTTCTCCTGCCCGCCAAAGCTCGCCAGTTCGCCCGCCAGCTTCGCCGGCATCGCTCGAGTCTGCCGCCGCTTCCGCCATTAATGACGACGAGATAGCTGCATCTGTAGAGAAGGCCAGCTGCTCTATCCTGGCGTCGGACAGTGAGGATTGGGCGAGCTCTGTGGACCTCCCCCCTTCTGCCCGCGAGTCGTCAGGGAAACGGGCCAGCATCAAAACCGCGGATAGCTTTCTTTACGTTATAAGAAAGCTACCCTGCCCCCCGTGGGCATGCGTCACCGGCGAAATGAGGAAAGAGTGTGTTTTTAGTCCCGCCGAGGCCGGACCAATCTCCATTTCTCAAACATTTCTTATCTCCTCTTAGTTTGAGCGGCTGAAAATGTCAATATTGCAGCAATGAGCCTGTTGTATAACACGCACGCCTACAAACAAACGCCAACACACACAAAACTGTGATGACACTCTCTTATGTGCTCGAGCTATTTTAAGCTTTTGTCGTTTCCTCCCTGTGGCTCAGTGGCGAAACTCAAAGCCTTCACACGGGAGACCCGTGGTCGATCCCAGCTCTCGCAGCAGATAAGATTTATTCTCGCCGCAGCCAGACTTGCACCCAAACTTTTCGCTCGTTCAGTTCCAAGAAAATGCGACTGTTCCAGTGTATTTTGCAGTAAACAAGCCGGTACCATGGCGACCCAGAAAAATCTTATAAGCAGTGAATTTTCTGGTATTCCGGCCACAGCCGATGGTGTTATGAGTGTAATAAAAATGCCCACTGCCCAGTGTTCATTTCTACACACAAACATAGCCCGCCACAGTGCAGGGCTCGCACAAATGAGATCGACTCATGTCATTGTGCATTAAATATAGTGAATGTGCCCACAACCCAGTGCCCACAAACACTACACACTGCATGTGCCAGGTTTTCTGTAAAACGAAACCAACACACAACCAGTCAGCTAAGACCCACGGTGTTTAAGTCTCGCCGCGGCCAGACTCCACTGAAACTTCTCGCTCGTTCAGTTCCAAACAATGTGACTGTTCCAGTGTATTTCGCAGTAAACAAGCCGGCACCAAAGCCCGCTTACCTGCACACAAATGCCATTTTTACGGCGACCCAGATAAATCCAAAGAGTGTATTTTCTGGTATTCCGGCCAAGGCCGATGGTGTTATGAGTGTTGTAAGAATGCCCACGTCTCAGTGCCCATTCCCACACACAGACACAGCCCGCCACAATTCAGGGCTAGCACAAATAAAATCGACTCATGTCGATTGTGCAAAAAATTTAGTGAATGTGCCCACAACACAGTGCCCACAAACACTACACAATGCGTGTCCCTCGGTTTCTGTAAAAACGAAACCGACACACATTCAGTCAGCACAAGCCGACGGTGTTATCAGTGCAGTGAATGTGCCCGCTGTCCCGCACCCACATTCCCTCACAGACACGCTCATCCCCACGGGGTTTGTCCCGCTCGCTCTCTCTCCACAACCGGTCATAGAGAATTCAAGCGCGACCAGGCTGCCCGGCGTGATCGCCGCGCCTCCCGCCTCGCACACTGTAAACACAGTGTTTATGTCTCAGCACACCGGAGCTCTGCCACCGCCGTAATGCAGCGGCCAGAGTCCTGATTTCATTCTACCCCTAGCTATTCACGCAGATGCGTGGGCAAAGCTGCCCGGGGTATCAGAGTGGGTGTTGAACACTATAAAAAGAGGCAATTCACTACAGTTCGCTCGACGTCCCCGCCATTACACAGCGCGAGTCGAAACCACGGTGAACAACGAAGTATCTCATCTACTTCGAGCCGAAATAGCGAAACTGCTGAGAAAAGGGGCCATAGAACCTTTATCTCAGGCTCAGAGCGAAGGGGGGCTATACAGCAGATGTTTTCTGGTACCAAAGAAAGACGGGGGTCTTAGACCCATTCTAGATCTGTGACAGCTGAACAGAGTACTTATAAAGCGGCAGTTCAGAATGCTGACAACCAGGAAAATCTTCGCGCAAGTGCGCCAAGGGGACTGGTTTATGTCAATAGATCTGAAGGACGCCTATTTCCAAATACAAATAGCGTCAAGTCACAAGCGATTCTTGAGATTCGCCTTCAAGGGCCAGGCTTATCAAAACACAGTCCTACAGTTCGGCCTGTCTTTGGCACCACGTACATTTACGAAGTGCATGGACGCGGCTCTCGCACCCCTGAGACTTCGGGGCATGCGAGTGTTGAACTTCTTGGACGATTGGCTGATTCTAGCTTGATCACATTCAGAGCTCATAGAAAACAGGACCACATTGCTCGAGCATCTCCAGAATCTGGGTCTCACAGTCAATTGGGTGAAAAGTTCGCTGTTTCCCAGCCAGAAAATCTCTTTTCTGGGAACAGTGCTGGACTCGCTGTCTATGACAGCACGTCTATCGCCAGAGCGAGAACTGGACATTCAGCGCGCCGCGAAATCCTTCCGCCGCGGTTCTATAGTCCCGCTCAAAAGGTTACAGAAGATGCTGGGCCTCATGGCTTAGCATCGTCAGTGCTCCAGCTGGGCTTGCTTCGCATGCGCCCACTGCAGTTATGGCTGAAAGTGCGAGTTCCACCCCGGGCGTGGACCTCTGGTCTGTTTCGCCTCAGGGTCGACATGAAATGCGCTTCGGCTCTGGAACCTTGGAAAATAGCCGACTGGTATCAGTCAGGCGTGAGTCTGGGGACTCCTCCGATTGTGACGGTGGTGTCCACGGACGCCTCCACCTCGGGATGGGGAGCGCTGCTCGAGGGCAGACCGTTCTTCGGCCAGTGGTCAGAATGGGAGAAGCTCCTGCACATAAACTGTCTAGAAATGCTAGCAGTAGACAACACGCTACGGCGCTTTTGTCCCCAGATAAAAGGCCACCATGTCTTAGTCTGGTCGGACAACATGTCAGTGGTCACATACATAAATCACCAGGGTGGCGTCAGGTCCCGAAACCTTTACTGGCTGACGGAACGCCTCCTGGTCTGTGCTCAGCACAACCTGCTTACACTGAAAGCAGCGCATGTGCCTGGTCGCCTGAATCTGGGACCAGACTGTCTGTCCAGAAACAATGTCCCAGCAGGGGAGTAGTCGCTGCACCCGCAGACGATCCAACTGCTGTGGGACACATTCGGCAGAGCGCAGGTGGACCTGATCCCGTCCCAAATAAACGCTCACTGTACAAACTTTTTCTCCAAGAGCAGGGATGCGCTGGACCATGGATGGCCCCGCTACCCCCTCTATGCTTTTCCCCTCGTCTCGCTCCTGCCTCAGGTGCTAGAACGGATGAGGGAAAACGGATGCCCAGTGTTTCTTGTGGCTCCGCTCTGGACAAACCAGAACTGGTTCCCAGTCTTGATGCGGCTCACCAGCACTGCCCCGTGGCCGATACCGGTGAGGAGAGACCCCCTCTCTCAGGCAAAAGGCTCGATTTGGCATCCTCGCCCGGATTTATGGTCCCTACATGCATGGGCCATCAACGGTTACCCGCTAACCTCCCAGAGGGAGTGTTAAATACAATCACGCAGGCTAGAGCCCCGTCTACTAGACGGCTCTATTCCTCAAAGTGGTCAGTGTTCTCTGCCTGGTGTCAAGCTCAGGGCTTTTCACCCGCAGACTGCGGGGTTACGGAAGTGCTCTCCTTCCTTCAGGAGCTGCTGGATAAGGGCAGGACCCCATCCACGCTCAAAGTGTACGTGGCGGCCATAGCGGCGTTTGCAAAACCGACGTCTGGCCAGTCACTGGGGAAAAACGACCTGGTCGTGCGATTCCTCAGGGGAGCTCGAAGGCTTAATCCTCCCAGACCCCCCTCAGTCCCTGTTTGGGACCTTTCTACGGTTTTGGAAGCCATGAAAGGTGCCCCATTCGAGCCAACCCATTTGTCAGACATGAAACATCTGTCTCTCAAAACGGTATTCCTTATGGCTCTCGCTTCAGTGAAGCGTGTAGGGAATTGCAAGCGCTTTCAGTAAGCGCGTCATGCATGGAGTTTGGGCCTAATGACTCGAAAGTCATACTCAAACCAAGGCACGGGTACGTGCCCAAATCTCTCAACACACCGTTCAGGGCCCAGGTTATATCCCTGTGAGCCCTCCCGGCTCGTGATGAGGAGGAGGATGCGAGTCTCCTCTGCCCTGTCAGGGCACTGAGAGCTTATGTGTCCCGCTCGTCGGTCTTCAGACGGACAGAGCAGCTCTTCGTTTTGTTTGGCGGACACTCCAAGGGACTGGCCACATCAAAACAGACCCTATCCAGATGGATAGTTGATGTCATAGTGCTGGCTTACACTTCTAAGACAGTTTCATCTTCTGCACTTCTAAGACACTTCTCGCCTTCTACATTTATAAGGTTTTATAACCTAGAGGTTCCCTCCTTACAGGCTAGGCTGCTGTCGGTCTAGAATTCAGTATTATCTGTCCCGCTGCGCCGGCGCAGAATGCTGAGTCGTTGCTTATGCACACTGATCGAGAGAACAGCTCCATGGGTGCTGAATAACCCGTACTGTTACCCAGTTCAGGCTGAACAAGTTCACCCTGTCTTCGTGAAACACTGTTAACATAACTAGCTCCTGTAGGATTCTATTTCATGGGGAATGATGCTTGCAGCCTCTCTTCCCTGACTCTCTGTGGGTCTATGGTAATTATGCACTATATGGGCCCCGGGCTACTGCCCTTGGGACTTTAGTGTCGGATCCCAGTATGCACGGCGTGTTGCATTGTGTTCCCCATAGCGTAAGATATTAAGCAGTACGAGAGATAGTATGAGAGAGAGATCGATTTGTATTTATAGGCCAAGGCCATTCCTATTCTGGCGGGACGTGACGTATATGGGAGCGAAGTGCCCCCATTGGGGGTCATGTCTCGCAGGGCCTCTGTCGATAGGCTGCTGCTTTTGGCACAGGTCAGTCAATAGGCACGCAAGCTGCCTTGCCTATGTCTGCATGCTGTCGCAAAGCGTTTTACATTGATTAAAAATTAAGGATAATTTTTGGCTTCAATATCTCGTGGAAAAGAGGTTTTCCCCAAAGTGTAAGATATAACGCAGTACTCGTTCCCTCTCTAGAGAGAACCGAGGTTACGTTAGTAACTGAGTACGTTTTTGTGTTAGCACCCCCCCCCCCCAATCCCCCCGCCCCATACAATTGTTTCATAGGGGCACTGGAACAATCATTCATATAAACGCATCAAACTTTAGTTTACAAAGACGTGAAACTCACCGAGTGGTCTGGGGTGTTCACTGATATGCTCACGCAAAAATCCCTGCAAAAGATGCTTTCCAACAGGTTTTATCGTAGTTTTTGGACGAATGTCCGGTTGTGAGGCATTGGGAAAATAGGTCCACCGTTTTACAACGAATGGTAAAACACCTTTTGCAGCGATTTTTGCGTGAGCATATCAGTGAACACCCCAGACCACTCGGTGAGTTTCACGTCTTCGTAAACTAAAGTTTAATGCGTTTATATGAATGATTGTTCCAGTGCCCCTATGAAACCATTGTATAGGTGGGGGGGTGCTAACACAAAAACCTAAAATTCCCGGGACATCAGCATGTGTCCAAATTTTAATCTTAACCGTTCGATTTCATCAGAAACAATCTTAAAATAGGGCTTTACTTGTAAAACGCCGAACTTACCCTTTAAGTTATGGGTAACACTTTATTTCGATGGTCCACTTCAACTAACAATGCAACTACATGTCAACTAACTCTCATTAGAATATTAGTAGAATGTTTGCTTGATATCTGCTAAACACTTTATTTTTATTATCCCAGATATTATAGTAACCATGCAACTTAATGTCAACTTTTCTACTAACACCTAAACCTAACCTAATACTCTAATGAGAGTTAGTTGACATGTAGTTGCAAAGATAGACCAAAGGAATAAAGTGTATTTTTTTTTTCTATTCTAAATGCACGATTATATTAGTTTGAATTGAATCTTCTTAATAGCATTTCCCCTCCTGCTCGTGACACTATCAGAACAGGCTTGAAGCTCATTTTTCGCCCATGGCATGCAGGAACCATTGCATTAAAAGTATTTTAAAGTTATATGTGATATTAAAATTACTTATTTAAATTAGAGTCCAGCAACTAATTTAGACTATTTACCCTCTCTAAAGTTGAAAATAAGCAAGCAAATTCCCAGCTGACTTTGCGTGCTTTTTAAATGTAGTTCATAGAGTTTTTTCAAGCAGTGAGATAAGATGGACGCATGAATGTCTCTTTGATCTTTCTCTATTTTTGGTCTATAACTAATTAGCTGCTGTCTGCTCTCTCTGCTTATGTTCATTAGAGCCTTAATTTGCTTTTTACATGGTAATGGGGTGAAGTCTTTCCATCTGATTACGAGGGTATTTTGCCCTCATCTTGATGTTGGATATCATTGCACGCGCTAGCGCTGAGCTAACCAGGCACAACGTGTCTTACTTTATCTCGTTTCTCTATGATTAGCGTTCTTTTGTCGAGCCAAACGACTGGCTTTTTTCCCCTCAAAGAAAGGGATTCAATGTCAAATATGAACGCGCAATATTAACGCGGTATATTAGCCATCTTGTAATGTCATTAACAATTAAGAGCCGTTGATTAAGAGAGAGACTGATTGCCATATTTAGCGTGTTAAATTATCCTTTCAAGAACCTATCTTCAACCCACCCACACTAATCAAAAGCTCAGAGCTGGCATCAGCAAACATGAAGAAACGTTTACCCTCTGTTTTGCTTGACGTCCGCCTTGTCTTTGAAGTTTATGAATTATGAAGCGCAATTCACGCTCTGTGGGTGTTGTGCCCAGCGTGTGTGTCTGGGCTTGCGCGCTTGTGTATGCAAGGTGGAAATGAGCGTGTGTCGGTGTGTGTTTTCCTCAAATTAATACTCTGGCCTCAGTCGACAAACTCAATCAGGTTTACAGCACCTAAGTGGGCAAGGAGCTAATAGAGGTCAGCTGCTACATATGGAATAGGGAAGAACACGTTCACAACCACAGTACACGACGCAAAGAACAAGCACCTCCAAGACACCTCCGATTCCACCCGTTTCCCTACACTCACACAAACATGAACACTCACAAATGCAGTAATATTGAATGGGTGAAATCTCTCATTCACATTGACCACCTCACAATATGGATAATTTCATTTACGATCATCTTAAATTGCAAAACTAGGTAACACTTTATATTGGAGGTCCATTTTATACATTCTTTTGACTATAAGTTACTTTGAACCTACATGTCAACTAGCAGTCAGAGTATTAGTAGACATTCTACTTGATATCTAACACTTTACTGTGATGCTCCCAGAAACAGACATTCTACTGACTATAAGTAACTTTGCAAGTACATGTAATTTAATCCTAACCCCTTATTCTACTAACCTTAAAGCTGCAATAGGGAGTTTTGAGAAAATGTTGACTTAGCCTGAAAATTTGAACAAGCACAACTTACAGGTCCAACCCCCTTGCTCTCTGCTACGCTACAGCCCTCCCTCCACAGCTCCTCCCCCACAGCAGAGCCTGCCGTGAACGCGCAGGCTAGTAAACAGGACCACCGATGACGGCGGATTATAAACAGTTATGGAACATTCACTAATAGGGACGAAACATCAACAATATGCTTTACATTGACTATGGCCTGCCCATACTTTGACTACAAACTTGGTCCTCAAATCATTATGTATTTTGCAATACATGTAACTTTATAAGGTTGCACTCTTTCTATAAATTATAGCTACTAACGTTAAAGGATTAGTTCACTTTAAAAAAAAACTTTTGCTGATAATTTACTCACCCCCATGTCATCCAAGATGTCCATGTCTTTCTTTCTTCAGTCGAAAAGACATTAAGCTTTTTGATGAAAACATTCCAGGCTTTTTCTCCATATAATGGACTTCAATAGGACACAAACGTTTTGAGGACCAAATGACAGTTTCAGTGCAGCTTCAAAGGGTTTGAAACGATACCAGACGATGAATAAGGGTCTTATCTAGTGAAACGATCGGTCATTTCAAAAATAAATAAAAAACTTTAAGTTTTATAAGCACAAATGCTCGCCTTGCTCTGTTCTGTGATGCACGTTCGTGATCCTGTTCGAACTCGTTCATCCAAATGAACAAATCTTTTTTCGAGTCATTTCGTTCGTTGAATGAACGAAATGACTCGAAAAAAGATTCGTTCATTTGGATGAACGAGTTTGAACAGGAGAGTCACGAACGACGGTACGCGGTCGTGCTGTGCAAGAGAGGGGTGATCAGCGCGTACACGAGCGTGATTGACACTGCTAAGACATTCCTCCTGGCTCTGATTGGTTGTTTCTGACCGGGAGCGGTGTATTTCTGCAAATGGCAGTAGGACCACAGGGAGGAGCCAGAGGAGCTTGATTTTTTTCACAGATTATATGTCTCATATTCTACTTTCAGGACATAATGAGACTTTTAACAAATATTTGTTTACAAAAGCTACCTACTGGAGCTTTAACCCTTCCTCTAACAGTTTACTAATACTCAACTAATACCCTAATGAGAGTTAGTTGTGATGTACGTGCAACATTACTTATAGTCAGAATGTCTAAATGGGACCATCAAAATAAAGTGTAACCCTTAACGAATGCAATTGGCTTTCTGATGGCAATATTTGTATTATGAGCGATTGTTGCAGGGTGATTGAACAAATGGTGGGTATGACAATATTGGGCTGGTTATTGTGTAATGGTGTGGATGTTTCATCTTTTCCCTTAAATCATAGCCAATTTAGTAAATTATAAAATATTTATGGACTATACTCATAAACACACTGTGTGCATTGCAAACTGAGAACAATGACCATAGAAATGTATGGATGTCGTACAGAGTGACAGTTTTGTGGCATGCTTTCTCTAATTGTTTATGGACACCTGCACTCTACTGTACCCCGTTTACACGCAACCATTTTCAACTAAAAACAGAAAACTTCTTATGCCTTTTGGCCGTTCATTTACTCGGCAATGCCATTTTGAGGGCCTGAAAACGCGAAGTTTTAAAAAACAGGGTTCAAAGTGCAAGTTTCGAAAACTATACCGTTATCGTCTCCATGTAAACTACAAAAATGGGAATTTGTGAAAACGGTGACATCATGCACATGCATATTACGTGTTTAGTCTATAGGCGTGTAGTCTTTCTTTACAAAGTGAAATTGCCAACTACTGGCCTGGCATGCAAAATATAGTGTTTTTAGTCATTTTCGTGGTCTGTGTGAATGGGGATCGTTTTGACAAAGTTGTGGTCTGTCCAGAAACCTCACATGCAAGGTATCCCTTTTATAACCTAACATTTTACTAATATATATATATATATATCCTTCCCGATCTCCTTTTCTGGTATACCATTTCTATGACATTTGCAATTATTTATTTATTTTTGCTCATTTTATTTATTAGGCATCAGGCATGCAAGGTCTAATGCAGTAAGTGTGCAAACAAGCCAAACAAAATTGTGCATACGATGGACACTTTACTATCGCATATGGGCACAGGTGAGGATTTATAAATGGCAGTGAAGCAATGTTACTGACACTGGAGGGTCACATGACAATGACACATGACGGATGTAGTGCATCCTAATTTCATTCATACTACCCATATCCATAATATATAGAACATATTTTTTAAAATTGTCTTGAAGTTCAAATTCAAATGTAGTACCTACTCAGACAGTATGTGATTTCAGACGCAGTGATGGTGAATTTAAGAATTTTTTTCTTTTTTTTTTTCTTTTTTTTACAGTTTGACATCTTGATTTTATTATTTATTTACTCAATTTGATTTACATCATTGGTATTGCAGTGTTTAAATAAAATTATTTAGTTTGAATTAATTTTAGTTTATGTAGTGTAATCTTTTGAAATGCTACAGACACATCTTAGAAAACAAATATTTTATGAGATTTTATTGCTAACTCTTCTTTGTTTGTAAAATAATAAATTAAAATGATACAATTTCAAATGAATAAGGTAAGAATATAAGTTAATTTGTTAATAAAGTTAATAAGTCAGGGTTTATATTGTGAAAATGAACGGCTGACTGTACATGGCCATTGTTATGATACTGTATGTTATTACAGATATATTTCAATTAACACACCTCAGTCTGCCCCAATTTTAGATAGTGTCATGTAAGACAGTTTGTTATTGTATAACCAATACTGTATATTGTTTAGCATAGCAATAAGTGTTTGCATAACTGTCAAGCCTGAAAACCAAAGCAACATCATATCAATATCCAATAAAACTCTGTCATTTGCTATTGTGTAGTAGATATCACCAATATGCTGAGACAATTTGATGACCGTGAACATATTATAATGAAATGCACTCCATGTCAGACCAAATGCATGCATGCATGCTCACTATGAATTTAAACACATGCTGTTTTCAAGATGAATATTAAAATATAACACACACCAACACTGGGCCGTAGAATGTGGGGGGTGAAAATTGCTCATACATTATACATGACACTAATGTCGTGTAATTATCTTGAGGCCCATAGAGAAAATTAATGATGCCAATTAGAACAATTGAAGATTGTTAGAAATGTCCCCCCCTTCTGCTACTTTTATTAACCATTGTAAGTTACATTTGCTCTTATGGAGACCTCTCCTCTTAAATGAGTGTTTTGGGAACCAGAGAGATAAACAGTTGTGTTAGAATCCATGTTCCAAAATTAAGAGCTGCTCTTATTACCAAAACCATACAGATTCACAAAAAAATGCATATTTATTTATGATTCGACATTGTAAACAATCTATCATTTGTGATCTCTTGGGATTTATTGGTAGACACTTTAACGCATTAGCTAAAATGGCAGCGATTTAAACAGCAGGTTTTTGGCTCTTTAAAAATTAAGTGACATTACTGTGTGATCTCATTAATATTCATAGGTTTTCATACGTAGGTGTGGTCCTAGCACACATACATTTTTCATACTTAATGAGATTTGATAATTAAATTCAGCCACACAAATAGTGCAAATGGCTTCATTTTATTAGTCCATCTCGATTTCATTTCAGTTTCTGTGTCTGTACAAATCTTGTACATCCGTTCAAGATTGTTCATAAGCAAAAGGGTTTACATTTAATTTATATATTTCAGTGGCGACACTGTGTATAGTGAGCACTTTAAGTTTGAAAACATATTTGAGTCTGGAAGTCTCCCATTACAGTTGTAACTATAATTAACTGGAATGTACAGATATGGCTGGTATTAGAGACCAATAACCAATATTTTTTGGCTTTTCCAATAACAAATCATTTTATTTTTTTGTTTTTGTGATTTTACCCCAGAGTGACTTGCTAATTACTCTAATTGAAAACTTGGCATTTAAAACTTTGCACAGTATGTGAGCTTCTATTTACTGTTTTTAATAGTCTGCGCTTGGATTAAACATTTCATTCATTCATTCATGACATTTGCACATTATACCATCACAATTTATTGCTTGCACTTTTTATTTATTTTTTTCTAATAATAATAATAATGGATTTTTCCCAGACATCAATGATAATACTTCCCAGCCATATGCACTTCTAATAATATCTGCAGTGTTCTGTTGTGTCCCCCTCAGTGAACTCTGAGGTTTCTCTGTTACTTTTCTAGCAAACTTTGAAGTGTAACTTTTGCCTGCCCCAGAGGGCCTCTCTTTTCCTGTCTCTATTCCTTTAGTTTCACCCAAATAGAGCGGACTGCGTCAAAGTGAAGGACACATCCATCTGATTTTTATGGTCTTACATAAATGAGTTCAACTTTAACAGGATTACCATGCAAAGAGTGCCATGAGAGACAAAAATGATGTGCTTTAATGGTGAGATTATAACCTTATTAACCCAACTACAGCCGAAATGCTCATCTGGGACTAGGACGAGAGTGGGATGTCTGTGACTACAAAGGCTCTGGGCCTGAGTGAACAGAAACACAGTTTATATGATCTCTCAGTAGAACGGCCTCCTGTTTGCAAGCAAAACCACAGGCCGTTGTGTCATTCTAAGGTGAGAAGACAGAATATTGAGTTTCTGCCGCGGGTTTGGAGCTTTGCCTGTGCTTCGACACTAATGAAAGACAAACAAGCTTCGCTTTGAAGGTGTGCGAGACCAAAGTGCCGAAATAAATAAAAACACACCCGTGTGTTTAGTATTCACCGGCAGTTCGGAGGCACACGGGTGTTTGTAATACATTATTTATCCACACATTTTTAATCCCATTTGCAAATTAGCAGCATTTTTTTAAAGTGCTATTGTGGAGAAGATTAAAGGATATCACTTCAACAAAACCTCGGGCGCAAAACCAGACATGTCGGACATTAATATTACAAGACAAGGCTTTTGTTTGTGAGTCTGAAGAGCATGGAAAGGTAAATTTGGACCAGTAAACACACTAGGCTTTTATCCCAAGCTAATGAAAACAGTTCCTGCTTTTCACAAAAGTGTCAGTTTGTAAAGTGCTTATATTGTTGACAGTCTAATTCAGTGCTTTTCAATTTGTCAGGGCAACTACCACCTTTGATCAAATCTCATTATTATTCAGAGTTATTTGTGGGGAAGCATGTTTTATATAGAGAATATGAACTATCAATCTTTTTCACATTGACCATTTTCATGCAAAAATCAAAATACTGTATATTTAGGAGAGAGAGAGAGAGAGAGAGAGAGAGAGAGAGAGAGAGAGAGAGAGAGAGAGAGAGAGAGAGAGAGAGAGAGAGAGATGAGAGAGAGAGGAAAGAAAGAAAGAAAGAAAGAAAGAAAGAAAGAAAGAAAGAAAGAAAGAAAGAAAGAAAGAAAGAAAGAAAGAAAGAAAGAAAGAAAGAAAGAAAGAAAGAAAGAAAGAAAGAAAGAAAGAAAGAAAGAAAGAAAGAAAGAAAAAAAAAAGAAAGAAAGAAAGAAAGAAAGAGCACATACTGTGCTGTTACCACAACTGTATTTCTGTCATGACAACTCTCGTTGCTGTACTTAAAATGGATGGGAAAGTGAATTAAAGTGAATGGGACCATTTCCTAGAGTATTTGGAAAATTTAAATTTTATAATTTTATAATAATTATGCCAAAAAAAAAATAACCCTATAATATAGTGACCTTGCAAAAAGTTGTATTTATTTAAAAAAAGGTCCCACTTTATATTAAGTGGCTTTAAGTACTATATACTTACATTGAAATTAATAATATGATACAATGGACATATTGTGTACATACATGTTTTTACATTGTACTTATATGTTAAAAATACCAGCATGTAATTACAGCTGTAATTAATGTATGTAATTACATTTGTAACTACACTGTTGACCCTTCCCTTACACCTTAACCCACCCTTAAACCGACCCATACCACCACACCTGTCCCTAACCTTACCAGTATCACACCTCAATAGCAGCACAAGTGGTTTACAATACAACATCAACACAATAAGTACATTGTACTTATTTTTCGATGCAAGTACATATTACTTAAAGCCACTTAATATAAATAACTATAAAAAATATATAAAAAAATATAAATAAAACATGGACAAGCCTAAGGAAATCATTATGATTCTAAGTATTATTATTATTATTTTTATTATTATTATTATTATTATTATTATTATTATTATTATTATTATTATTATTATTATTATTATTATTATTATTATTATTATTATTATTATTATTATTATTATTATGTAGACTTAAATGTTGAAAATAAAAACATTGCTAGACTGAACGGTAAATCCTTAAATGTTAACTTCAAAACCTTCTAATGTGAGAAGTATCATGTCTTTTTGACAGGAATGCACGTCTAAAGTGTTTTACGCAAGAGTTAAATCCTGCTGACTAAACTTTACACCCACAATCCTCTCTGTGGTTTAACGGCAACCGTGAATATCGCATTGCCAGAGAGGCTGACTGATCCAGACCTTTCCAACCCCTCAACGCGGCTCCCAGTGCTTGACCAAGCAGAAAGAAGGAGTGGAGTCTCACAGAGATTATGTGACTGTTACTACTGTAATATATAGAGCTGCTTTAATGTGGACTTAGGAGAGGAGAGGTCTTGAACGACTCTTTTGGAAAATGCCAGCAGAGCATGATATCGGTGTTAGTGGTATGAGTTTCTCTTATACAACTTTATACTAGCCTCTACTGATGATGTATTCCAACAACCCACCTCCATCAATGACTGCACAATAAATATTTTAAAATATTAAGACACCAAGAATCATTGCATGAAAACATTGTCTATGGACTGACTGATCTGATGGAATAATTTGTTTTTAAATTAATTTGATCATAAATATATTGAAATTTATTATAATTATTATTTTAATGATGATAATAATAATAAACATTATAATAGTAATATCATTATTACTATTATTGTTTTAATAATAATGTTTATGAGTATGTCGATTGTTATTATTACATGTACATCTCTCTCTCTATATATATATATATATATTTGCTAATGTAAACAAAGCTAATTGACCAGAGAAAACTAATTAGACCTTAACTTGAATATATGCCATAATTCAATTATTAATCCGGTAGAGGAAACCTCATCTGACTGGGCTGTGTGAGGGATGTGGAACTGCAGTCTTGTCACAGTTCTGGGTCCAGCATTGCAAACGTGTTGTTCCGGGTGCTGAACTCTTTATGTAGTGTGTTATGGGTGCTGTCCAAGGTGCTGAACTACTTCAGCAGTGAAGCACAACCTCAGTGTAATTTCTAAGAGAGCAGTGGTGACTGACAGCCAATAGCTAATCTCAATGAATCTTTATTAATTCTTTTATTTGGTCAATTAAATTGAATTGTCAAATTCTCGTTGTGACAACTGACCCCATACATTGTTACATTATTATGTCCTTACAAAGGGGCATGTTGTCCATTACTCATGCAAGTGAGTTAAATGTAATGCTATTTTGTTGCCAAGACTTCAAGGTTTGCATCTATAAAGAAATTGACTTGCAAGAATAAACCCTCCCTGAGAAATTTTCACTGGAGAAAAAAATGTGACAACTCTAATGATTCTTTAAGTTAAATGCCTCAAACAATAAGAAAACGCATTGAACGCAAATGTCATTAAAAACTAAATTGCAAAACTGATTGCAAACAATGACAGCAGCCTAACAGATATTCATTGCATTCCTTGCTAAGCAAATTGCAATTAGAAAAAAAAAGACTTGTAATATAGCTAATCATTTAACAGTGTCTGTATTTAAAAGAATGGGCTTAATATCCGAGAAGACAGTTGTTCATTTCATTTGCTCATTAGGGATGTTGAAATCAAGAAAACAATCAATCTCTGATTGCTCAGTCCCAGGAAATGAACCACAATAGCGGGTAGTCAACAGAGCGGCATGTCGCAGAGAGAAATCAAAGGAGCCGTCACTTTAAAGCACAACTTTTCCTTTTTCAGTAGTTCAAACCATGTACATGGGACCTGTTGGCTCATTGAGTATTCATCACCCCACCTCCAGGCACAAAAAGACTCACTTTCTTCCTTTAGAGAGGCATCAAAGCGGCCCATCCAAAGAGGAAATAGCAGTTCATCATTGTTGTTTTGGTTTTCGGTCAACAGTATGTAAATCTGCTCTCATATTGCGGTGTTTTGCATTAATGAAGTGAAGTTGAGCTCCAGACCTTTGACTGCAATCTCTCTCTCTCTCTCTCTCTCTCTCTCTCTCTCTCTCTCTCTCTCTCTCTCTCTCTCTCTCTCTCTCTCTCTCTCTCTCTCTCTCTCTCTCTCTCTCTCTCTCTCTCTCTCTCTCTCTCTCTCTCTCTCTCTCTCTCTCTCTCTCTCTCAAATGCACAAACTCGTTCACAATAACGCACTACAAATTGCGAGACCGCACATTTTTGGCATCTAATTATTCATAGAGCAAAATGGCAGTAGTACTATCGACGGCCTATGTTTATTTGCTTAAATAAATGCAATAAAGCATTTCACCCTATTTACTGAAGTTAAGATGCCCCAAGTGTGAAGCCTGACTGACTCAAGGAGGAAATTATGCAAAAACAAATTGATTTTAAGATTAAAATACCGTGCACTCTGGAAACAACAAAGAAAATTGACGAAAGAATGGTTACGTGATCATACGGGTCAGTTCTGCGGAGGCGGTTGTGTCACAGAGGTCATGACCTCCAGCGGTAAATCAGAAATAATGTACTTTCTTAACACGAAAGGGGATTGTGCTGGAGATTGCACTGTTCTATGATGTGTTTCAACATCAACATCATTGTATTGACTAAAATGGGAAGCTTGAAAATAATAGGCAGTACAGAGGATAAATCGACATGGGGCCAACAGGTCAGAGGTCAGGAGCGCTATAGTCACTGTACACATAACACCAATCAGCTGAACAAACAGATCAATAAGGACAGATCACTCGGGTCTGATAGAAAGCACGAAGCTGTTGAGCCAATGTGCGATACAGAACGATCTTATAAAAGTGCATATTTATATGTCTGCACGCGCTGATGAATTTATCTTCTTTTAAAAATAAGTATCCCTTAAGACATTTGAATGATATCTTGCGATGCTCTATTTGACAAGATAATGCTTTCCTTTTGAGCAAATCATCACACATGCCGTAACAATTCCATCTTTTGTCTTTTTATGCAAGGCATCTTTGTGATTTTGATCCCTTGCTCATTTTAGATGACACAGGACAGATGCTCTCTTTTACCAGCGTGACTTTGCTGCTTCTCTCAGTGGAAGGTAGAAGACAAAGAAAAGATGGGGTCGGAGAGAGAGCGAGAGCGAGAGTGAGAGAGAGAATATCAGGGCTTACGGAACTGCTCAGAGACCTTGAGAAAGAGAGAAGCCTGTGTAGTGTAGCCTACTTGCAGTACAACTAAGAGGAGATATGAAACAGATTACAAGGTGACTGTGCCCCAGCACCTCTTTTACCCTGGAGGGGCCAACCTTGGTCCCCAGAAATCACTCAGCTTCATTCATCAAAGGCTCTTTTAAAGGGCCTATCCCTGAGCCCCCTCTGTGCCTCAAATCCTCCTCTCTCACCCCCATCACACGTATCTCTCTATCTCTCTCAGCTCGAGTCTATATCTGGAGCCATTTACTTCAGTCTCTCTCTCTCTCTCTCTCTCTCTCTCTCTCTCTCTCTCTCTCTCTCTCTCTCTCTCTCTCTCTATATATATATATATATATATATATGTATATATATATATATATATATAGTCAAACCAAAAATTATACAGACACCTTCAACATTTCTCACATTATCACAGTTTGTTTGCTATAATTCAGGATGGTAATACTATATGACAAGAACTCAGAGTTTTCACATCAATTGATATTTCACTGGTTTTGGTCATCCTTTTGTTAGACTGTCTCACAAATGAATTAGGTTGAATAGCTGTTAGTTGTCAGCTGTTAAATTTAAGTACACAATTAGATAATACCAATTTAGGTCAACCAATTACCAAGCAATGCTTAATTTTGTTCAGTCTGTGTTGTAAAAAGGTCGCATCAGCAATCAAAGAAAAAAAAAACAATTAAGTGTTACACCCACTAGTAAAAACAATATTAAAAATAATATCTAGTGTCTGAATAATTTTTGGTTTTACCGTATATCTCTTGCTGATTTGACACAGAGAAAATACATTTGCATGCAGTATTTTAGTATAAAACATGCATCTTGTTTACTAACTGCTATCTGTGCTTGGATTGTATCTTATTCACATAAGTCGGCGGTTTATTGTATATTATATTACATTATATTATATTATATTATAATATATTATATTTTAATGCCCATTTATATATTTTATAAGCCCATTAAAATTATTTATTATAGGCGATAAGATAATTTATAATCAGTCGTTCATTATCAAGCATTATAAAACGCTAAATTATCATCAGATGTGGCATCCTATTATTAAGGAGTCTCTATATAAAATGTCTATGTTGTTTGGAACTGTAAACATCCTACAGTGATGTAAATGGACATTATGGTGGCAAAGTTATTCTGATTATAAATATTCCTATATTCCTATTCCATATTCTTCTAAATGTCTTCATTTTTGTGTTCAACAGAAGAAAGAAACATACAGTTTTGGAACAACTTGAGGGTGAGCGAATAATGACAGAATCTTCATTTTTGGGTGGACTATCCCTTTAACAGAGTTTTACTGAATAAGCTATAAAATCTCCTTCATTTTCAATTTTCAGATGTCAGGAGAATAATGTAATGCCTGGCATTTTAATGTGACTTGGTATCACAAGAATTTCTGTGGCAAGAGCTCTTTCCAGTCCCTGCATTATTTTCCTCCTGATTATTTTCTTTCTTTCTTTTTTTTTTTTTTCTTTTGTATTATACTGTAACAATATGAAAAAAATGCAACATATACTGCACACTTGTGGTCTGCTTTCCCAATTTAGTTTATGATATATCCCATGAATAATTCACTGGAATGTATAAAAATGTCTTGTTTTTCTTCCCAAATCCTTGCATCTCTTTCCTGGTTTGTTTTCAGAAGGATGCTTTTAAATGCAATTGTCTCTCCTTTTCACTTCTAATCCCTATAAACAGTGTTTACTGGAATGTTTCTAAAGCAGGTAAATAGAATAATTATTGCCTGTCAAAATGACGGAAATCACTTTGAAATATTATCACTCAATCTTTCAGTTAATTCACTTTTTTGATTAAGGCAATGTACAGACATGTATTACAGTGATTTTTAACACATCGGTATTTCTGCAGAAATATTCACAAGTTTAGGATTATTCATGGTCTGATGTATGTGTTTGTTTATGCTTTTACTCTTTTAAATTTCCTTTTAATGTTCAATGGTTTAAGGGTGAGTTCAATAACGTCATCTTCAGAATCCCTTAGTGGGATGAAACTGACTAAATTATACAACTCTAGAAGTATTGAATTTCAAATACATTTGCACATATTTCACCATTATAAGAAGGAACCAAAATGACATTTGCCAGAAGTAATTGCAATTCTAGTAAGACCTCCGGTTCTGTCAGCCATGCAAAGTGACATAAGTGAACTTGTTCCTTTCTAATGAGAATTAAAGTTACTTTCCCAAAGTCACATGTCAAGACCGACCACTTTTGTAAGATCTATTTTGCTGAACTGTTTTGTGAAGTGTATAGTTCATGGCCATGAGCGTGTGAGTCTGTTCTTTTGTGTGTGCCTCTCATATGAGACTTACAATAACACCAGCTCTCTGAGGACTTCAACAATGCTTTACCTGCATTGAACAAAAAAATAAAAATCAATGTAGCAATCCCACGATGATCAACAGAGTGGCGAATAAAACCTAAATGGAAAAAATGCACTGTCACTGTTGCGAATCCTTTGTGCCCCTCCACTGTTTATTCGATGGGATAGTTATCAATTTGACACACAAGTTAACATGTTGGGTTCAATGAAATACTCAACTAATATCACAGAACTTCACATGCAGCATATCAGCCTTAAAACAAATTAATGACAATTGCAACGTTAAGAGCAATACACTGAAGTCAAAGACTCTACACCTACAGTATGACTCAAAGAATTGTATTTTAAATCATACAATGTTATGAATGTTGCAGATCTAAAACAGGTTTTGAACAACCTTGAACACCAAAGAAAAGTCAGACAACATTCGTTCGTGAAAATTGCTAGTCCACATTGATTGTGAGTTGCATTTACAGTACCGTTTAAAAGATTGGGCTGCATTGTTTTGAACAAAAATACAGTAAAATTGTGAAATATTATAAAAATTTAAAATAACTGCTTTTCATTAGAATATATTTAAAAATGTAATTTATTCCTGTGCTCAAACCTGAATTTTCAGTTTTATTACTCCAGTCTTCAGTGTCACATGATCCTTCAGAAATCATTCTAACATGCTGTTTTGCTGCTCAAGAAACATTTATTATTATTATCACAGTTAAAATGGTTGTGCTGCTTAATATTTATGTTCAAACCATTATACATTTTGTTCAGGATTCTTTGACGAATAAAGAGTTCGAAAGAGCAGCATTTCTTTGAAAAAGAAAGCTTTTGTAACATAAAAATAGATTTACTCTCATATGTGATCAAGTTAATGCATCCCTGCTGAACAAAACTATTAATATATTTCACAAAAAATAAGAAAGTAAAATAAATAAATAACCTTACTGAACCCAAACAAACAAACAATGCTGGTGAAATTAAAACTACATTCTGCCTAAATGGATTACTTTGATTATGCGTTACAAGTGATATCTAATAAAACTAGACAAATTAAATTTAAAAAGGGCATTTTATTTTACCATTAAATGTGTTATTTCAACATAAATTAGATTAACAAAAATATATTATTGGTGGGAAGATACTGAATTATTATTATTTTTTGATTTTTAAAGCTCTGGAAATTCAGAAACAATCAGTTTATATTATGTTTTTTCTCCATGTTGTTCATTGGCCACATAAAGTCAAATGCTGTTTCATTGATTGTATAAAATCACCTCTGATAAATGACATGCAGGATGAAACGATCAAATCTTAGTTCATGTGACAATCTTAAATATCAAGCTTTGTTGTGTAATGATGTTTTACATAATTAAAGGAAAACAGAGAGTGACGCATTACAAAAGAACACAGATCGGATCAATTCATGATTAACACTTTGCTAGCAAAGGTGAACTCAACCAGACATTTGCTCTTCTCATTAAGAGACTGAGAGGAAATGTCATGTTTCCAGGCCCGGCTAAGATTTGCTCACGATGAAGTAGACCTCTAGTAGATTCCCATGGCCACTGCTCAGGTCCTGTGTGTGATTATTGACCCGTCTGACACTTCACAGATGGGTCAAGAATCACACTCACAGAATGATCTTCAGTTCACATTTGTATTTTTGTCTTATTCGATTATTGATTCACAGTCCTGCTGTCCTCAATTGTCATTGTATGTGTCGCCATCTGTACATAAAGTGTGCATATTGTAAGCTAGAAAAGACTGAAAAGTACAATATACATATTGACCCAACTTGAAATATTATGGCCTTTTTCAAAGTCTTGATTTTGTTGTTGGGGTCTACTAGTTTAAATGTTCAAAAACACCTTATCTTTCACACATTTGACATTATTGCAGCACCTCTCTTCTCAGTCTGTCAATAACACTCGGTCTAGTTCCTGTCTCTATGAAACACATCCTTCTGGAAAGATGTGCACTGATATATAGAATATCTCCCTTTGTGCTTTGTAACTTTGCAGACCTTTTTCATTCTCAAACATCAACATTACTCACTAAAGTAAGTTGAACTTGTAAAAAAGCATAATCGGTTCTCTTCAAGGAGTTACGCATATCTTAAACTGCTTGTTTGTCAGTTAATAATGGAGAAGCTTTGTCCAAGAAAGACCTTTTAATTAATTGACTCTTTAGAAATAGCATAGATTGAAACTTTTACAATCAAATCATGTAAGTAAATATGTTAACTGTATTAATGTGATGACGTCAAACATATTTAATTCATCTCAGCTATTAGAAACACAGTGAAAGCAGCCAATTCATGTCATTGTTAATATTTTTTTTTTCTATGAGCCTCAAAGGATTTGTAATGTCTCTAAAGTTGTATACGCAGAATGGTCCAATAGTTTTGGAAATTGTGTGCAAATACTAAAAAAAAGATCCCGTCGAATTGGACTCCAGCTCTGGCCATTGAAAGATAAATCTGTTAATAAATGCAAAGCTGTAGAGTTGATACTGAAACTTATCTTAATGATGCTAGATGAACATGGATAAAAAAATATAAAAAAAGAACTACTGGGATTAAAATAATAGCGGAATGAAGACAGGCAGATGTGGATATGATATGGTGAAATGAGCTCCATGTCTCATATTATTTTTAATTTGTGGAGTCTATCAAAGGATTATTACTCCCTGTTGAAGCTTAAAAATACCATTTTCATCTTTCATTTTCAGCAGCAAAGTCAAATACTAGGACAGATCGAGAATTTTTAAATGGATTTTTTGCAGCCATGATTTGAAATGAGTGTAAATAATGGAGGATAGTGTTTGCACCGTGTAATAAACAAAATATATGATTTTATTTAATAATAATAATAGTAATAATAATAATGATTATTATGAGATCCGTGCGGCCCCGACATTCTTCCGAGCTGATTCAATCACTCACACATCTCACAACACAGACAAATCTGAGAAGATTTTCAGGACTTTACCTATTGGATTTTCTAAAGGGGAGAATTTACCTGATGCCTTCATTTTTTGATGTTTGTGGACAATTGATAGCATGTCTCCAGTGAATTTTTGTATTCTGTCAAGAATTTAATTACTTTTTGAAACTTACCTCCTGAGATCGCCTGCAATCTCCTGATCACTTTTTCTTATGTACCAAGGGATTATCCAAGACTGTGTAATTGAGGCCTACGATTACCTATATACTCAACTTCTGCATACTTACCTGGTGTATCCCTTAAAGTTTGTGTCTGCACACTTTAAACAATATTCACTGCATGTGAAAAATTGTGAAAACTAGCCCCTCAAATTTTTAAACAATTCCCTGGTGCTAACATCACACAGCATATCTCTGTGGTCTAAAAACAGACAATTGTTTCTTTGTCTAATTTCTTCACAACTCTGACTCCAAAAGGACAGCATGAGTTGAAAACTTTGTACAAGAAGGCTATTATTATACTTTGCAAAGCTTTGAGTGTTGATTGAAGTTAAGATGCATTACATGTAATGGCAGCAAAGCTTGCTCTGATGTGATTTACAAAAAAAAACAGGTGGAAAATGTGAAAGCTTTGAACTGATTGAATAATTTCATTCTATTTCAGATAGATGCAGTCATGCTCTGCCTATCCCGAACACACACACTCAAACATCCCCTCTGACAATACTGATTGCTTAATGATTGGTGTGTCCAACCAAATATTTCCTGTGTTGAATCTGAAATGAAATTGAATTTCAGGCTCCAATGAGATAGCAGTGGCAAAAACCATAAAACATACCTTTTCAGGGAAAGGTCTGTTGTCAAAAGTACAGCACTTTTTTTAGCATTGCTCTCTCTTCTTTGTTCCCTTTCAGTCGCTAATGTTCGACGTAGTCGAAGTGTTGACTGATTGGGATCACACCAGGGAGCCAGTCATCTTCGAGTACTATTGAAACGAGACAATGTAATTGACGTTCGTGAAATGCATCACACACTCCGCCCCCGTGGCGCGGGTATAAATACGAAAGTGGATGCACGCACTAGTTGACTTTCGCTTCGGAGCCGATCATGTTTGATGTCTCTGAAGAGTGCTGTTGTATACAACAAGCGAGTGTGTCGGTGTTCTTCTGGAAAGAATCTCTCTCTTTAAAGCATGCTGAGGCAGCTCTTGTGGATAAGTCATGTTCCCATTGCGGGAGTATGACCGTCTCGGTGTTGAGGTCGAGACTTGCCTTCATTCGCGAAGGTAGAGTCCCCATCCTAAGGCCCCGCTCTGGTGTTTCTTCTAGGCTAAATTCCCAGAAGAAGCCTGGAGTGCTGTCTGGGCTGGGTGACTTGAGGATCACAGTGAGGGGTAATCTGCCCGATAAAACCCCGTGGATCCCTCACTCTTCTCTCACACCGCAGCCGGTGGAGCTCCCCGATGAGCGTGCTGGTCCCTCTGTGATGGACCGACCAACCGTTTCGTTCGGGGCCCCTCCAGAGGACAGGATGTCCATCGCAGCATCGGACGGGGAGATGGGCTCTGGAAATGACGACTCGGCTGCACTACCACCCCTGGGAGACCAGCATTGCCAGAGCCGGATCAAGGGATGGCAGCTATGCTCAAAAAGGCTGCTGAGGCGGTAGGGCTCGAGTGGAACCATCCACCGTGTCCCAAACCGTCTCGGTTGGATGATTGGTTTCTCGGAGTGGGTCGGTCTGGTTCTAAGCCCGCCGCTCCGGTACCTTTCTTTCCTGAAGTGCATGAAGAGTTGACAAGGGCATGGACAGTACCTTTCTATGCCAGAAATCACCTGAGTAGGTCCTCCCCACTCACTACCCTTGATGGGGGAGTGGTGAAGGGATATAAGGCTATCCCACCAGTGGAACAGTCTGTTACGATGCAACTGTGTCCAGCGACCGCTACCTCGTGGAAGGGGGATCCTCGTCTCCCCTCTAAGGCCTGTACGTTTTCGTCCGTTCTGAAGGTCAAGGCTTACAAAGCCTGTGGGCAAGCCGTTTCCTCACTGCATTCTATGGCATTGCTTCAGGTCCATCAGGCCCAGGCACTCATGAACATGCACGAGGGTAGCCAAGATCGTGAGCTCATGGATGAGCTCCACACTGCAACCACCCTTGCCTTCCGGGGCACGAAATTTGCTGGTCTGGCAATGTCCACCCTTGTGTTCCAGGAGCGCCATCCCTGACTCAACCTAGCTGACATGAGAGAAACGGACAAGGTTTTGTTCCTGCACTCTCCCATTTCACCGGTTGGGCTATTCGGCAACGCGGTGGAGAACTTTGCCCAGCAGTTCTCTGCCACCCAGAAGCAGACGGAGGCCAACCGGCACATCCTGCCCCGGCGGCCTGCTGCTGCCTCCAACCATCCACCGGTGGCAGATCCTCCACCGGCTGGTCGCCTAGGGCGCCCGTCTGCAGCCGCCACCTCTCCCGCTGGAACTTCGCAGCAGCCTCGACCCAGATCTCAGTGTGAAGCTGTCCGAAGAATGGGCGTCCCACCCGCTTCAGGCATTGCCAAGCCAGGTGGCAAGCGACAGTGAAAGCGTTCCTGAGCGGGCCACCCAAAGATGGAGGGATACTCTTAGGAGATGGTCACCGATCCACTCCCTTCACTCGGAGGAGGGCCGGATGAAGTTTTTGTTATATCTGTGTCTGTTCTGCCGCTGGCTCCCAAAAAAGCAGAGCCAGCGGTACAGCCATATTAAAAGAATGAGCAATTTCTCCGTTCCTGGGCCCCAAGAGGGCTAGTCTGGCGATGTGTGACCCTGCAAAGCCTTTCACACTTCAGCTCCTCTTTTTCGCCTGCCGGCAGCTGGATGCAGTTCAAGTACCTGGTCATACGCTTCTCACGCACCCCCTGCCGCTCAGTGGAGTCAGGTAAGTGTTGCACTGCACACTCAGACCCTGCTTCGGGCCGCCCTTGGGCCTCTCGAGCTGGGTCCCAGTCCTCCACTTTAATGCCTCAGCTCGGGTACGTCTGTGGTTCCCAGGCCCCTGACCCGGTTTGTGGAAGCCTAAAATGCTTCCTAACTGGTCCAGCTGGCCACAAATTATACCATCAGACTCGGCTTGCAATTAATTTTCGCTTGGCTTCCGCCCAAGCTCAGTGATATTCATCACACCTAGGTGTTGAGCAATGCTCCTGTCTTGTGTGCGCACGTTGCAGTCCTACTGGTGAAGGACGCGATGTAGCCTCTCCCTCCAGGCGATATGAAAGCTGGTTTCTATAATGGTTTCTATAAGCCCGTACTTCATTGTATCCTAGAGAGGTGGGTCACGACCATCTTGGTCCTGTGTTAATTGAGACAGGCCCTTTTTCGAAAGCCTCCATTCAATTTGTTACACAGAGATGCATTTCCAAATGCTCCGTCCCCGAGATTGGTTCTGCAAAGTTCAACCTGAGAAACATGTACTTCAGATCTCTATCCTTTCGCACCTCGGGCCATCCTGTGTTCGTGCGTTCGAAGGGTATAAAGTATCAGTACAAAGTTCTACCCTTCAAGTGCTCATAGCCAGTTGGGTCCTCAGGTCAACTGGGAAAGAGTTAACTCGTCCATGGGCTGAGGATCTCTTTTCTAGTTTGGAGATGGATTCGGTCCACCGCATCTCTGAAAAAGAGTGTGTGGATGGTTAGTGCTGTATAGAAGTGAGAAAGGGTCCCACTGAAACTCTTCAGAGGCTCATGGGGCATATGGTAGACGCAGCCACTTGGCTTCCTCTATATGAAGACCACTTCAGCACTGACTTTACGGCCGAGTCCCAAGGTGGCCTTGGCAGAGCGGCACACTCCGTGTGAAAGCACCCTGGCCTGCCGCCAAACCCTCAGTCCGTAACAAACCTTTTGTTTCTCCGGGCCAACGGTCCATAGAACGAGTGTCCATCAATACTGCCTGAGGGGCCACGTACTAAGGGCATGCAGTAATGGAGGTCTGAGCGGCCCTCCGACTATATTGGCATCCATTGCCTCGAGTTGCAACATTGCGACTATTGCGCTACGTTTCCCTTGCATTTCACAACTCGCCCGCCACCTCCTCCTTGGATGCAGAAGCTTCTGAGGTCGCTTCATTTCACTTGTTCACATTTCACTTGACGTGGAGACCATCACTTCTGTGAGAGCACCCTCTCAAAATGAGACACGCTCCCCCTTAGAAGTGGAACCTAGTCGTTGAATTAGTCTTCTCTCCGGTAGGAGATCTCGAAGGTGTTCGATCACTTCACAGTGCTTCTTTCCTGCTATTGGGATGGAGAGAGGGCTGTTTCCTCCACCTCAAAATGTCGTTGCTTTTGTATCGACGCACATCAGGATGCAGTGGATACAAATCCATGGGAAGCACGATTTGATCGTCAGGTTCCTGAGGGGAGCAAGGGACTCTTGACCCTCTTGGGACTTATCTCTGGTGCTACCGCACTGCAGAGACCTCCCTTGAGCCCTGCAGGCAGTGAGTTAAAAATCTTGTTTTTTGAGAAACCGTTTGCTTGCTGCTTGCTTGGTCTATATCTAGAGGGGTAGGGACTTATTCCTGTCAACGAATCGTGCCCGGAATTCGGGCCAGGTAACTCTCAAGATATTTGAGACCCCGGCCTGGATATGTGCCTATGGTTCCTACTTCTCCTACCAAGCCTGGACCTCAAACCAGCTCTTTTCTGTTACGGAGACCAGCAACAGGGAAGGCTGTTTCCAAGCAGGGGTTGGCCCACTACATGTGGTTGCTTTCATCTTGGTGATTTCCCAAGGTGCACGTGCGCACCTGGGTGGTGAGTAGGCTTGGGTATCGAGTATCGATTGGAACCGGGACTAGCTTTGCGATTTTCCCGGTATCGTTCAAAAGTTTAAATTTCGATTCCTAGTTTCGATTCACAGTCCGCCGACCGGAAGAAGAAACCGCTGAACACCAACAAAGAAGCGTCCACTTGAAGTGTTGGCATAACCGAGCTAAGCAACTCGAGAGTCGTCCTAATGCTGCTAATAGCGCGTCAAATTCGCGCCTACCGCGTCTAATTATACGCTTGAACACTCTGAATCCATTTGCGCGTCAAGAGCGAAATTGACGCACGTAAAAAAGGAGTATTCGCGTCTATATAAACATAGACATTATAAACTGAAAAGCGGGCCTGTCCCCATTTGCGTCGCAGGAATTTTTTTCGCGCGTAACGCGTCTTTGCATTGAAATCACTCGCGCCAGACGCTCTATTCGCGTCCTGTGTGAACGCAGCATCAAACCAAGGCATGGATATGTTGCAAAAGTGCTCTCGACGCCGTTCGGAGCACAGGTTGTTTCGCTGGTTGCTCTCTCCTCGCCAGATGACGAAGGTTTTACAAGTTGTTTCTTATTGTTTATTTGCTATTCTGCACTAGGTTAGCCCATCAGTGGGAGCACGGTAACATGTTTAAGTACCTGCAGCATCATACACTCATGTGTTTTCATGAGGTTTTCAAAAATAAAGCTCTCTTGAGGAAAGTGTACCCCTGTGAAAATATATTCATAATTTATAATATTTATATTCAAGTTCATAGATTTGATATTTATATTGTAGTTGAAAACAACCCTGTGAGAAATTCATAGTAAAGTTCATAAAAAGTAAAAAGTTCATAGAATTAAAATTGATGGAGAAGGTTAGACTATTTCCTTCAGAAAGATCATTGGTTAGCTAGCTCATTTAAAATATCCTAAACTTTTTTGACCCTGCCTCTTAAAAGAATCGGAATCGAGAATCGTTAGGAACCGGAATTGAAACAAGGAATCGAAATCGAAATCGGAATCGTTCAAATTCAAACGATACCCAACCCTAGTGGTGAGCTCCTCCCAAGTGAGTGTATTGCTCCCTTCTAGGCGTTGACACAGAGTGCCTTGCTGAACAGATGATAAATCGAGTTGGGGGCTGGGCGACACCCATCACGTTCGCTAGAGAACTAGCCTATGTGTCGAACCGCTGCTTCCCGTGGAAACCCTTCACATGAAGCCGGTTTCACTGTAAGCCCGGTTTGAAGTGTCGGCTTGCCACGCCATTTCCCTCTTATGGAATGGATACGTGCGCAATTCTTGCTTCAGTGAGTCCCCCTTATTAGCCGAACCCTGTAGAGTTTCTCCATATCCTTTTGCAACGGACGTGGTGAAGTGTCCTAAGCCAGGCCTTTCACTCATATGCACTGGTGAACCTGTGTTAGGCTGGTTAACCTGCTCTGCCATCACTGTCCGGTTGAGTTCCCCCTGTCATAGGCTGGAGCCACCCCAGAAACATTCCATATGTTGTACTGCCCGGTCATCCACCCAGTCCATATGTGTATTCTCCACATGTTACCTCCCTTCGGGCAGGATGTGGCTTCCTCAGCGTATTACTTTCCAACGAAAGAGGGCGTTTTCCCAGTGGTCTTGTGGAACAGCAGTGACTTCCCTAGCCTAAGCCCTGTCCCTTTCCCCCTCAAAAATAATGCGGAAGGATGATCAGAAGGCTTTTGTCTAGGCTGGAAGGTGGCAGCACTAGTGGCGTTTTAATTGGGATCCCAATCAGTCAACACGTCGACTACATCGAACGTGAGCGACTGAAAGGGAACGTCTCGGTTACGTATATAACCCTCGTAGTCCCGTCGCCACTATTGCTGGACCACCGCTGACTTCAAGTTATGCTCGGCTCCTCAGCGAAAAACAACTACTGTGTGTATCCACTTCCGTATTTATACCCGCGACAAGTATATATATAAAAAATGTGCATGGTGACTTTCTCCGTCCCTTTTGGTCAAAGCCTCCACAAAGTTTGAATGTTTCACTGATGCAAAACACATAATTGGCATCAGCTGCAATGCTTACATTATTTATATATACTGTATATATACATATGTGCTACATATATGTATCTATTTATATTACACATTATTCTACCAATGAATCTACCTTTTTAGCCAAGAAAGTAAATGAATGTCAGTCTGTAAATTATGTAAATTATATTTAGGTATAAATGACCTTATGCTTTTATGAGCTGAATTGAGCAACAAACTAAACGAAAAGCAGTGTTATTTTAGTATCATTGAGATAGTTGTTAATATTTTCATTTTAGTAATTTTGTTGTTGTTTTTTTAATTTTTTTTTTTCAATTTTTTCTTAAAATGTGTATAAATAGATTTGAATTCATTTTTATTTCAGTTTTAGTTTTAGTTAGTTTAGGAAATGATTAGCTGATTTAAAAAAAAATATTTCTGTGTTTTATTTTATTTCAAATAATGTGTATTTTATTTCAAGTAATGAAAAAAAATGGTTTTAGTTGAAGTTTTAGTTTTAAAACTGACTAGAACATATAACTTTTCAATAGAAAAATACATTTTTATTTATTTATTAAACTTACAAAGTGATAAATGGATTTGTGTGAATCTGGCTTTACTGTAAAGTGATAAGAACCGTGTGATGACGTGATTTTGGTACGTGAATCAGTTCATTGAATGAACTCTGTGAAAGTGGAAATGATTCAGCTAACATATATTTGACTGAATATTTTATAAATGAGTGTTATGTCATTTATTGTGTAATTGTGTCCCACTAAGACAAAATATAGCTGTTTCAATTATTTTCACTTTCCTCATTTTCTTCCCTAAGCCTGTGTTACATGACCTGTCAGTTCTCTCCTTAAGCCTGAAGCGTTGAATCCGTTTGGCGTGACTCTACAGCCACAGATCTCCCCTGAGCTTAAACTCCCAGAAACTCGAAACATGTTTACTTAGGTAACTTTAAATAACTTTCTAGCGTTGTCTTATTAAGATCTCTGTTTAATTTGGCAGGAGGACGGATTAGCATGATGCTTCTGCGCTAAGCGCCTTAAAAAGTGTATTTGCAGAGTATGACTACACAAGTGACTCTGAATGCTTTGCATGGGCTTATTTGTCTTCATCAGACTTCACTGATGTCATATTAACACAACATAAGTAAACTTCACTCCTGGCTGTGTTCAACTCATTTTGGAGGATGCTATTTTATCCAAGGCTAAATTTGTATGGATAATATATAAAAAAAAAAAGATATACTCACCCATCTTTCATAACCATATGGTTTTCTGTCCTCTGTGAAGGTCAAAATTCAATATTGTGTGACAAAAACTCATAAAAACAATCAATTCTACTCATACAAATCAGAAGTAACCAACTTAAAGTTATTATCTGAAAATTAATTTCCATAACATTTGAAATATAAAACATATTTATATAAACGTAGCTAACACTATATGTATTTGGCACCATGCAGTGTATCAGATATTAATTTTATTAATATTGAAATCGGATCCACTATTAATATTGTTCTAAATATTGTCTTGTTGCCAGTCGATTATGTTGTACATTGTACAGCACTTTATTTTAAGGAGACACAGTTACACATGGTATTTATTGTAGTAATAACAGTAAATTATGTTATTAAACCCAAAACCAATCCTAACCTTATAGTAAGTACATAGTTAATTATTATTACTTGGTACTTATTAACAGTGTAACAAAGACACCATAAAATAAAGTGTAACCCGAACAATAACCATATAGTAAGTACATGTACTTAATTCATATTATTTAGTACTTATGTGTAATTACACTGCAAAAAATCACCTTAAAATAAAGTGTAACCATTTGTTGTAATGTATTATATGTATATACTGTGTGTATATATATATATATATATATATATATATATATATATATATATATATATATATATATATATATATTATATTTTTTTTTTTTATGATATGTCATAAAGTAAGTGGGATGACTGCTCATCAACTAGTACAAATAGTACATTAGTACAAGTACAAATTCGTCTTGTTTGACCTTGTTCTGAAAGATGCCTTCTAGGAACTGTTTTTCTTTGCAGAAGCTGCGAATGTTTTGCAAGTGAGCTAATAAAATATTCCAACTCAATTCAGTATTTTGTGCGCAATTATATTTGTGGCAAGTATCAGGCATGATAATGTAAATGTAAATCCAGACAGTTGTTTTCACAAAATAAACCCTTTCAGGATGATGCAACAGCACTTTGCTTTGCGTGAACAGTATATAATATGATGTATATTATTCCTTTCATAATGTAAATATATTAAAGCATTGGTGTTAAAGCCCTTTCCATGTTTTGCATCATTCAAAAACACATAATAATATTTGAAGTTTGCTGAGAACTGAGCTTAGGTGAGAATGTGAGAACCAACGTTTTGGTGGAGCAGACTTAAAATATGAGACTGTCCTAATTGATAGATTACTATTTTATGAAATTCATAAAATCTGTTGCATTAAAAAAATAACTCAATCTGGTGGCATTTTCATGAATAATCCATGATATTAGCTATGTGAATGTGAGGTCACTCTTGCTTATTTAAATGCTCATAAAACATTCTGACACAGGATATTAATTGACAGTAAGCATTTCCCATGTTCAAATGTGTCACTTAACATTAAAGGTTCTTTCTAGCTACAGCCATAGAGGGAAAACACTTTGTCACAGATGAGATAAGCTCCTTTTAGGTTTAATGTAATGCCCCTGGAAGAAAAAAAGAAAAAGAAAAAAAAAGAGGTCCACTAATTGATAAATGGGAGCAGAGCCGAAGGAACTAGGCTACTTGTGGCTACTGGCTGAAATAGACCGGGATGAAGCTCTTTCATCGTGAAATATTAATAGGCCTATTTCTCCCCTGACCCCCATTTTGCTGTATAGCAGACACTGAAAACCACAAAGAGCCATCACTGTGGCATAAGCCATTCCAGAGATGAGACACTTTCACATTTGGCCTGAAAAAAAAAAAAAAACCTTCGTTTTCTGAGCTCATCAGTTGTCTAAAGTGTATCTCACTTCAAAGTTAGCGTACAATAGAGTGGCTTTATTAAATAAACGGCTATCAATTTTGCATGAACGTTCTAATTTAGAAGTTACAGAGAATGACTCTTCATTCAAACGCTTTGATATAAATAAAAAACAGTGCCTCCCGGGCAGGGGCCTTGATTCGGGAGCGCTGGGGGTCAGTTTGCTACCGAGTTGGGTTTGATTGTTTTATCTCCCCTCATATCTCCACAAGATACCCCAGGGCCATTATCATCTGCTCCACAGTTTTGTAATCTTTATTTTATCTGATGAAACCATGCTCTGGAATGGACCGGTCAATGCCACATGTAGCTCATCTGCGTCTAAAAAACATATGCAACTGTGTCTAATAAACAAAGTGGCACCCCAGAGTAATTCAATTATATATTCTAAGACAGACTCGGCTATGTACTCGATGGTAAACAAAAAACAAAATCATAAAGATACTGTGGAAAAGAGTCTGAGAGTCCAGGGATTGGATGCGCTCAGAATGATGGCTGTGTATTTGTGCGTTAGGGACGGCGAGGGAATGATGTGAAGGATTTTTTTATTCAACTGAGACTATGATTAATTGAGCACATGCTTGTTTTGGAATAGATGATCCTGGAGAGAGTGACTTCATTTTCAGTTTAGCCTTTGTGATGTTCTCCATGACCAGAATACATTAAATCAAACAATCAGAAAACAAACACTCTAAAGGAAATGACAAAAAGATAAATAGCACCAGCTGTAAGGAGTAAAAAGAACAATGAATTCGAACAAGCTGCGGCCACAATGCACAAACAATGAGACAATGAGTTGAATTTTGTTTGTAGGGCGAGTTAGAGTAAATTAGGCTATCAGATTGAATTTCATAGTTTTCTAAGATTAAAAGGAAATCACTGTAAAATTGTAAACCTTTGACACAGCTGTTATTTTATGACATTCTTCAACATGATCCTTCAGAAATCATTCAAATATGGCTGAATTTCAGCTTGGAATGGTGATCTGAAACAATTATAAGTTTTTTTTTTCTTTGATGTGCACACATTTCAATGAACAGCAATTACTTTTGAATGATAGTATATCACAGTTTCCCCACAGTTTTTCGACATTGATATTAATCAGAAATGTTTCTTGAGCAGCAAAACAGCATATTAGAATGATTTCTGAAGTCTGAAAATTCAGCTTTAACCACAGGAATAAATTACATTTTAAAATATATTAAAATAGAAAAGAGTTATTTTAAATTGAAATAATATTACAGAATATTACTGTTTATACTGTATTTTTGATCGAATAAATGCAGCCTTGGTGAACATGAAACTCTCAAAAAATGTTAATTATTCCAACATTTTGACCGATAGTGTTGTTTTTGTCCTGAATTTCTTTTTATTGTTATTTTTATTTATTTTTCAGTCCTAAAGCTGTTTGTGTGTCAGACTCCAAATATAGTAGATTGAACACAAAGCTCACCAAACACTCAGTTGTATGTAGGCACGTTCATCTGACACTAGGTGATGCTATAATAATCATTCCTTTACTTTATATTTTACTTTATAACAAACTGCGACTAACTAGTAAATGAATATCAGGCCATTCATTAATTCAGTCATCATCATTTAACCACACAGCCAAGGTCTTTGACATAACAAACATCTGATGTAATCTCATCTCTTCCCTCACCGGCTAGCAGGCCAGTCAGTGAGTCAGCTGAAGACGCCTCTTAAGTGTCCCATGGCTCCTCCACTTGCCCTGTCTCACCTACAGGCCTGAGAACAGCTGTTCAGGTGATACTTGAGGAATGGCAGAAGCCCCACTGTTAGAGCACAGCTCTCTTTCTCTGGTTTAGCCAGGACTGGGATTATTGCACTGGGCTGCGACGGCTAATCAGACTATCATTCCCCTGCAGCTGCTGCCTATCTGTCCAAACCAACCCAGCGAACAGGAGCGCCACGGGGAGGAAGAGACGCTCCATTTTCAACTCCGGTTTCCTTTTCTTCCTCCAACTTCTGGAATTCACTTTAAGGCAGTGAGAAATATGTAAAAGATAAAAGAGCAAAATGGTTTACCATGGTAAGTGTAACTACATAACATTTAATCAGAATTAAATAATTGCTCTGAAAGGCGCTTACACTAACCAATCAGCTATAAGCTCATAAAAACAAGCCAACTTATGTATAAAATCATATCTATCTATCTATCTATCTATCTATCTATCTATCTATCTATCTATCTATCTATCTATCTATCTATCTATCTATCTATCTGAAGGGGATATTTGTTTTTCATGATCATTCAAATTTGAGAAAAATATTTAATATTATTCTAAATATGAGGTATAAACAAAAAAAATCTTGGTTAGGGTATATATCAAAACAAACTGGCATTGCTGTAACATCACAAAAAAAGAACAATTCACACAACGTTAATATGTGATATTCATATAAAAAAATGTTATTTACACTGAATTAATTATAAATGCAACACTTTTATTTTTGCCCCCATTTTTCACGAGCTGAACTCAAAGATCTAAGACTTTTTCTATGTAAACAAAAGGCCTATTTCTCTCAAATATTGTTCTCAAATCTGTGTTAGTGAGCACTTCTCCTTTGCCGAGATAATCCATTCACCTCACAGGTGTGGCATATCAAGATGCTGATTAGACAGCATGAATATTGCACAGGTCTGCCTTAGGCTGGCCATAATAAAAGGTCACTCTAAAATGTGAAGTTTTGAGGGAGAGTGCAATTGGCTTGCTGACTGCAGGAATGCCCACCAGAGCTGTTGCCCATGAATTGAATTTTAATTGCTCTACCATAAGCCGTCTCTAAAGACTTTTCAGATAATTTTTCAGTACATCCAACCGGCCTCACAACCGCAGACCACGTGTAACCACACCAGCCCAGGACCTCCAGTTCCAGCATCTTCACATCTAAGATTGTCTAAACCAGCCACCCGGACAGCTGCTGAAACAATCGGTTTGCATAACCAAAGAATTTCTGCACAAGCTGTCAGAAACTGTCTCAGGGAGGCTCATATGCATGCTCATCGTCCTCATCAGGTCTCGATCTGACTGCAGTTTGTTGTTGTAACCAACTTCAGTGGGCAAATGCTCACATTCGATGGCGTCTGGCACTTTGGAGAGGTGTTCTCTTCACGGATGAATCCCGGTTTGCACTCTACAGGGCAGATGGCAGACAGAATGTATGGCGTTGTGTGGGTGAGCGGTTTGCTGATGTCAACATTGTGGATTGAGTGGACCATGGTGGCGATGGGGTTATGATATGGGCAGGCATATGCTATGGACAATGAACACAGGTGCTTTTTATTGATGGCATTCTGAATACACAGAGATGCCGTGAAGAGATTCTGAGGCCCATTGTTGTGCCATTCATCCACGACCATCCCCTCATGTTGCAGCATGATAAAGCACGGCCCCATGTTGCAAGGATCTGTACACAATTCCTGGAAGTTGAAAACATCCCAGTTCTTGCATGGCCAGCATACTCACCGGACATGTAACCCATGTTTGGGATGCTCTGGTTCGGTGTATACGATAGCATCGTCCAGGTCCTGCCAATATCCAGCAACTTCGCACAGCCATTGAGTGGACCAACATTACACAGGCCACGATCAACAACCTGTTCTACTCTATGTGACTCTATTCCACACTTTGTGAGGCAAATGGTGGTCAAACCAGATACTGACTGGTTTTCGGACCCCCCTGGACCCCCCCAATACAGTAAAACTGCACATTTTAAAGTGACCTTTTATTGTGGCCAGCCTAAGGCACACCTGTGCAATAATCATGCTGTCTAATCAGCATCTTGATATGCCACACCTGTGAGGTGGATGGATTATGTCAGCAAAGGAGAAGTGCTTACTAACACATATTAAGACAGATTTGTGAACCAAATTTTAGAGAAATAGGCCTTTTGTGTGCATAGAAAAAGTCTTAGATCGTTGAGTTCAGCTCATAAAAAGTAGGAGCAAAAACAAAAGTGTTGCGTTCATAATTTTGTTCAGTGTATATAATTTAATTTATAAAATTGCCGGAAAGTGTTGACTGATGTCAACATCTGAATGATAAAGTTGTTGACCTAAAGTCAAGACATTAGATTTTGTGCAGTGCACAGGAAATAGTATTAAACATTGTATTAAAAATGTGTATGAATAAGTAAAAAAAGGTTATTCACCAGCTGAAAGATACAAAAGTACAGAAATATATAAATAGGCCTAAATGAAAAATGAAGGGCATATTAGTGAAACTTATAACTCAACTTGTCATTTATGAATTATTGATTGTACACATTAAAAATATCATATTCACCAGCAAACAAGCATATTTACCCTGCAGCTATTTATTCATCTTGCTCTCTCTTTCTTTCTCGCTCTTTCTATTGTCTTGCGACAAAAGTCGATTGTGTTGGACCTGAATCCAGTCCTCCCTCCCAAACCACATTAGCTCTCATTGAAGACACAAACACACGGCTGTGTGACAAATCACCTGGAGAAAACCCTCGAACACGGGGAGAAATCGATACGCGTCCATGCCGAACAATTACATAATTTATCTATCAATCTATATGCTGTTATTAAACGTCAATGGGGATATTCCAGCTCTGACCAAGGCTGCAGACGGAGAGTTTGCACATTTGTGTAATATTTATTATTGCTTTTACAATGTAAAAACCTTGTTTATCGTGGCAGTAAAGTTCTTTTCTATCCAGAGAGAGGGAGAGAAAGAGAGAGGAAGGGACAGAACTCACTTTTACTACGTCATTAGCTGCTCCATGCATGCATTGATTTTTTACATGGTGTAGAAGACCTGGGCTCGCTGTGGTAATCAAGACACCGGTCTAATGAATGGCATTAATCAGGTGAATGAGTAACACTTCATTTGATGGTCTCTTTTGAACATTCTGTTATAAGTAATTTTGCACCTACATGTCAATTAACTTTCATTAGAGTATTAGTAGTCTATCTGCTTAATATCGGCTAGCTCTTTATTGTGATGCTCCTCCAACAGACATTCTACTGACTATAAGTAACTTTGCAAGTATATGTCAACTTATTCTAACCCTAACAGTATACTAATACTCTACGACATGTAGGTGCAATGTTACGTACTGTATATCAACAGAAGGGGCCATCAAAATAAAGTGAAACCAGTAAAGGTAAATGGCTTAAACCATCGCATTCAAAATTCCTCTGTCTGTCAATTAATCATGAATTCATTATTCTTATGCGTTAACAATTTTGTAGCAACTGGATCTCGATCTTTGGGATATTTTACAATATCATAGACTGGAACTGATTTGTATATGCCCAATTTCATAACTGATCATATTTTTACAAATTAAATTGTAGTATAGTTTTAAGGATGATGCACATGTGTTACAAAAAAGATGTGTTACACATTATGTGACATATATTTCAAACATTTATTTTATTCACATATACAGTATACAGGCTATCTAGTTCAGTCCTAAAACTCTAGATGGCACAGGCTAATGGGTCCTTTATATGCAATCTGCAAGACTGTTTGCTCAACATTTAAATCGTCTGGTTCAGTGTTTGCGGTATGAGTCCTGCAGCTCACTATCAGAGTTCCTCTGAACCCCTCCACCTCCCCAGCTCCACCTAGATCTGGTACGGGATTTATGCATGTCTATTTATGCAGCACAGCGGCATATCTTACATGCTCACAGCTGTGTGTTTGTGTATCTTTTAGCAGTAGCAAGTTCATACTTGTCTGCAATAATCAGCAGCAGCAAATATGAAAAGATATATTTATTTTAAAACTAGCAACTAATCACATTTTTCATTCCTGAATGAATCAATGTTTTTGAATGAACGGGTTGGGCTAATTATCATTTCTTGGGATAGCAATGCTACCTGCAGACTAACTAACATAACTAATATAATTTGTAACTCTTGAATGTATAGAAACATGACAATGTCTGATTTGGTTAATTTCTAATATGGATGTGTCTTGATTGTTAAGTAACACATGGTCATGAACATGTAGCTGTGGTATCTTGTGGGTTTTGCATATAGATCTGCTTTATTTTAGCTAAATTTTGAACTTTTTTGTGCAATATTATTAGGGTAAACTTCCTACTCCACTTCATGTGAAATATTAATATTGTAACAGCAAGTTGAAATTACAAGGGGTAAATGATCAAATTGCAGCAGTGATATAATTTAATTAACAATAGACTCAGGAATCAAGACACAAGCCGAACAACCACACTAAATGTAATGTCAACGGACACTGAAATCAACACAGAGCTTAAATACACTGAAACAAATCAATTAACTAAATTAACATCAGCTGCAAACACTAATTAACCCATGAGCAACCATAAAAACTAATGAACACAGACAAAGAAAACTGATCTAGAAACAGTGAAAACCAACTCAAAGTCAAACACAAGCAAACACAAACAAAATACATAACCCTGACTTGTTACACTTGATGCAGCATTTCATTTACATAGAACTAAAGCCAAACCGCTTGCCTAAAACTTTTCCAATATTCTTTTGCTTTCTTGTAAGCACTGGTATTTCCTTTGGGAAATGCAAATCTAGTTTACCATCTAGTTAGAGCTTCTACAAGCAATTATTTTCTAAACCCCGTCTCTGTTTGGACAGACTGCCTTCTTGTGGACTTTATCACCGTCTGGATGGCCTTTTTTATTGATATGTGCCTTTCCCTAAAGAGAAGTTAGCCATCATCAAATATTCATGGTGTATCAACAGAAAATGGCTGTTTTTGTAAAGCTGACCCATTTCCAACATTTGCCCTCAGGGAAACGCACTTTGGAAATGCGAGGAGTGAATGGCGGCCCTCAGCAATGTTCTCATGGGCACGAGGGAGGTTTGATTGCACACGTGCCATTACAGCCATTAGAAAATTACACACTTTATAAGCTATTTAAACTGAGGTTGGACACTAGTTTTATGTTATATACATTATTAGGTGTCTTCATTCACGGTTTGTCGTGAGATGCTAAGCGTAGCGATTTTGAATGCCAAAACTAATGACATGGAAAAACAGTGCGGCAAAGAGCAACATTATTTCCCATGTTACTTATTATTTTCAGCATAAAATATAATTCCCCCTCTCCATATTTCATGAATGCGCTGCCAAATTTATTAAACCATACATTTGTCACGAGTAAAGCTCAGAAAATAGCTTTTCCATTTATAATACGGAGATTTTATAGTCTTGTTGACAAAGTCGGTGCTAAAAAGAGCAACCAATCTGAGCAGTGAATTTCACTCATGAATTATCATTATTCCCTGTGTTTGTTAGGCAGCAATATCTGGCTGGGGTGAGATGAATTATTACAGTATCAGTCACGCAGATATGATGTATCACTCATAGCTTCTGAAGCACTAGACCCAACTGTACGAGCGCTGTAAGACCTCAGATGTGTGGAATTGTAGTGCATCTTTAGCTCTTGGACTTAATGAGATAGAAAAGAGGGGAGATAAAGGAAGTTTGGGGCGAGAGACAGTGAAAAAAGGGCGACAGATTCTGTATCGTTCTGGTGCCCAATGGTCCTTGCAGCAGTAATATTTGAGTGCTTATCTTTTCTAACGGATCTAAGACTAATGAGGCACAAACATGCACACCCTTATAAGCTTCAGTCCCAGCAACAGGATCATGAGACACGAGTTATTCATCATTATTAGACCAAAGGTTTTCATAGTTTTAGCTTATTGAAGGACAAATATGTGGTCAGGGTCTCAAATATCACACACTTATATTATTGGAAAGGATGTTTAAGCTTTGCTAAAGTAACCAGCTCGATTCTCTATTGATTGGTTTAAATGTGTTACTTGCTTAAAATGGACTGGACTTGATTCTGTTTTACCAACTGCAAAGCGCATTTCAGTAATTGTGAATATAACACAGCCCTAAAATACAAGTTGCATGGTTATTATTGTTATCTGAACCTAAAACTAAAACCATAAAAAAGTTGTTGCTTGACATAAAATAAAATGAAAAATTATTTCAGCTAGTTGCCAAAGCAACATTTCTCATTCAGCTGAAGTTGATGTAGTAAAATAACAAGAACAAAATAAATAAATAAATAAATAAATAACAATTAAATAAAACACAACAAAATAAAAATAAAACTGGAAACTGAAAATGAAAAAATTAAAAAATAATAATCAGGTCAAAGTCTAGTAAAGCTCATCTGCACTCACACTTATGAGAAACTTAGCTACATCATTCAAATATGACCTTACGTTTTCATCTCTACCTCTCTCGCTCACTCTTCCTCTCTCAGTGTCTACTTTTCCTAACATTTTTCCTTTTTAACGGGAGGTAGTAGAGCAGGCCAAAAGTTTCCTTCCTTTTAATCGAAATGAAACAATGGCAAATTACATACAAAAAAAAGTTTTCAATTTTGACTTTAAAAATATTTTTGCATATCTGAATATGCAAATTAGGCAACATCTAGGCAAGACATGCACAAATTTGCATTTTATATCAAAAGTGATACAGACCCCATTATTGATGTTTTAATGTGATCAACAACTCAGTGGTTGGTAACTTTCATTAAAAAAATGTCTTTAAACAAAAATATCAAATAATTTAAAAAAACATCTAACAAATACCAAAAATATCATTCAAGAAGAAATGGCTAAATTTAGGAGTCTGTACCAGGCAGTCAGTGCCTCTTCAAAAATATTTGGAAGAGAAAATAATTGATTAAAGTGCCCCTATTATGCTTTTTCCAATATAACCTTTAATGCAGTAATTGTTGTAAGTGTATTTGTTACGTCTGTTTCTGGGTTTGAGTTGTTGGCCTGCTAGTTTTGTACTGTTCCCAGTTCAGTTTCCTTTGTCTCTGTTCTTTGGTTGCTATGATTTTTGACTTGCCCTCATGTGTTCAACCAGTGTCTAGTTAATTATTTTGTTTAGTTCAGTGTGTTTCTCAGTTTCTCAGTTTCAGTTGCTCTTTTTTTCCATTATTGTCAATGTAATGTGGTTGTTTAGTTTTTGGGGATTGCTAAGAAGCCAGAGCGTTTTTTTTTTTGTTTTGATTTGGTTATTAATAAAGAATGCTGCGCAATAGATCCTGCCTTTCTTCATCCCTGCAGCAACCACCGCCCTGACAGTAATATGGTAGTTTGTGGAGGTAAAAGGTCCGCAAAGTAGGTAAAATATCAAAGAGCACAACAAATATGTTATTGTCTCCTAAATAAACAATCAATTCTGAACTGCCTCATTCTGTAACATACATATGTAACAAATTTGTATAAAGTCAGCCTATGGTCTTGATTGGCTGAACAACATCTACTTTGACCCTCAAACACTGTAGTTGTAGCTGAAGCCTGAAAGATTTTCGTTCATGTTGTCGACATGTCGAGAAGACATTTTTCACGCTGTGAATCCACATTATCCACATTACATGAACTTCAAAAGGATGAGGACTCGCGGTGGAATTGATCTGGAAAAACCGACGGCATCATTACAGTTCGTATCACTGTGTATCAAGTTCTGAGGAAGATCCAGAGCTGAAATTCAGGTATGGTAATGCCCGTTTCCTTTTCGACCCGTGCTGTAAGCGGTCAACCAATCACAACAGACTAAGCCGTCTGACCTATCGGAGCATTGTAAGAAAAGGAGGGGTTTAGAAAGACTAAATCTTCTAACAAAACGTATTCAAACTCTTAAGGTGTCATTGTTACAGTGCAATCATATATTTAAGTACTGAGTAATATTAAGCACATACATGCACTTACTATGGGGTTAGGGAAGGATTAGGATTTGGTTGAGGGTGAGTTGCATGTAATTATGCACAATTTACTGTTCTCTTACGAGAGGTTCTCTCGTATTGCGTAAGCTAGCTTACGCTATGGGTAAAGTCATCTTTGCTCGAGATATTGAAACCAAAAATGTATCCTTAATTTTGTATTTATTGTCATCGCAGTGCAGCAGCCAGCAGACCTAGAGCAGGCCATCTTGCGTGCTCATTGGCTGGACTGCGGCAACTGCTGCAGCCTACCACTGAGCCTCGCACGTGATGTCACGTCCAATGCCACGTCATAGCCCGCCAAAATGTGAGGTGGTTTAGCGTATAAAAGCCAGGCTCGTAGGCTGCGTCACTGATTTCATCATCTTCAGCGAAGCTCTCCGTATCGCTGGACTCTGAGAGAAGCCTTCCGCCGTTGAATCCAGCGACCAGCAAGCAGAGGAAAGTGCCTGAAGAAGCCGGCCGTCTTCGCCACCTTCAGTCATCCGTGCCTGCTACGCCATCCAGCGTGTATCCATTTTGTACTCTGCAACTGTGTGTGTTCGCCGCTGCGACACTCACTCTCTCTCACTAAAAGACCGCGAGCGTTTGTTTCGAAATGCCACGCCTTTCTTGCGGCTCGTATAGAGTCCCGCTCAGTGCAGGAGACCGCCACGTGATTTGCGCTCTCTGCCTGGGACCGGACCATGCAGCCCTCGCCCTGGATGCGGGCGGCTGCGAGAATTGTGAAGCGCTTCCGCTGTCGACCCTGCGGGTTCGACTCAAGGCCTTCACTCAGAACGCTGTCACTCCACCCACTCCACCCTCCATGGCGCAGGAAGAAGCGCCATGCTCAGAGGATGCCGGAGTCTGTGGCCACAGTGAAGTGCTCGCCGGAACGTTTCCCGCCGGCCTCACTCTCTCCTTCTCCGCCCCTCCTGGACGCGCAGCTGTCGGCTTCGGCCCGCGCTGCCGCTGCCTCAGGGGACGAAGCTGAAGAGGCCACACAGTGGACAGCTGTTCCATCCTGGTGTCGTACAGCGAGGAGTGGTCGAGTTCACATCACTCCGCCTCCTCATCCGTCCAGGAATCCTGCAGGACTCGGGCAGGCGTTTTATACGTTAATTAATACGCTTTATAGGCGTTAATTAATACGCCTCCTTTCCAAGGCCGTCGACCAACTCGGCCTTGAATAGTCACCGCCGAAGGAGCCCGCACCCAACAGGCTCGACGGCTGTTTTCTGCACAGCCGCCGCACCCCGCCCGTTTCCAGATCTGCAGCATTTCTGCCGGAGCTGCATGCTGAGCTGTCAAAATCGTGGAACGCACCATTCTCCGCGAGGCTCCACTCTAATGTCTCCTCGACGCTCTCCCGAGTGGACGGCGCCCCCGAGAAGGGATAAACCTCTATCCCCACAGTGGAAGAGGCGGTCGCAGCGCACCTTTGCCCGCCCTCTGCAGGATGGCGCTCAAAGTCTGCCCTCCCGTCCAAAGCCTGCAGGACCACCTCAGCCCTTGTTGGCCACACTTCGCCGTCGCCGGACAAGCTGATTCCGCCCTGCACTCGATGGCCGTGCTGCAAATCCTTCAGGCTGATCTCCTCCGTGAGTGGGACGAGAAAATTAAGGACCCGGCCGCCATTACGGATTTGACGAGCGCGGCGGATCTCTCCCTTCGCACTACAAAATCTGCTGCACAGGTGATGGGCAGATGCATGGCCTCGCTCACCGTCACAGAGAGGCATCTCTGGCTGACGCTGGCGGACATGGGGGAGGCTGAGCGGTCTGTGTTCCTCGACGCGACACGGCCCAGCGGTGAACGGGATCGTCGACTGCTTCTCCGAATTGCAGAAGACCACACAGGCCATGAAGCTTTTCCTGCCGCGACGCGCTAGCTCTTCTGCAAGCAGCCCACGTGAGCCACCTACACGACACGCTAGCCAGGGCCCAGCCCAGCCTCAGCCTCCGCAGCGTCGACAGGGCGGCCGCCCTAGATCACGCTCCTCCGAGCGCAGGCTGCCTCCCCCCGGGCACCCCGGACCAAGTTTGTGCTGAAGCCCGAGCAGGGAAAGTCCTCCTAGCAACGCAAATGAGGAAAAGACGCACTGGTCTCACTGCGGCCGGACCACCGTCAAAGCATCTCGTCCTGTCAGTCCACTCAGTGAAGGCTACTGCAAACATACATATAGCAGCCAACGAGTCGGCAACACAGCCCGCTCGCCTGCACACAAACGCCGTTTTCATGGCGACCCAGAGAAATCTCAGAAAGAGTAAAAATTCTGGTTTGCCCACAACTTGCCCACAAGTCAGTGCTAACCCCTACATGTAAACACTATGCCCCATGTATCTCACATGCACACAGAGCCCACCCTCATAAAGCTGGCAAATGCCGCTCGAGTGTTAGATGTAGAGAATGTGCCCACAAATCTGTGCTCACACCTACTCGCTGCATGTTCTTTTACACGGCAACAGCCCCACAGCGGCCATGTTATGAACGTAAGTCACATGACCGCCCACGAGCGCTCACGCTTACTGACAAACACTTCGCCCCAGGCTCCGCTCGCAATAAATATCGCCATGAAATGTTCCCCATTCCCAATAATCGGGTCACATCAAGTGGTACAGGCAGTCACAGCTGTCAGTGAGCCGCCGTTAGTGAGATCAGAGAGTGCGCGCTCCCCGACCACGCCTCCGGTACAGTTTCCAGAGCCCGCGCAACCCGGAGCCCATTCTGCCCCTAGCTACACATGTAGAAGCATGGAAGGCTATTCCAGGAATGACAGATTGGGTGCTAAGCACAATAAGACAAGGCTATTCGCTTCCGTTCGCTCGCCATCCCCCTCGCTTTCGAGCGCGAACCGAGACGAAAGTGAAAGAGTCATGTAGCGTATCTACTCCGTGCAGAAATAGCCAAACTGCTGTGCAAAGGGGGTATAGAACCAGTGCCTCCTTCTCAGAGCGAGTCAGGTTTTTACAGCCGTTATTTTCTCATACCCAAGAAGGACGGAGATCTAAGACCTATCTTAGATCTGAGACATTTGAACAAAGCTCTCATGAGACAGCCGTTCAAATGATCACGACCAGACAAATCCTCGCGCAAATTCGCCCAAGGGACTGGTTTATCTCTCGACCTGAAAGATGCATACTTTCAGATCCTGATAGCCCCACGTCACAGGCCATTGTTGAGATTCGCCTTCGACGGTCGGGTATATCAATACACCATCCTCCCGTTCGGCCTATCCTTAGCACCCCATACATTTTACGAAGTGGATGGATATGGCCCCCTTGAGAGTGAAAGGGCTGCAAATTCTGAACTATTTGGACGACTGGCTGATTTTAGCCCAGTCAGAGATAGAACTGTTATCTCACAGAGCTGTGCTTCTCAGCCGTCTTGGGTCTCACGGTCAACTGGACCAAGAGCTCATTACTGCCCAGTCAGTCAGTTTCCTTCCTAGGAATAGAACTGGACTCTGTGGTTATGACAGCCCGCTTATCGACACAGTGTGCGAGCCGTGTTCGACAGCTAGCCACGTCTTACAACGCTGGTTGAACACCCAAGTGCCTCACCGGGCTTGGGTTTCAGGCCACAGACTAATCAGAGTGACTCAGAGCTGCGTTTCGGCTCTGCAGCGCTGGTTAGTGGCCGACTGGTACCAGCGGGGAGTGACAATGGGGGCGGTTTCACACTGATTGGTCATCTCGACGGATGCCTCCAACCTAGGTTGGGGCGCCGTTTTCGAGTGCAGACCGGCCTTTGGCCTGTGGTCAGACCAAGAGAAACGCTTCCATATAAACTGTCTGGAAATGATAGCGGTCAAGAACGCGCTCAAACGCTTCCTCCCGTTCATACAGGACCACCATGTACTGGTCCGCTCGGACAACATGTCTGTGGTGTCCTACATAAACCTTCAGGGCGGCGTCAGATCCAGAAACCTCTGCCATCTGACGGAACGCCTTCTTATATGGTCTCAGATCCGCATATGTGCCAGGGCATTTGAACGACGGTCCAGACAAACTGTCCAGGAACTGTTCCAGGGGAATGGTCCCTGCACCCCCAAACAGTCCAGTTACTGTGGCGCCTCTTCGGCAAAGCGAAAGTCAACCTGTTTGCGTCAAAAGACAACGCTCATTGCCCGCTGTTCTTTTCAAAGAACGAGGATGCGCTGGCCTAAATCTGGCCCAGCCTCCCACTTTATGCTTTCCCTCCGGTCTCTCTGTTACCACAGGTAATCAAGAGAATCAGGGAAACGCGCCACTCTGTGCTCCTTATAGCCCTACGCTGGGAGAATCAAACCTGGTTCCCGGAGCTGATGCGGATGTCCCACACAGCTAGGGTGACCAGACGTCCCGTTTTTCCCGGGACAGCCCCGTATTTTCACTCTAATTTTAGTGTCCCGACTTATTCTGAAAAAATCATGTTTTGTCCCTTATTTCATCGTTAATATATATATTTTTTTAATATATATAATAGGTTTCGTTTCCGAAAGGCTAAGTGAATATATATGTTACGTTCAAACCGTGTAGCGCGCGCATGACAGAGAGGGAGAGACCTTGTGTGTGCGTGCTAGTGTGCCTAATGAAGCGCATGTAAGACGCATTAATAGAGGGAATGCATTAACGTCATTTTCCCGCCGGAACACGCCCCCTCAGCCGGACTGAGTGGCAGAAGAGCAACTGCGTGACTGGATTTAATAGAAGAAACTGCGAAAACGCAAGTAAAACAAACGATTATCAGTTTAAACTAAAGATTGGACTCAATATAGTGTTCCTTACAACTTACTAAAGATCCAGTGATCCATGGATATTAACATGCAGCCAGGAATCGTGTTTCCTGACATTTATATGTGCCTGATTTCGACACCAGGGAAATACATACAGCAAATTTGCCTGTGAATGCTTTATATAAATACAAAATAGGCAGGTCTAAATCCAGGTGATCACTTATCAATGTTATATATATCATCATATCGTCAAGAGACTTAAAACTTGTATAGTTTTTTGTCAGTGTTTATTTAAAAATGTCAAATTATACAGAATATACAGTGGTAAATATTTGATTGATGAGTTGTCACTGCAATATATAACAATACAATATATAGAGAATGATTTTACCACTAAATTCAGCATATTGACACAAAAAGGATAACTGCAAATCCACCTTTCGCTGCCTGGAGTCCAGTTGTTTCTATGAATTGTAGCGATATATTTGCTTCTCTGTTCTGTAGCTTTAGGTAGTCTGTAAAAATATTCCTCATATTTCTTGTCAAATCTAGTTGTACAGTCAGTCTCAAAGCTCTTTGCCATTTTAGACGCGTTTTGTGTGTTTTTCCGCAGCATTCACACTGAAAACCAATGCTGCCGCTCAGTCTTTTTGCCACTTGTGGGCGTAACTGCAGTCACTCCGGCCAACGGTGACGTCACGTGCATTCCCTCTATACGCATGCGTTCTGTATCTGTCCCGTATTCCACTCCGAGAAATCTGGTCACCCTACACACAGCCCTTTGGCCGATTCCGGTGAGGAGAGATCTCCTCTGTCAAGCCTGCGGCTCAATCTGGCGTCCCCCTCCAGAGCGCTGGTCTCTGCACGCATGGTTAATCAACGAATACACGTTGTACTGCCAGAAGGAGTGATGAACATTATTGCGCAATCCAGAGCTCCCTCTACGAGGTGGCTTTACGCGTCTAAATGGCCGTGTTCTCCAAACGGTGTGCTGATAGAGATCTAGAGCCACAAATGTGGGTCCCGGGGTTGCTTAGCTTCCTTCAAGAGCTGTTGGATAAGGGCAGGTCCCCATCCACGCTTAAAGTATTCACTGAGTCGACGCGCGGCCAATCAATAAGAAGGAACGAGCTCGTCATTCACTTCCTTAGAGGAGCTAGACTTGACCTTATGAATCCCGCGCGACCCCCGTCGGTTCCCATGTGGGATCTTTCACTGGTCCTAGAGGCCCTGAAAGCTTTCCCCTTTGAACCATTAGACTCCGTGGACCTAAAGTACCTCTCGCTCAAGACCGTTTTTCTGACAGCTCTGTCATCAGTTAAACGTGTGGGAGATTTACACGCGCTGTTATCTGTTAGCGCAGCGTGTCTTGAGTTCGGGCCAAATGACTCTAAAGTCATCCTCAAGCCAAGACATGGTTATGTCCCTAAAGTGTTCGGCACCCCATTCAGAGCACAGGTAATTTCTCTTTCGGCTCTGCCAGCATCCGATAGTGAGGCTGATGTGATTCTCCTCTGCCCCGTCAGGGCACTGAGGGTTTACATTACGCGCTCCGCCTCTTTCAGGCGTTCGGAACAGCTCTTTTTCTCGTCCAGTGGGCGAACCAGGGGTCTCGCCGCCGCGAAACAGACCCTTTCCAGATGGATAGTGGAAGCTATCACATCTGCTTATAAGTCTAAAGGTCTGCAATGCCCCTTGGGCATCAGGGCGCATTCCACCAGAGGCGTGGCCTCGTCGTGGGCTTGGTCCAGCGGAATATCCATTCATGACATTTTGTAAGGCGGCAGTCTGGGCCTCTCCGTCCACATTTGTTAGGTTTTATAACCTGGAAGTTCCCGCCTTGCAGGCTAGACTTCTATCAGTGTGAGCAGTGTGTTTGTCCTGCCCAGATTATCATGCGCAGACTTCTCTCACGCTACGTTAGCTCTCCTGGTTGAGCTGCACTATATGGTGAATGGTTATATGGACCGGCGACGCCGCTCTGTATACCCTGTATGTGCTTAAACATGTGCAGGCCCGCTTTGCCGGCCACCTGTTCCCACTTATCTATGTTCCCCGGGAATCCCTGGGACTCATGAAGTGAAGCTGGGCGCGCACGGCATTGACAATGGGTTCCCCGTAGTGTAAGCTAGCTTACGCAATACGAGAGAACCTCTCGTAAGAGAACGATACTCGGTTACTAACATAACCTCGATTCTCTCTAAAAGAGTGAACGAGTATTGCATAACCTGACTGTGCAGGCGCCACGAGCGTTTTTAGCTTCAGCTGATGAAACCAGTGACGCAGCCTACGAGCCTGGCTTTTATACGCTAAGCCACCCCCATTTTGGCGGGCTATGACGCCCAAGGGCGCGAAGCGCCCTCATTGTACGTGACGTCACGCGCGAGGCTCAGTGGTAGGCTGCAGCAGTTGCTGCAGGGCAGCCAATGAGCACGCAAGATGGCCTGCTCTAGGTCTGTTGGCTGCTGCACTGCGTTGACAATAAATACAAAATTAAGGATAATTTTTTGGCTTCAATATCTCGAGCAAAGACGGCTTTACCCGGAGTATAAGCTAGCTTATGCAATACTCGTTCCTTCTTCTAGAGAGAACCGAGGTTACGTTAGTAACCGAGTATCGTTTTTACTACAGTAAGTACATGTAACATATGTAACAAGGACGCTGTAAAATAAAGTGTTACCAATTGTGTAATATACGTTGCACACATGACCTAATTTCTCAAAGGCTTTGTTCACACTGTCAGTACAAATCAGAATTTTTGTGTATACTGTAGGATTGGAATCTGATCTAAATTATTGACTGTCCACACTGTGTATGACAACTGTTCGTATCTGATTTGTGTGTCTAGTGTTGCTCTTTCGTTTTCAGGAATATCTGCATTGGTTTCTATGGCAATGATGTTGCGTTAGTAGGTATACGCCAAAAACAATAGCAACAACAGCAATGTGGAGGGGTTTGCAATTCGGATGTCTAATTTACAACACAACAATGTGTAGCCGCCACACTACTGTGTCTCATGAAGCAGCAGAAGAAATGTAGCAGGCTGATATGTGAGACTTTATTACATGCTTTCGTCTCCATCAGTCTTAAAATTATATTGTAATTTTCTGCTCAACCGGCACTTCACAACAACACAACCTTGTTCCTGCGAGTACGTGCTACGATTGGTCAGCTCAATGTGGCCGTTATCTGATTGGCTTGAGTAAACGGTGGGTGGAATCTACTTATTTGTGGATTTTTCTGCCCGTCGACGCTAGAAGTGTTTCAAAATCCACAGATGCGTGAGGGGATTTACAAATGCACAAGAAGCAATTCACTAATGCGTGTAGCGATTTACAAATGCACAGAAAGCGGTTCACAAATAAATGTCAGGCAGAGTTGTGTTTGTGACATAAAAATCCATTTGTAAATATTTTATTTTATTTGCAAATCTCATTTTATTTATTTTTTAGTATTATACATTTTTGTGAAACTCTTTACATTTATTTGTGGCTATTAATCTATTTATTTGTGAATTTGATACATTATTGTGAATCTCAATCTATTTATTTGGAATAATGCAACAATTCTAACCCCATATTTAACTTGGTGTGAAAAAGTCACATAAACCCCGATAAATCCGATCAGAGCTGTTGACACTTGCTAAATCTGAACGTATTTCAGTCGGATATACACAAAAAATCGGATTTGGACTGACAGTCTGAACAAGGCTTAAAATAAAGTGTAACCTGAAAATTAAAGTGTGTTTGACCTAGGAGGCATGTAAACCGATAGTAGGAGATCCTTCAAAACAAAATCAGGAACCTTTAAAATAGCATAATAGGAGGACTTTAAACAAACAATGCAATACAAATATTATGAAATATTAGCCCAAATAGTGTGTAAATCAGTAATTTTAAGAAATAATAATTTCAGAGGGAGGCAACAAACCACTGTGCTTTTTGTGAAACAAGGCATATATTTGCGATATATGAGCAAAATGACACTTTAAGACCAAGGTGGTAATCCATCAGCTGGAAACTAAAGCCTCGCGGGAGCCGCCATTGTAGCAGAATTTCACCTGCTGTTAGTATTCCATTGACTCCCATTCATTTTGGCGTCACTTTGACAGCGAATAACTTTACATCTGAGGCGTACAAAGACTTCATTTGTCCATTATTTATTTCTAAAGAAACACGACAATGTATAAAAGGCTCCATTACTTTGTATCTTACGTTATGGACCCGTAGAAGACGTTTTTGTAAAAATAGGCTAACGATGGCGTCATAACCACGCGACTTTCTGTCGCACAATAGAGACATTACCGTATAGATAGGAGGAGAAGCTCGCAGACAATCTTTTACTGTCTATGAGGCAATCTGGGGGACATAGAGGCATAAAGTCAAGGGATAAGCCCATAGATAGAGATTCCATAAAAGCAACGGGACGAAATATTTCAACAACGTTTTTGAGGAATTAGGTGATTCAGATTTGTCTTGGCACAGCTACTAGAAGATTTACAACTGTCAGTCTGTCGTCAAGCTCAGTTTGAGCCTGCGCAGTCTCTCAGCCATCAGGCAGGAAGAGCAATAATCGGGCTTCAGTCTTCGTTGAAATCAATGGGGTTGCTGTGTCCATTTATTTTACTGTCTATGGTTAAGAAGACTGTTTGAAATTTGCTATCCAGTGCTAATGTAAAAGGTCAAGCTGATATAAATCACACATTCTGTTTGCCATCATTTTGGATCCTTTATGAAACTAGTTCATGTTATTTGACTCTAATTTAGTCTTGAAACCAGTGGTTTTCAATAATTAAATATTTGTTTGAATTGTTTTAAGTGGTTACTGTTAAAGGGAGAATAAATACAATGTCTAAACACATTGTTGACAACGAGTTTTACAAAAACAGAAAAATAAGTTTTGGGGCAAAAGAGATAAATTACAAGTACACACACCGTCGGTTGGTTTGTGTCTCCGGAGGTGCTCTCCAACGCCAGAACCCATAAATCTAGGTCATAAAAGAGATAATCGGATGGAACAGAGGTGCTCATATTGGTGCTGGGGGGAAGATTTGATTGAGGTGCATTTGAAGGACAATTTGCATGTTGTTTGAGAGAAAAGAAGGACACTGGACCAAGGAGCAGTATATTACCTGACCTTTGCCTGCCGTGTGCAATGTCCCCGTGATAAAAATTTACAGTTTTCCTGGCAATAAGGTGTGTAACTCTGCAGTAATAAAGGTCAGGGACTGCTTCCACTGAAAGAGGTGCCACAGGTCAGCTCTGCAATACTGATGAAAAGACCTCTGTTTGGAGCGCCTATGAGCTGGCTGTATCTGTTAAGCTTGCTGAGGTGTGTCTTTATCCAACAGGCTTAGAAAAGACAAACATAGACATGAGCAGATAACACAAACAGGCAGAATTTCGATAGGAGAAAAATCTTGTGTCACTGTCTTATTCAAAATGGCTGTATATACTTAGTATGCCTTGAATCTCATTAAAGGAAAAACCTTGGAATATACAGTAGTGCTGAGGATATAGGTCTAAGGAACAGTTTTACTATTCATTTTATAGTGCGTTTAGTCATATTTGTATTGTATTCATCAGGATTTTAAATAGAGTTGTATATACTGAAATGGAGTCAGATTTTAAAATAAATTGAAGGGGTCATGACATGAGAAATCAAATTTGCCTTGATCTTTTGACATAGCCTATGAGAGGTTGTTGTACCAATAAAACATCCTGCAAGTTATATAGCTTAAAATATACTCCTCATAAACAAATAATTCAGTAGAATCACTGACACTGTCTACACTGGATACAGTATACAGATGAAGACACTAAAAAAATGCTGGGTTATGAGTAAAAGATGACAGAATTTTCATTATTTTGTGCAACAACAAAAAAAACTACATTAAAGGATTAGTTCACTTCATAATGAAAATTCTGTCATCTTTTACTCACCCTCAAGTTGTTCCAAACCTGTATGAATTTCTTTCTTTTGCTGAACACAAAGGAAGATATTTTGAAGAATGTCAGTAACCAAACAGTTGATGTATCCTGTTGACTTCCATAGTATTTTTTCCCTACTATGGAAGTCAGTGGGGTCCCTCAACTGTATGGTTACCTACCAACAACTAGGGTGAGTAAATAATGACAGAATTTCCATTTTGAAGTAAACTATTCCTTTAACATTATAAGTGAACCTCTAGGATCATGTTACATGAATAATAACAAAAGGAATTATAATAATTAACTAAAAATTTAAATTGAAACTAATAAAAAAGGAATAATAAAAAGTAAATTAACAATTACATTGAATATAATATATTCAGTTTCTCCCAAAAAAAATTAAGAAAACTTTCAACATTGATAATGATAAGAAATGTGTATTGAGCACATAATCAGCATTTTAGAATGATTCTGAAAGATCATGTGACGCTGATGATTTATTTAATGACTTCTGAAAATTTAGCTCTGCCATTACATTAATAAATTGCATTTTAAAATATGTTAAAATATTTTAATAATTTTTCACAATATACTTTTTTAACAGTATTTTTACCAATCCCAAACTTTTGAACTATAGTAAATTTGGTAGCATAGAATATTGTAAACCGAGTAAACAGCCTGTGGTTCAGCTGCATGAATGCAGGGTAAACACACTTCTATCTGCCTGTATCTGTATCGGCCTCCTCTGCATTAGAAGCATGTTTATTTTCCTCACCCCTCCCACTCTCTCTTTCCGGCTTTCAGTCTCTAGTTTTGCTCGGAGCATTTCAGTTTTCCAATCTTGGCCGGTTGTTTTTGAAGAGAGCTGTGATGAATGTGGCTCGGGACGGGTTGACCTCAGAGATAACCCCTGCTTTCTTGTGGCGAAAATTCATCAGCGCCTCATGCGGAGGCCCATGGGACCCGTGATTCAGCACTCAAGGTGAGTGTTTGTCATGAGGCTTTGGGAAGACAGGACTGGGAGAGAGGAGAAAACGAGAGCAGCTCATGCAGGTTTCATTTTGCAAAGTCCCCACTGAGTCTTTCTGTCCCCTCCAGGGACAACAGAAATCTCCCATCTGGACTTTTTCTTCTCCACTTTTCAACTCTCTTACTTTGTTTCGTTTTTTATTCTGTTTTTTATTTCTTTCTGCCTGTTTATCCTCTCTCTCTACAAGGCTATTGTGGTCTTATTGATGTCTTAAAAGCCAGATTGTTGAACAAAAGCTTTGCTGCTCACAGGGTCATCCAACATTTAACAGACCTTCAGCTTTCACTGCACTATTTGTAATTAAATGCATGGCTAGCATGCTTAGCCAAACGTGTGTGAACACCCCTTTCTAATTAAAAGATTCACCATAAAATGACATTCTAGAGGATTATTTGCTTCCAACCTTGTTGCAACAGTTCAGGGAGGGTATTTTCTCTTGCAGCATGACACTATCTGTGCATAAAACTTCCAAACACATTTGGTCTGCTATGTCTGGTATAGGGAAGAACTTCATTGGCTTTGGACGATAAACCTAAGTGTGTTTACTTAGCACCATAACGTATATTAAGTATGAACAATGATCCTTAGACCAGAAAAATACTCAAAAAATTCAATACTACAATACTTTCAAAGGTCTTAAATGTTCTTTAAATTATTTAAACCAAAGAAAAAAAAAAAAAGAAAAAAGATATATAGGCTTCAAAGGTGTACAGTGTGAATTAAACAAAGATTATTGTTATACGTTTTACAAGCAATTACTATATTTTTTTTTACATCAGAATTTCATGTTTTATTCAATGTTTTATTAGCATTTTAGATGTTAAATGAGTGAGAATAGTTTCTATAGTCAAGTCAAGTCACCTTCATTTATATAGCGCTTTTAACAATATTGACTTTCAAAACAGCTTTATAGTGATAATAGGAAATTAAAGTAACAGAGATTGTTTGGGCTTTACAGCAGCTCTAGAATAAAGTTATTCTCCAGCTAAAGTTAGTTTTGATCGATTCACTTCCGTTGCAAAGATCATTAGTTATTAACTTAGGGGCAGCTTGCACGACATCGTTCTAACAGAAAACCCTTAAGGCGCTCCTGCCTGCTCATTCGCACAACAGTAGGGCCTGGGGCTTTAGAATGCAAACCCTGAAATAGGTTCCAAGGTGCAAGCCTTGAAGAAAAATTATATACATACACTGAACAAAATTATAAACGCAACACTTTTGTTTATGCCCCATTTTTCATGGGCTGAACTCAAAGATCTAAGACTTTACTACATACACAAAATACCTATTTCTCTCAAATATTGTTCACAAATCTGTCTAAATCGGTGTTAGTGAGCGCTTCTCCTTTAACGAGATAATCCATCCATGGGATGCTCTGGATCGGTGTACAGGTCCTTCTCAAAAAATTAGCATATTGTGATAAAGTTCATTATTTTCCATAATGTAATGATAAAGATTAAACTTTCATATTTTAGATTCATTGCACACCAACCTGAAATATTTCAGGTCTTTTATTGTTTTAATACTGATGATTTTGGCATACAGCTCATGTAAACCCCAAATTCATATCTCAAAAAAATTAGCATATTTCATCCGACCAATAAAATAAGTGTTTTTAATACAAAAAAAGTCAAATAATTATGTCCAGTTATGCACTCAATACTTGGTCGGAAATCCTTTTGCAGAAATGACTGCTACAATGCGGCGTGGCATGGAGGCAATCAGCCTGTGGCACTTCTGAGGGGTTATGGAGGCCCAGGATGCTTCAATAGTGGCCTTAAGCTCATCCAGAGTGTTGGGTCTTGCGTCTCTCAACTTTCTCTTCACAATATCCCACAGATTCTCTATGGGGTTCAAGTCAGGAGAGTTGGCAGGCCAATTGAGCACAGTAATACCATGGCCAGTAAACCATTTACCAGTGGTTTTGGCACTGTGAGCAGGTGCCAGGTCGTGCTGAAAAATGAAATCTTCATCTCCGTAAAGCTTTTCAGCAGATGGAAGCAGGAAGTGCTCCAAAATCTCCTGATAGCTAGCTGCATTGAGCCAGCCTTTGATAAAACACAGTGGACCAACACCAGCAGCTGACATGGCACCCCAGACCATCACTGACTGTGGGTACTTTACACTGGACTTCAGGCATTTTGGCATTTCCTTCTCCCCAGTCTTCCTCCAGACTCTGGCACCTTGATTTCCGAATGACATGCAAAATTTGCTTTCATCCGAAAAAAGTACTTTGGACCACTGAGCAACAGTCCAGTGCTGCTTCTCTGTAGCCCAGGTCAGGCGCTTCTGCCGCTGTTTCTGGTTCAAAAGTGGCTTGACCTGGGGAATGCGGCACCTGTAGCCCATTTCCTGCACACTCTGTGCACGGTGGCTCTGGATGTTTCTACTCCAGTCTCAGTCCACTGCTTCCGCAGGTCCCCCAAGGTCTGGGTCCCTCGGTCCTTCTCCACAATCTTCCTCAGGGTCCGGTCACCTTTTCTCGTTGTGCAGCGTTTTTTGCCACACTTTTTCCTTCCCACAGACTTCCCACTGAGGTGCCTTGAAACAGCACTCTGGGAACAGCCTATTTGTTCAGAAATTTCTTTCTGTGTCTTACCCTCTTGCTTGAGGGTGTCAATGATGGCCTTCTGGACAGCAGTCAGGTCGGCAGTCTTACCCATGATTGCGGTTTTGAGTAATGAAACAGGCTGGGAGTTTTTAAAAGCCTCAGGAATCTTTTGCAGGTGTTTAGAGTTAATTAGTTGATTCAGATGATTAGGTTATTAGCTCGTTTAGAGACCCTTTTCATGATATGCTAATTTTTTTGAGATAGGAATTGTGGGTTTTCATGAGCTCTAAGCCAAAATCATCAGTATTTAAACAATAAAAGACCTGAAATATTTCAGTTGGTGTGCAATGAATCTAAAATATATGAAAGTTTAATTTTTATCATTACATTATGGAAAATAATGAACTTTATCACAATATGATATTTTTTTGAGAAGGACCTGTATACGACAGTGTGTTCCAGATCCTGCCAATATCCAGCAACTTCGCACAGCCATTGAAGAGGAGTGGACCAACATTCCAAAGGCCACAATCTACAGCCTCATCAACTCTATGCAAAGGAGATGTGTTGCACTGCGTGAGGTAAATGGTGGTCACACCAGATACTGACTGGTTTTCGGACCCCACCGGACCCCTCCAATACAGTAAAACTGCATATGATATGCCCCACCTGTGAGGTGGATGGATTATCTCGGTAAAGGAGAAATGCTCACTAACACAGATTTAGACAGGTTTGTGAACAATATTTGAGAGAAATAGGCCTTTTGTGTACATAGAAAAAGTCTTAGATCTTTGAGCTCAGCTCATGAAAAATGGGGGCAAAAACAAAAGTGTTGCGTTCATAATTGTGTTCATTGTATGTATGTGTATATATATATATATATATATATATATATATATATATATCTGCACAAGCTCTAAAAATGCAAACCTGTGAAAAGGCTGAAGGCGTGCACATGCGTATTACGCATTTAGTCTAAATATGTGCACAGTCGTGTCTTTCTTTACAAAGTGACCTAAACAAATTAATTGTCTGTCCTTAAAAAATTATAATATAGAATTATTTATCGCTTCCGAATAGCCATGTGAATCGGAACTATTTTGACAACGTTTTATCTGTACAGAGGTAAAGGGAAGGAGAAGTGGGCCTTCACAGGGGAGAGACTAATTGATGCTTCAGGACTGCATTATCGTCATGTCCAGGCGCAGGTCCTTCATCAGATCTGGATCCGGTGGACTGCGGTAAACCTCAGGATAAACAGAGAGATTAATATTAGCGTAGATGCCATTCTTCTTATGATATAACTAGCACATCAGGATTTATCGGGAATGTTCCTGGTTCCGGCTGACCTAATCTATTTAGCCTAACATTGAATTATAGAATTCTATAATGTGTTTTGTTTATGCTAGGTCAAAGATATTTGTTTTTAGTCTAGATTAGAACTGACAGAGTGTGTCTGCTTCCCGGACAATGATAGGAATGTTATTCTTTGTAAGTCTCAATGTTAGTCTTGGTGCTATATACAGTAGAAAAAGGATCTACCGCCAGGAGTCGATTTTGATATTCTAGGTATTATCAACTGGCCGAAATTCTGAGATTGCAATAGACGTGAAGGACAATAATGCGTTAAGAGCTCGCTCAAGTATTGGGGAGCTAAACCATTTAGTGCTTTGTAAGTAATCAGCAATATTTTAAAATGTATACGATGTTTAATAGAGAGCCAATGCAGTGTTGTTAGAAAAGGGCTAATATGGTTATACTTCCTGGTTCTGGTAAGAACTCTAGCGGCTGCGTTTTGGACCAGCTGTAGTTTATTTATTAAGCGTGCAGGGCAACCACTCAGTAGAGCATTGCAAAAATTTAGCATGAATGCATGAACTAATTGTTCCGCATTTGTCATTTCGAGAATTTGACGTAATTTAGATATATTTTTAAGATGCAATAATGCGGTTTTACAGATACTAGAAACATGACTTTCAAATGAAAGATTGGTATCAAAGAGCACACTCAGGTTCCTAACTGACAACGAAGGTTTGACGGTCTATCAGTCTATACCAGAATATCGGTCTATTGATATAATCGGTCTATACCAATTCTTGTGGTAACACTTTATTTCGATGGTCCACTTTTGACATTCTACTAACTATAAGTAACTTTGCAACTACATGCATTAGAGTATTAGTAGATTGTCTGCTTAATATTTGCTAACAATTTATTGTAATTTATCAATTTATGACTATAAATAACTTTGCAACTAACCCGAACCTATAGTCTACTAACAGTCTACTACAGTGAGTCTACTAATAGTCAATGAGAGTTAGTTGACATGTAGTTGCAAAGTTACTTATAGTTAGTAGAAGGTCTAAAGTGTAACCATTTGTAACCATTTTTTTAGTGTAGAATAGGATTCATTCTGGTGTCAAGTGTAATCTCGCAACATGTCACAGCATGTGCATACTGCCAGACAACGTTTTTGAAAAATACAGCCCCTTTAAGGCATAATCCATCCCAACAACAAGATATAGAATGAATATTAATGATTAGGTGGTCAACAGAACTATGCCAATTGGTCTAATCTTAACAGCACATGGTAGCGATTTTATCCTCACTAATACATTCCACACTATCCCATCAGCCTGAGATTGTACAGTCTATGAATTAGCCAAGGACAGAGAATGTAGCTTAATATCTATCAGACATCAAAAGACAGAGCAAAAAAAAAAATACATTCCCCAATATATTTCATTATGCCATCTCTTTCTCGCTGGCTGAAATGAAATTGTCCTCGTCTAAATCAGATTGGGAGATTTGGATAAAGGTTGCTCAATTGCAGCAACATCCAAAGCCGGCAGGGAGGAGTAAAATATCCTGATTGAAGTGCATTGTTGCAACAGCTATGTTGGTTTGTGACTGAAATGGTATTATTCGGCTGCTCATCATATTGGGAATCTATGAAAGCTTATCGGAGAAGCGAACAGCACGTATGCAAATGGTCGTCTCCAGTAGAATGGCATTGGAGCTGATTAAAATAATTCAAACACGCACATTTGGGAGCTGTGCCAGGCAGACATTATGAGTGACAGGGCCTGTTGATCTCACAAAGGACAGAGTCCCTGAGTCCTGTTTTCTACACCAAGGTCTCATTTATATATATATATATATATATATATATATATATATTATCAAGTGCACTTCTATGTCTCTCTGGGATGAGAAGACATTTATTCAGCGAGCACATAAACAAGGTCTCAGAGAATGAAATGTATTCAAGAATAGCACCATTGTGTTAACTTGGAAAAGTGGGCAATTATGTTCATCAAAATGTTCAACAAGATGTGTTCATCTGTATTTATGAATACAAAACAGGTGAATTATGTTGCATGGAGCAAAAAAAAGTTCCTTGCAAAATTTGGCAAGGCTAATAATGTCATTTAGCTGACAATGATTCATGTTAAGTCTTAATTTCTCACTTCTTGTCAGATTTTACCATGTCCACTCCTCTGTCCGTGTCTTTCTCTCACACTCCTCCACTCCTGCTGTTCTTTTAATCCTTACAATTGTTTATTGTGGGTTATGGGAGGTTAGTTTGCAGGAAGAATGGGAATGGGGCAGGTCAATGGTGTAAATACCTAGTGACACTGAGATCTCACCAGAATCCCACCATTTCTGCAAGAACAAAGAGAAATAGTGATTACTTACACATTTATGCATATTTTTCCATTTTAGGTCACTGACTCTTTTCAGAAAGAGGATATATAGAGAGCAGGAAAGAAACATTAATGGAGAAAATTGAAGCAAAAGGAAAGTTAGTTATACAAATATATACAAATTGAAAAATGGACAGACAGATAGATAGATAGATAGATTCTCGCATTTAGCTCCTAAACTCTGGAATAGCCTTCCTGATATTGTACGAGCCTCAGACTCGCTGTCCCAGTTTAAAACTAGATTAAAGACGCATCTCTTTAACCAAGCATTCACTTAATGCTTAACCTTTGATACTGCTGAATCGGTTCGAATGCATTAACATTATGAACATCAGCTATGCTAATTATTTCCCATCTGCCTTTCTGCTGTTATCTCGGGACGCTAGTCCCGAGGTAAATAGCGTTCGTCAGCTCCAGTTTGTATCCAGCCTCTCACGGAGACTTCAGATGCCCCAACGCCTGTGAAGAGACGACTCGACGCCTGTGAAGAGACGACTCAAAGCCGGCGATATGTTATGCCATAAATTAATACTTGATTAACTAACTGTATTTTTCTATGTACATTTCCGAAATGCAATTTCTGTAAAGCTGCTTTGAGACAATGTGTATTGTGAAAAGCGCTATACAAATAAATTTGAATTGAATTGAATTGAATTGAAGATAGATAGATAGATAGATAGATAGATAGATAGATAGATAGATAGATAGATAGATAGATAGATAGATAGATAGATAGATAGATAGATAGATAGATAGATAGATGGATTGATAGACGGATGGACAGACAGTAAGGGTTATGGAATGTGGAGAGCACTTCCTTTATTCAGCGCTAACTGTGCTGTGTGTTGTTTAAGCACGCTGACTGCATGCGGTGTATTGTAGTAACTTCAGTGGTTCACAGGCGGTACTGCGAGCGTCATGGAGTGACAGCAGGGACACAGTGTGGTATGGATCAGCAGCTCTGAGCACTGCTGAGCACACTACCTTTGATAGCAGCTGTGCCCGTGCTGTTTCCCCTCTCTTACTGAAGACATTGTAAAGAAAAAAAAACAGAAGGGAAGCTGTCCACTGTATATCTCTTTGTTATTGTGCCACAAGTTATGTTTACTCAGAGAATGTCACAAACACACAGGATGGGCTGAACCTTGGGTTACCCGGCGCTTCAGAGCAACAGGCTGAAGTGAACACATCAAAGACTTAACAATGTTTCCTAGTCCTGAAAACACTGGGATTTTGTTTTTGTTTTTTGACAAAATATGTAGTTATAAGCCCCTGTGGTGAAAATCAAGTTTTTAATGTTGTTTATATGTCTATGTGGTGTTTTTAATATGCTTTAAGACAAACCATGTGCAAATTCATGTCAACACAATTGCTGAGTATTATCTCCTTAAAACTGCAGTGTCTCAAAAACATGTTTTGAAATTGCTGGTGTTTATGTCACAAGTATGTTGTAACCAATCACGTCAACGTGTGGGCGGGCTTTAGCATATCATTAACTGCATTGAAGCAGGGGAGTCTCAAGAGAAGAATGTATTCTGGTATATTTTTCGGTTGATATGAAAAATCATGTTCATTAAGCAGTATAGCGGGTGAATGATGTATATTTCCAAAGTTATGATGTAACTATATGCCTTTCTCCACTGACATTCTAAGTTTATTCAAAGCTTTCTAAGGATTCTGATTTTAGAAGGCAGCTTTCTGACTCAGAGATGGTGAATGGGAACATGGTTTGTGTTACTTTAGCCACATAGTAGATGTTTGACAATGTATCAAGCCAAATGCTAATCACAATTACCATTATGTGTCCATTGATGCAGAGAGCGATACATTAGCACATTACCATTCTGAAACATTGTCTTGTAGATGAGCCTGTATAATTCACCCTTCCACTTCTTCTTCTGAATCAGTTTCTGGTTCTAACATAGATGGCTGAATCAAAACAGTATTTCCACTTGCCATTGTGTAGCGTTTACTACAGTAAAGTTGACGGACTGGATCAGTTATTCTGAGTTTGTGTGATTGAGTGGAGGCGGAGATCAATTTGCATATTCATCATACTAAATGAAGCAAGGGGAGTTATATTCAAGCTATTTTAAGGCATTAAAATAATCACTGGAAAAAAACGTTCAAATACATAATTTTGGTGATCAAATATGAATTTTAAGGGATCAAATTGACTACAGGGGGACTTTAAAACCTTTTTTGTTGTTGTTGTTGTGCAGTTAATAAAATATGTTAGAGACATTGGTTTCCAAAGTCTTGTTTTATGATTATATTTGCTCGAATCAGTTGTCTGCTTGTATGGATATTCACCGCCACAAATGACAAGAATTTAAATGGAGATTTTTTTTTTCCTCATTAGCTTTGCTCCATTGCACCGGAATAGATGTCATTCCACCTGGTTCAAACCGTGCTTTTGATGGATGGGCTTGTGTGATAAAGAATTAGTTTTAGGGCACCTTAGAGCATTTACACAAAGCCAGGATAAGAAAATATAATTTATATCTTCTCGAAGGCAGAGGAAAGTCAGTAAATTTGACAGGTGAAGCGTGTCAGTTTACTTTGATTATACGCCCACTTCAATTCATAGGTGAACTTGAAATTTGCCTTTTTTGTCATTCATGTGGAGGAAGAAAAACTGTGGGTGAAGATTGTGTTTTGAGCAGTTGTGACAATAAAAACCTAAAAAGAGCTATCCTGCTGTCATGAGGGAGACATATGACAGCCATGGCATAATACATTTACCTGATATTCAATTATTCAAGAAGCGCTGTCAACACTTCCAACCCGATTTTCACCCTCTATCCGCAGATGCATGCTGGGAAGTTAATGGAACCCCCTTATCCAGTCTTGGATGCTTTGTCCCTTGATAAAGGGCTTTGTATTGGGTGCTTTGAATTCTGCTATGGCTGACTATTCAAGACATGTTTTTTTTTTTTTTTTCTGTATAGCAAAATTCCTAAAGAAAATGTCTAGTATTTTTTTTTAATATTATGAAAGAAATATAATTCACAGAAATCACACATATTATTATTAAATTCATGGTTCTGTGCCACAACCATGGTATGATAATCAAATTGTAAAAATTGTTTGGAATTTTTAGGTAATTTTCTAAATTTTAGGTATGTCTTTTTTGTGTTGATTCATTAGTTGAATCTGAAAAGTATCAACAATAGTATGATGGCATGTCTTCATTTTCAGGAATCAGTCGAGTCAGTTTTTTTGTATAGTGCTTTTTTACAATACACATTGTTTCACAGCAGCTTTACATAATAGCATGTTGTTTATATTTATAATATTGTAATATCTTCCTGGCTTATTGTTGCATTTAGTAGATTAGATCTGGGTGATAAAATAATTCACATTTTGCAATGATATAAACAATCGATACGTTATATATCGTGAGTATACTGTATGCATGCAGCTGAACCTGTATATACTTATATATCTAACTTTTTATAGAGGGCTGTTCGATAATATAGTTTACATGTATGCATGCAAAAGCCATTTAGGCACCATTTTGTATTACTGTAAGGTACTAATATAATCTAGATGTTTATTGCATCAGTGTTGCATTCAATGCCAGCCCTAAGATGTTTACTGTGGAACAGTTAGGAACATGTTGCATGTTTCCATGCAAAACACAAATATTGGCGTTACAGAATAAATCAGTCTTTGTATTGGTTGTATGATTGATTCAGTGACTCAGTTGAAAAAGCTGCCACTTTTGAAAGGGCCGGTTAAATTAATCATGCATAGTTTTGTTTTTGAAAGAAACAGTGTAATAATGTAACCTGCAGAACGAGTCACAAAAAGATCTCCAAAAGACAACAGGGTTTCTTTCTTTCTTTCTTTCTTTCTTTCTTTCTTTCTTTCTTTCTTTCTTTCTTTCTTTCTTTCTTTCTTTCTTTCTTTCTTTCTTTCTTTCTTTCTTTCCAAACCAGCCCTGGACTCGACAACTATGTAACACACTAGTAGCACTACCAATTTTTTTTTTATTATTTATTTTATTATTTTACAGTATGCTATATGGCCACTCAGACTGTGTTTGTGGCTCCTAATGATATCATGCATTCTAATGTAATGCCTTGACGGAGTAATCAAATTCTCATTAGCACAACACTCCACTTGGAAGGAGAGAAAAGATGAGCATCTCAGAGGATGAGCATCTGCTAAGGTGCTTTAAAGTGCCTGCATCCACAAAATGCGACAGTATAAAAAAAAAAAAAAAAAAGAAGGAAGCAGGGAGATCTATTATTAACGGGAAGCCTTTTTTCTTATTAACTAGCACTAATGTGTTAAAGAAACACATGATAGAATTTAGCATACTGGCCTGTTGACTAGGAACACATAGATTTATATTTATGGTGCTTTTATGTTCTTTATGTGATTACTATCCATACCTGACCCAGACAGCAACATAGTGTCGGCCCAGATCTGGTATGTGTGGAATCCACATGCACCAGATGTGGCCCGGATCTGGTGGGCAAATAATCAGAGTTATTTATTGTCTGATTAATTTAGTTCATGATTTGACTTCTGTGATTGATTCAGTCCGATTCATGATTAAACATTAAGTATGAAGTTTTAGACTTAGTCCACGAGTGCCATAACTCAGTGTGGCATGGCATTACACTACCACCACACTACCATATGTGGTAGGTAATTATTGCTTTTGTCTAGAGATAAAATAAAACGTATTGAATCCGCAGGGCTATCAGAAGTTCTGCGAGGTTGAAGTCTGGACGTGAGGTGTTCACACGTGTCTTCTGAAGCATTAATATGTGCATTAGGGGACTGTGCTATCACTCGACCTTGTCACCTCCAAGAAAATGACTCTCATATGGTTTTCTAATGATGCTGTGCATTAGCCATAAAACTGTAATAACTAATGCATTATTCAGGCTGAAATTAAGTCTAGGTAATCATTTGAACTTAGCAATTACCGAGCGAGTGTGTCAGCTTCTTTGTGGTGATTACTGCAAAATCTCTCCATGAGTGAATCCAAGACTTCATCATTCAAAAGGTTCAACTCTTCCAGTCAAAAGCTCACACAGGAAAGGCTTATGACTCACTGTGAACAAATTCTTTATAGTTATTCTCTCCGTACATTATTGTAAAATGATTGACCGGTTCTATTCTGTGAAATAAGGATCTAATCTTGCCAGTTAGATATTAGGTTCAGAAACATAACTTCTGACTGAGTCTTGAGCCAATGGGACAAAAGCCATATATTTTAAATATTACATTTATTTTGCATTCAGTAATTTAACAATCTTTTATTTAAAGCAACTTAAAAATAAGGAACATCACAAACATAAATATATATGAATTAACATTGCAATCAAAACACAGAAAGATGTAGGCATAATTAATTAAAATGACAAAATATATAAAAACATCAGAGCCTGTTGATATATATATATATATATATATATATATATATATATATATATATATATATTCCTCCTTCCATATTCCATATTAAACTTATAATGCAATATCAAGAAGGCCACACAGGCTCTGATGTGATTATGTATTTTGTCATTTTAATTAATTATGCCTACATGTTTCTGTGTTTTGGTTGCAATGTTAATTCATCAGGCAAACTATAACAATAAACAAAATATCTGCTGCATAGTTCGTAATGTGATAAAATGTGGTTATTATCAAAACCATCATCAGATGCAGCTGACAGTCAGTTTTGAAGCACCCATTCATTTGTAATTGAAAAACTAGATTTAAATATATTACATTTATGACATGACGGTATTTCTGTGATTGACATTATCATTTTATATCTGAATGCTGACACCTTGAGTTACATTAAAGAAAACGCGTTTTGTGAGAACATGAAGGAAGCCAGAGTTTCCACCTGAACACAGGTTTTACTGCAGTTATTTATTAAGTGTGATTAAAAACTTTTATTTTGTCAGTCTTATATCCTGTTTTGTCTCTCGTCTCAAGAATCAGTGCGCTTTCAGTGATACACTGTGGTTTGTAAACCGATCTGTGCTTTCACCCCTCTGGGTATCTGTCTGTTGAGCTCAAAAGACAACACTTCATGAAAGCTCATTTGAGCCTGTCTCTCTCTTTTCCCACGTAGCGCTGTCAGAAGACATCATGTCAACACCATTGTGACTGCGCTATCACTGATGGTTGAGGTAATTAACCCTGGAATTAAAACTGTCAGATCAAACAGGAGACAACTGCCTCCCTTTCCAATCCCGCTCTCATCATTTCTGTTTTCGCAACTTAACTTGTGTTGAGATGATTTGATACAAAAAACATAATTTTTGTATGGAACAAATTTCGTAGACTCAGGGAAAATAAAACTGGCATCCACTCCTCAAGCATTGACAATATATCCGCCATATTATCATAGTTTTAAGTTCCATTGAAAAACTTATTGTACAAGCTTGGGTTGCAATTATGTCAGATTTCCTAATTCGAGGCCTAAGTAAAGCCAATATAATACAATGAAAATACATGAATATACAAATCTAAATGCACTGCTATTTGTGAACTGCTAAGGGAATTAGGGACTAGGCTTTAGGTCTGCAGTGTAGTTTTATTGTTTACCAGCAGGGCCAAGCTAACCGGACAAACATAGTATAGATTTAAAAGTATTAAATGTACACAATGCCTATACAACCTTCAAAGGCAAGGCTTGGGATGCATCCAAAATTGCATACTTCCCTACTATATAGTAGGTGTAAAACAGTATGTGACAAAAGAAGTAAGTTTACATTCACAGGACTCATAAAAGAGTAAGAAAAAATTACCCGGATGACTTTTTCCGGCGAGATTCTGAAGTGTGCATATGATGGACACTTTACTATCCCATGAGTCCACAGTAGAGGATGTGTGAATGGCAGTGAAGCGACGTAACTGACGCTAGTAGGTCACATGATACTGACAACATGAACATATTTTAATATTAGAACATACTTATTTAGCAGTCATGAATTAATTACTTATTCAAAATAAGTCCCTATACTTAAGAGAGTATGCAATTTCGAACACAGTCCCAGTCAACCAGACATCAACATTTGACAAGATGATATACAATAGTAATTACGACTTTCTTTTCAAGGCTAATAGTGTCACGATTAGCCACGGTCCCTGGGTGATCACGGACTACATTTCCCTTCATGCACCTCCCTGGACTGATTACACTTTACACTAAAAGCTGCAAATGGATCCCCTTGTGTCTGCTGCATCATTACAAATAGAATTTCACTAACAATTTAAACATCTGTTCCATAGGTTTATCAAATGACTCTTGGTAACCACTGAAAGTTTCATGACTTCTGAAAAGCAAATGACCAGGTTCAACTTGTTCTCTGCTCATCAGGTGTGATTCCAACTTTTTTGAACACCAATTTGTGTCACTCAGTCACAAAGTACCGACTTCTTTTCTCTGTCCCCCTCCAGCTCATAATGAAGCTTCTAGAAGAAGCGAGCAGCTCTCTCAGCAACATCATCTGTCATTACCAAACGTGTGGCTTCAGCAGGGAGAGCCCAGTTATAGGTCAAGTGCTGCCGACCCGCACAAATGGCTCTCTTCCATATTGTATTATCATAGGAGCTTGAGAGGACGTGGGTTATTTTAGTTGAGAGTGCCATGCCACCGAATTCAATATTGAGAGTGGGTAGAAAAGCAAATAAACAAGGTCAAGAGTCAGAGCTATTGTGCCAGATGTGATTTTTGGAAGCCAGATGTCACATTCTGGCCTGTGACCACTGCAACTTTAAACCTTAACTTTTAACGTTAACCCCTTTCGCGTCAAAGATCGCAGATGGCCCCAGATTATTGTTCTTCAACATTTACAACCCATTAAAACATCACATTCACAATCCGAACAAACTTTTTCCCGAGTATGTGCTGTGACTACATATGATAGACACAACTATATAGCTAGAACAAGATATCCCTTCATCACCACAAAGCCGGGTTAGTTGAATTTGTTTTGTGACTTTCATGCACTTTTCAAGCTGTGACTTTACTGGATTGTCAAGCCCCTTACAGAAAGCTGGAGTGAATTTCCTTGCTTAAGGGTACAGTCGTGATGGCTCATGGCATGCCTTTCATGGTGCCTGAGCTATTTACCCATAGCCATTTATGCCTTATCATATTTTTTACTCCACTACATTTCACAAAATGATTGTCGCTTCTCGTTATTTTGAACCAAATAAATTGTCACCCACTCCTAGACATGATAGCAGTGTCCGTTTCAAAAATTGCACTGAACGATTCATTTGTGAATTTGATTGATCTGACTGCACATCTTTTCTCGAGTCAACAACTCACTGATTCAAATGATCTGGTCAGATCGATTCTCTAGTTAACCATCTGGGGTCTACGAATGCGCCGGCATGTTCTGCTGGATTTTTTTCACATAGCGGTGAAATTGACTTAAAATATTCCATCATGAATGGTCATACAGTTGAAAGCTATACATCATTCAAAACGGTAAAGGCTCTACTTATACTTATATACTATGTGTGTCCTCTTACAAACAAAACAAAACATTGTTCTTATGTAAAATAAGAAAACAAACAGTGCTTTCTGTATTCTCGGTCTCTGTGAACTTGTTTTGCATTGGAGCACGTTACAAAAATAAAACAAAACTCAGAAAATACTTGCCACACAGACATGAGCAATATAACTATAGAAACATTTAAGTGTCTACTTTTAAATTGTTCAATTCAAAACAAAAACTACTCGGTTACTCACGTAACCTCAGTTCCCTGAGTTAGGGAACGAGTATTGCGTAGCTATACGCAGTGGGGAAACTCCTTTTCCTCGATTTACTGAAGCCTTTATGTAAAGCGCATTTGCAGCTGCACAGCTAGAACATGAGCGTCTGGCTCGCTCATAGGCTGCGCTGCGGCAACTGCACATCCAATGGCGCGGGCGCCTCTGACGTACGACCAATGAGAACACTCTGCGTCATACACGTCAGAGCCCTCCAAGGGGGCGTGACCTCAGTCTATAATAGCCCCCGAATTCGCCATTATAGCAGGTTTAACGACTGAAGCGACAACTTGCCATGTTACCATAGTGCGGCTGGCTACGCAATACTCGTTCCCTAACTCAGGGAACTGAGGTTACGTGAGTAACCGAGTAGTTCCCTTTCGAACGGTCACTTCGTATTGCGTAGCTATACGCAGTGGGGACGCCATGCAAAACGCCGCACTGAGTAACTGGCTGTCACTGCAACTCAGGACCCCTGAGCGTACAGAACAAGCCATAACCGCATAATTTATGTAAAAATAGACCAGACACCGTCAGGTCTCAGTAGTATACATCAGTAGAAATACCCAATATACTACACCAATGAACCCAGACTCTGTCGGGGTTATTAGTATACGAACATATACCCAGTCAAGTGGGTTTATATATGAAATCTTAACCAGCTAAAGCGGGTTGATATCTGTTATGGAATATAACCGGCCGAAGCGGGTTTTATATATGTATGGAATTTATATATGTCATATAACCGGCCAAAGCGGGTTTTATATATGTCATATAACCGGCCAAAAGCGGGTTTATATATATATAAATATAACCAGCCACAGCGGGTTTATGTATGAACTACAACCGGCCAGCAGCGGGTTTCATGTATATATGTGAATGTGATTGTGCACAGTAATATATGACAAGACCGGCCACCAACGGGTCTTAATCATACCGAAAGCACCTTCGCCTGCAGGGAAGGCACTTCCATATTATAAAAACTCATAAATGTGGAAGGCGAGGACCAGCCGGCCGCATCACAAATATCACTAATGGGAATGCCAGATGACCAAGCCCATGACGAGGCCATACCTCTGGTTGAATGGGCCTTGACGCCTATAGGGCAAACTTGACCCGCTGCGGTATAAGCCATAGAAATAGCATCCACTATCCATCTAGACAGTCTTTGCTTAGTGACTGGATCCCCCTTGGATCTACCACCAAAGCAGACAAAAAGCTGTTCTGATTGTCTAAAAGACGCAGAACGCTCCAGATAGATTCTCAGCGCTCTGACAGGGCAGAGAAGATTAACCTCTCCATCCTCTGCAGAAGGAGGGAGGGCTGATAACGTCACCACCTGTGCTCTGAACGGTGTTGAGAGCACTTTAGGAACGTAACCATGTCTGGGCTTGAGGACGACTCTGGAGTCATCTGGACCCCACTCCAAACATGCAGGGCTCACAGAGAGTGCCTGCAGATCTCCCACTCGCTTGATAGATGCCAAAGCCATAAGGAGAGCGGTCTTCAGCGAGAGGGGTTTTAGATCAACCGATTGGAGCGGTTCGAAAGGTGGACCTTTCAGAGCCCCCAGGACCGTGGAGAGGTCCCAAGATGGCACAGATGGAGGTCTGGAGGGGTTCATTCTCCTAGCACCTTTAAGGAATCTGACGACCAGGTCGTTTCTTCCTAGTGACTGGCCAGCCACCAGAACATGATGTGCTGCTATGGCTGCCACATACACTTTGAGCGTGGACGGGGAGCGACCCGCATCCAGCAGCTCCTGTAAGAATGAGAGAACTACAGATATCTCACATGACTCTGGGTCAGCCTGATTTTTCGAGCACCAGCTGGAAAAACCTGACCATTTCGAAGCGTAAAGGCGCCGAGTCGACGGGGCCCTGGCTTCAGATATAGTGCTTAAGACCTTCTCAGGAAGGTCTTTGGGTACCCGTTGAGGGGCCACACATGGAGGGCCCATAAATCGGGTCTCGGATGCCACAATGTCCCGTTCGCCTGTGTGAGGAGGTCTTTCCTCAGTGGGACAGGCCATGGGATTGTGTCCGATAACTGAACCAGTTCCGGGAACCACGGTCTGGTTTTCCAGAGAGGGGCCACCAGAAGGACTGGGCACCCGCTCTCTCTGACCCGTTTGATGACTTGTGGAATCATCGAGACGGGGGGAAAGGCATAAAGGGGACGGTTGGGCCAGACATGGGCCAGCGCGTCCCTGTCCTTCGAGAAGAACAATTTGCAGTGGGTGTTGATTCTCGAGGCGAACAGGTCGACTTCGGCCTCGCCAAACACCTTCCATATCAGACTGACCGTCTGTGGGTTCAGGGACCACTCGCCGAGGGGAGTGTTGCCCCGTGAAAGCATATCCGCGCCCACATTCTGGATGCCCGGTATATGCGCTGCTCTCAGAGAGCTCAGGTTGGTTTGTGCCCATAAGAGGAGGTCTCTCGCCATCGCATGCAGGTTTCCTGACCTGATGCCCCCCTGGCGATTTATGTAGGCCACCACTGATATATTGTCTGTGCGGACTAAAACGTGGTGACCCCTGAGGTTCGACAGAAATGCTTTCAGGGCCAATCCAACTGCTTTCATCTCCAGACAGTTGATATGTAAGCTCTGCTCCGTGCTCGACCAGAGGCCAGATGCAGGCATGCCCTCGTGCAGCGCTCCCCAACCCAGGTTGGACTCATCTGTAAGAACCATTTTCCTTCTGGAAATTGTTCCCATTGTCACCCCCTCGTGGTACCAGTTCTGCGCTCGCCAGGGAATCAGGGTTCTTAAACAACCGTGATTTACCATAACGCGCAAGTTGCCTGACTGCCATGCGTGAGTTGGCACACGTCGTTTCAGCCAATGCTGCAGCGGGCGCATGCGCAGTAATCCCAAGCGGAGTACTGGCGATGCTGCTGCCATGAGACCAAGCAGTTTCTGAAATTTCTTCAGTGGCGCGTGCTCGCGCGCTCTGAAAGTGCCTGTAAGCGCTCGCACTGAGAGCGCGCGCTCTGGTGTGAGTCGCGCTGTCATCGCTCTCGAGTCTAAAACTGTACCCAGAAAGATCACACTCTGGCTGGGGGTTAGTTTGCTTTTTGAAACATTGATTGTGAAACCCAGGCATTTTAGATGGCTGAGAATCAAATCCCTGTGAGCTAATAGCTCGGTTCTCGACTGTGCCAGCACCAGCCAGTCGTCGAGATAATTTAACACACGCACTCCCTGATGTCTCAGCCGACTTCGAGGGGGTTCAGCGGGCGCGGCCCACTCGAGCTCGAGGTCCGTTACGGCCTGCGTCAGGATCCGAAGCATTTCCGCGTCGGAGTTAGTCCTGGTAGCTGAGGCGTTGGGCGTCGGCTGGGAAGCCATGACAGGGTCGAAAGAGCCCGGCCATTCTTCCTCAGACGCAGCGATAGACAGGCTGTCGTCGTGCTCGCTAGGCCCGCCGAAGGAGACAAGGCCCGCCACGTGGGGGGGGGCGCTGATCTCCCTCGAACAGGACCGGAGATGAACGGGTTGGAGAGAGTGAGGCACGCGGGGACGAGGCCGGCGTGCGTTCACTAACATCCATGTTCTCCGGATGCCGTTGGCTGCGGCGCTTCTTCTTCCTTGGTTGAAGTAGAGCCGGAGAAGGAAGCGCGGGAGAGGCGGCGTCGCCGTCACGGGAGAGGGCTAGCCGAGTTCGCAGCACGGAGATAGGCATGCTCTCGCAGGCCGCACATCCGCCGGCAGACAGTGCATTCTCCGCGTGGTGAAGTCCCAGGCATGGAATGCAGCTAGCGTGTTCGTCCGCCTCGTGCAGCTTGCATCCGCACGTGGCGCAGGTCTTAACACGAGGCATTTGAACAACGCTCGTACAAATAATACAACAATATACAATGAGCAATGAAAAGGATATTACCGGATAGCCACAGGAGAGACGGCGTCAGGAGAAAAACGGTGAAATGTGTCGTCTGCTGAACTGTAGCTGGCTCAGGCTGAAGGCTTGTTCGACGGCGAAGGCTCAATAAATGCTATAATGGCGAATTCGGGGGCTATTATAGACTGAGGTCACGCCCCCTTGGAGGGCTCTGACGTGTATGACGCAGAGTGTTCTCATTGGTCGTACGTCAGAGGCGCCCGCGCCATTGGATGTGCAGTTGCCGCAGCGCAGCCTATGAGCGAGCCAGACGCTCATGTTCTAGCTGTGCAGCTGCAAATGCGCTTTACATAAAGGCTTCAGTAAATCGAGGAAAAGGAGTTTCCCCACTGCGTATAGCTACGCAATACGAAGTGACCGTTCGAAAGGGAACAAATATTTTATGTTTATATAATATGTATGAAAAGAGAGAAATGCCCAGTAGTTCTCCTGTTATAGCATCACCGCTAATGCGAACATGCCTATGGACAGTGTGCGCTATTCATACGGTAATGATCTGAGTTCACAGAATTCCCAAGACAAAAAATGTTCAGACTCAAAATTTTTGATCTGTAAAAGGTAATAAGGTTAATAAGGTATAAAAATGTTTTTTTTTCCTAAATTGTATATACTTTTGGTCATGACAACTATTGTCAAATACAATTGCATAAAGTTAGGATTTGCGTTGTGGTTCTGTTCCGGGCGAGAACTCCCTCCGCATTCATGCAGCCTAGCATGGATAAGATTAGGGAGAGCAGCAATTACCCCCTTAGGGTAAACAGAACCAACATGAATGTATTGCAGATATCATTAATTCAAGATTTTAAAGTACAGCATAATTCAAGATTTTATTCTGATTCAAGGGGAATCAGAATGCCATACTGACTGACTAGAGGAGCTAGGGATGGAGGAGGGTAATTAGCTCCTGAGAAACGCGATAGCTGCTGATAATACTAAAGGAGCTTATATACACTGAACAAAATTATAAACGCAACACTTTTGTTTTTGCCCCCATTTTTCATGAGCTGAACTCAAAGATCTAAGACTTTTTCTATGCACACAAAAGGCCTATTTTTCTCAAATATTGTTCACAAATCTGTCTAAATCTGTGTTAGTGAGCACTTCTTTGCCGAGATAATCCATCCACCTCACAGGTGCTGATTAGCCAGCATGATTATTGCACAGGTGTGCCTTAGGCTAGCCACAATAAAAGGCCACTCTAAAATGTGCCGTTTAATCACACAGCACAATGCCACAGATTTCGCAAGTTTTGAGGGAGCATGCAATTTGCATGCTGACTGCAGGAATGTCCACCAGAGCTGTTGCCCGTGAAATGAATGTTCATTTCTCTACCATAAGCCGTCTCCAAATACATTTCAGAGAATTTGGCAGTACATCCAACTGGCCTCACAACTGCAGACCAATGTAACCACACCAGCCCATGACCTCCACATCCAGCATCTTCACTTCCAAGATCATCTGAGACCAGCCACTCAAACAGCTGCAGCAACAATCGGTTTGCATAACCAAAGAATTTCTGCACAAACTGTCAGAAACCGACTCAGGGAAGCTCATCTCCATGCTCGTTGTCCTCATCGGGGTCTCGACCTAACTGTGGTTTGTTGTCGTAATCGACTTGAGTGGGCAAATGCTCACATTTGATGACGTCTGGCACTTTGGAGAGGTGTTCTCTTCACGGATGAATACCGGTTTTCACTGTACAGGGTGGATGGCAGACAGTGTGTATGGCGTCGTGTGGGTGAGCAGTTTGCTGTAAACGTTGTAGATCGAGTGGCCCATGGTGGCGGTGGGGTTATGGTATGGGCAGGTTGTATGTTATGGACAACGAACAGAGACATTTTGAATGCACAGAGATACCGTGATGAGATCTTGAGGCCCATTGTTATGCCATTCATCCATCACCTCATGTTGCAGCATGATAACGCACGGCCCCATGTTGTAAGGATCTGTACCCAATTCCTGGAAGCTGAAAACATCCCAGTTTTTGCATGGCCAGCATACTCACCGGACATGTCACCCATTGAGCATTTTTGGGATGCTCTGGATCGGCGTATACGACAGCGTGTTCCAGGTCCTGCCAATATCCAGTGGACCAACATTCCACAGGCCACAATCAACAGCCTGACGAACTCTATGCGAAGGAGATATGTTACACTGCGTGAGGCAAATGGTGAAACCCCCCCCTCCCCCCCCCCCCCCCAATACAGTAAAACTGCACATTTTCGAGTGACCTTTTATTGTGGCCAGCCTGAGGCACACCTGTGCAATTTTGTTCAGTATATGTACACAGTGATAGGCGTTGTATTCCTACAGGTAGACGTGGATCAGCTGAGAGTCAGCTGATGTGAGCTTGACTAACGTGACTTGCCAGAACTGACTCTACACTTAATATATGGTATATTTTGTTATTTTCACCTGTTCTTCGCACTTGAATTATCAGTTATTGTCAGTGTATCACAAGTTTTGGAAATAAAATAAAATAAAATGTTTTCTTACTTGCAGATAAATACATAATAAGTTTTTGCATAATCTTCCCTATTTACTAGTACCAACTACTTGGCAATTTACAATAATTAATAATTATGTCAGACTGAGCTGTAACCTGTTTAAGCTATATCTGTGTGTCTAGTACATTGCAACCACCCCTAACTTTTTTTCAGCAGTAGGATGAAGTATATAAAATTGATAAATAAATAGGTTAAACATTCATTGATCAGTACTTTTTACAATACTTTAAATAAATTAAGTACATTTTGTACTTTTACATATAATACTTAAAGGGAATCGTTCCTGAAATATAATTGTATAGGGTATCTGTACTTGTACTCATGCATTTGATTCATGGACTTCTTCCACCACTGCTTGTTGCTATGAATTTTTTTTAAAGAGCACACTCTTTCCAATTCTAGAAACAACAGCACACTCTATTCAAACTATTGAGCAAGCTAGCAAAAAGCATGAAGGCTGACCACATCTCTGCCGCAGCAGAGACTCGTCCAGAGCTTCATTTTCTCTCATTCCAGCCCGAGGCCTCTGCATCTAGATCGATATTGTCCATTGCACCGTGGTCCATCTAAGGCTTCCCCCTCCTCCCCGCAGCGTCTGTGCCATGCACACTTCATCCCCTGTCTGTCACCAGCTAATCTCCCGGTTTTGTTTTTCTTGGGTCCGTCGAATAGCCGTGCCGTGATCTGCCGGCGTATCTCAGCCCTACGCTACTGAATCTATCAACCTTTAAAAGTTAACAAGTTGTCTAGGGAAATGCCATTTGTTACCGGTCCAATAGGAAATGTCAGTGTCTAATAAAACGGTGACGGTTGATACACATGTCAATAGTGGCAGAGGCTGTCCGATATGCGCTCTCCTGGGTGCCGAGGAGGAAGAAGCGGACTTAAAACAGCAGCCACCTGAAACGGCCACTTTCCACCAGCCCTGTAGGAAATGAACATTGTCAGGAAATAAATCATCCTATTAAGGAAATGCACCATTCCTGGTACCAAAACTGTTGACGAGGGCCCTTAACACAAATGACGAAGACAATCAGACTTGTCTTTCCTCCCAGCGCTCTCATGTGTGCGCGGATTGCTCTCACAAGTATTCATCAATGAGCATTTCAATTTCCAGGGAAGCTCAATGGCCAATCGGCCATCCGCTGAGGCTGATGGTAATGAGCACCATGCTTCTGTCTGTCTCTTGCATTCTCCCCTCTCTGTGCAACAACAATCACTACTTCAATCACATTCATTTGGGCCCCATAATTGACTAGTATAATTTACAGCACTGTGTTTTCCTGTTATGAAAACCTGATTGGTTTTAGTGCAATAAGAGTCGCAGGGCTCATTTGGTGATCCATAGAGACCACATGTGCAGCGCTACTGCCGAATGAGGTAAAACAAACTGAATGTAGATGCTTTTCAAATCAATTACTGGGCATCTAAATAGAGATCAATTTGCAATTTACTTTCTATATAGTATGAGTGTGTGTAGTATGAATGTAATCCGGACGTCGAATCCAGTTACATCGCTTCACTGCCATTCATAAATCCTTTCCCGTGGCATCATGGGATAGTAAAGCGTCCATCATATGCACACTTCAGAATCTCGCCGAATGAAGTAGGTCACCGGTTACTTTTTTCCTACTCTTTTATGAGGACTGTGAATTTGGACATACTTCTTTTATGACATACTGTTTACCACCTACTATATAGTAGGGAAGTATGCGATTTCGAATACAGCCATTTTATTTGGGGAGGAAATATGGGGTTAAATAGCCTGTGAACCTTCAGCTTTCATTATTGTGATTTAAAGGGATAGTTCACCTAAGCATTAATTTTATGTCATTATGGTCTAATCGTGAATGACTTTATCTCTTCCTTGAAAGGTAAAGAGATGTGTTGAAGGTGTTTGAGCTGTTGTTTTCCATACAATAAAAGTAGACATGATTGTGAAGCATTGAAAATATCTTATACTGAAAAAATGGTTTAGACAATTTTCACTTAGAAATTAATATATTTCATAAAAATGTCACGCTTAAATCAGTGCATTACATGTCGATTATTTGTAATTATTTAATTAGAAAGACCGAAATTGTAAAATGTACTCCAATAATCTTCGAAAAGGAAAAATAACTCGGAGCAAAATGAAGGCTAGTAGAATTTTCATTTTGTTCAAACTGTTCTTTTCATATAACATGCATTTCTTGAGTGGTTTAGTAACATTTACCAAGGTCCTCAACTCAATGCCAATGTAGTGCAGTATAGTTGTCATATTAGAAGAGAATGTGTTATAAAGGAGAGAATGCTGCTATCCAATCACCATAGAGACACTATTAATCTTGATTTTGTATCTGTACATGCAAGGTCATGCTGCTTTACATGCAGTTTTTCTTTTGTTTGGTTGGACAATGGTATAGCACATTGTGTCAGCTGAAGTGTCAGCATAGAGCCCCATCAGTCCTGGAAAGAGGTGGAGGAAAGATGATTTCCCTAAAGACACTTATAGCAGTTTTGTACGTGCTTTTCATAAAACATTGATTACTAGGGCTTTTCCTGAACATGTTGGAGGTTTGATATTATCAAAGGGGTATAAACGTGACTAATCTCCTTAGATTTTGGCTCATTTATGTATTTATTTTTATATTTAAATTATCATTAGCTACTATCAAAAGAGGGTCATGGTTTCCTTTGAACTTTCAGCACAATCTAAAGTCGGGAAAAGAAATAAATAAAAAAGTTCATCCATGGGAATTAGTGTTCAGCCTGAGTAGTTAATTGCTTTGATTGATCCCCCCCTTCTCCTATGTTCTCCATCGTGGCTCCATCTCTTTCTCTGTCCCCGGTTTCAGGCCGTCTGGGGTAGAGGTTATTTTCAAGAAAAAACCCATTGTTTCTCCCGGTCGTAAGATCACTGTCTTCCTACTGGGACTTTGACTGAAACAGAATACGTAGACATGGTCTTGTAGCACCACTGGCCTCTTTCCAGATATATATCGAGGTAGTGCGCACACACATAATGGGTTCTATCTGCCGGCCCTTACCGTGGCACCAGCTCAGCTCTCCCCGTTACTGTTTTTGGAAGATGAATATTGATTGGGCCGCTGTTACAGCACTAGTCGCTGTCTTCCTCTCTCTGCCTCAGTGTCATGGGGGACGTGAGACATTGGCCCCTAATAATAGGCCAGTAAGAACACCTCTCTACTCTGGAGACATAAAGCAAGTTTCATTCTGTCCTCTCCTCCTCTGGAAGATTGGATCGTGGACCACTAAAGGCTTCTTTCAGCAGCTATCTCAGGATAGACATGAGATTCCGTGTGACAACGGAGCTCTCCGTCAATCACTCCTGTTTTGCTGTGACGAGCTGTGGGTATGCACCTAAAACCCCAAATAACCAGATTTTCGGTGGATGTGTGCCAGATTCATTGAAATTAAAGATGTTCGGATTGTTTTATATGACAATTTAAAGCAATGTGCCACTGGAGAGATACGTTACAGTGATTTTACTATGAGCAAACTGACTTCTTAAGGCCTGTTCACAAAAAGAACGATAACTACAACAATACAGAAATGGTTATAAAAAGTGTTCCACAAGTCCACACCATAACTATAATGATAATAGCAAAAATAAATGATATTGTTAGAATCACTTTCACTACAATATTTCCTCAATGACTTTAAAAAGCTGGAGCATTTAAATCTACAAATGCCAAAAATTTTGTCAACACTTTTAATAAACTGAACGATATAGAGAGTTGGTGTGGACACTAATATAATTATCATGCTTGGTGTTAATGGGTCTTTATGCACACCATACATCTATTTTAAATCAGTAGATTTTCAAAAATCAATGTAGAGCCTACTTTGACAACAATGTTATGATTAAAGAAACTTCTTTAAATGCAATTCTTCCATTTATACATTAGGCTACATTGTAAAAAAGTGCACATGTTCAGTTACATTTAGAAGCAAAAAACAAAACAATTTTATTCAGTTAACAAAACAATTTTACAGTGCTGTTACAGGTGTGTGTGTGTGTGTGTGTGTGTGTGTGTGTGTGTGTGTGTGTGTGTGTGTGTGTGTGTGTGTGTGTGTGTGTGTGTGTGTGTGTGTGTGTGTGTGTGTGTGTGTGTGTGTGTGTGTATGTGTGTGTGTTTTGTTTTGTTTTGTTTTACAAAAGGCTTCCAGTGTGACATTCAATGGAATAGGGTCCATTTAAAAAAATATATTTTAAAAGTTAAAGTTTTTATAATAAATGTGGATGTTTTGAATTTGTAACTGTGTTCTTATTAACCTTTGGAACAATTCAACTGAGTGAAAATGGAATTTGTCATAATTATAACGATTATAAAGACGTCATAGCCAAGCTTAGATTTAGCACAAGTAAAAAGTAATTGATGCACTTTAACTATTTTTACTTAGTATAGTGCTTTCTGATATACTTTGCATTCAGAGGAAAAAGTATAGTCTTACAGTCATGCCCTGACATTTTTGAGTTTTTTTTTGTGCCATTCCATATAACCCCTATCTTAATACTAGACTGAATTACCCGAGACCATCAAAATTGTTATATCACTCACATTCACCATTGGATTTCTCAAGACCCCCTAGATAAGCCATTTAATTTCCGCCTGTGGCTGTGAACACTGGAAGAATACAATTATTTTATCTAAGTTGTCGTCTTATGACTGGATTCTTGAGCTGCTGCGACTTCTATGAGCCAAAAAAATGAATAACAGTTTTGTAATTTTCATTAAAAGAAGAGGAAAAAAATCCTCCACACTTTAAAAAAAAAAATGAATTTACATAAGCATATAAGGAGCTTATGTTTTGGGACGCTAAAGTCTTTATGCAATGCAAAAAATTATTTCCCTGTTATTTGCATTTGCATTGAAATATGCTAATTTTGATGTATTAAACTCTATCTGCATTCACACTAAGTGTGAGTTCAAATCACATCAAAATCTCAGTTCTGACAGTGCATATTCTTCATTATGAATCTTTTACTTCTCATAAATGAAACTGCACTTTGAAGCATATTTTACATTCTGTGCACCTTTAACAGGACCCATCACTCCACTCAGTTACAGTAATTGGGGAGTTTTGCAAGTGCTTTGAAGATGCTTTGTTAAAATGTTGAATTAATAAAATCTCAGGCATGCAAGTGGCATCTTCTAAACAAATAGTATCCTTGGTTTTCTCTTAGAAGTGTCACTCAGTAGAAAAGTGTTGAATCTAGGATCTTAAGTGTGTTTTCTTTATTTAAAGAAGCACGTATGAGTCCTAACCTCTTTTACATATGAGTCAAAGTGTAAAGGGTTCATTACCGTGGCTCTTTTCTTCTTCATTATTTCTGTATTTCTCTCACCATGAAGCAAACTCAATTACCCAGCTACGTTTTGGCCCTCTGATGAATCTTCAAATTATGCATTTTTCGCATGTTTAATTTTTCATGCAAGCATTATATCTGGAGTTTAACTGCAAGTACCATTTTATTGAATATATCATTGAGAACTATATTTAAATATGAAGTGGGCAGTCGTGAAATAGATAGTAGATTATATTTAATTGACTAATTACATAGCCATGATTGGTTTTTCTGTAGATTAGTCTTTGTAATGTGATCCTACATGCAAATGTACTGCCAACCGGCTATTTTCAGCTATTTTAGTTATGAAGCTTTAAATATTCATGATTTATAAAGTTAAAAGACGAAGCCGCAGGCAAACGCATATAGTCATTTTGCCGTACCTCTGTGAAGCTTTAGAAGTTAAAAACACAGTTCTGTTGTGTTACTTAGTAAATACGTATCAAACGATAACCTCGATTCGTCAGCACACACGTGGATATGCTCTCAAAGTTCAACAAACTGTACCGTTTAATCACATCAGTAAGAACTGAGTAGTTCTAAAAAGATATGTGTCGAGAATGAAATTTCTTCACTGCTTCGGAATGTTTATGGGAAACAAACTGCAATTTAACACTGTTAACATGAATACATAAACTATTATTGTATGTAAAAACATCCCTTTACTGTTTCACCGGGGCATCAAATTGTTGGAATTTTTCATGGTATGTGCGCATTAGTGTAATAATGAATTAAATGCATATGCAAACAAGGTTTAAACAATTATTAAAAATAATATATAAATCGGCTAAATGATTACATCAAAATGCAGGAGGCATCAGCAATTCAAGTATTATGAAAAGTCTTGTGCTGTGTGTGGGCACTGGAGAAAGGTTAGATGGTTCTTCTGTCCCATAACCCCTTGATGAAAAACAGAATGAAAAAAAGGAAGTGCGAAGGAAATATTGGCTGAGTGAGAAGCCCAATGCCCTGTGCAGCTGCAGGCAAACATATTTATGAAGCCAACATGCGGCCCCAGTGGGGACACGCGCCGCCCTGCTGGCCTGTCCTGCTCGCGCGCACACACAGGATAATCCTAATCCTCACACCAAAACACTGAGCTCAGAGCTCCAGTTCGGCTGTGTGGAGGATGGACCGCCACTCCTCAATCCAATTACCATGTGATTACAGGCAGATGCTAAAGCAGAGCGCTTTTCCTCATTAACAGCAGACACCTAGGGCTCTTCATCCTGCGGAAACAGCAGATGAGCATGCTGAAACAAGCACACGACACGCTTTCTCAAACCACCCGTAGCAGGAGCTGCCGTCATGTTGTAACAGGACAGAGAGTATTTTATTTTATTTTAATTTTTTTTTTTTTTTTTTATAGAAAATATAGATAGATAGATACACACTAGAAAGTATAGCTTCTGTGGAAATCTATGGAATTATTTATGTCCATCTTGTGTAATTGTAAGATGAAATGCAGGAGAACATATTTTATGTGGATTCGATAACTCAGATTGTCAGGCATGAAGGGGATGAAAGAGAGGAGACTTAATCTATATTGAGTTGGCTTGCAGGACAGCTAACACAAAATCAATTCTTTTCACTCGCTGCTGGTGCCAAACAAGCCCACTTGGACCATGCGATACACTCTCTCTCTCTCTCTCTCTCTCTCTCTCTCTCTCTCTCTCTCTCGCTCTCTCTCTCTCTCTCTCTCTATCTCTCTCTCACTCTCACTCTCACTCTCACCCACTCTCTCTCTCTCTCTCTCTCTCTCTCTCTCTCTCTCTCTCTCTCTCTCACACACACACACTCACACACTCACACACACATGCAGGTGGGCAGAAACGAAGGAAGAATGTCCCATAGCTCATGGCATGATGCAGGTGCAAGCACAAATAGACACACACACACACACACACACACACACACACACACACACACACACACACACACACACACATCACAATAAATTATTACGGCATCTCTTCATCTTTCAGGAAGCACCTGGGCCATGATCCAAAAACAGCCAAACACCCTCATAGACTCACTGACCAAAACAGAATCCCTGTGTAGTCCGCTGTACCAACTCTGTGGTCTCTAATCAAATCGATTTGAATGAATGAGTTGGAGAAAAGCATCAATCTTGAAGGAAAAGTTCACCCAGAAATGTTGCCATTATTTACTCGCCCTCATGACGTTCCAACCCAAAATGTCAAAACTGTTTTCCATACCAGGACAATTATTGACTCCAAAAAGCAGATAAGATCATCATAAAAGTAGTTAATATGACTTGTGTGCTATTTTCTAAGTCTTCTGATGTCATTTAATAGTGTGAGGAGCTGACTGTAATTAACACGCGTGAGCCAGTGGTGTTTGGTCGTGTAAATAACATCTGCTTTTGCTATATAGAGCAGCTCAGGCACTCTGCCCAATATGTGTTTCTCTAAATAAAGAAAGTAATACAGTGTCAGTATAATAAGGGTAAGTAATGAAGATAAAATGGTTATTTTTGGTCACCAGTTCCTTTAATGTGTTAATCATTAAATGAACAATTTCACTACAGAGTCTCTTTGTCTCTAATGTCAAAAGGACTGACCTCAGGTTAAATCAATTGTAAGTCACTCTAAATTACAATGTAAAGTTATACAAGTGAGTCTCCTTGGGAAAGAGCTGATTTTGAGCGCATTATTAAATGATAACCATTTAAGAGCTCATACAATATTTGCATGAAATATTTAATAATTTGACCACAAAGCTCATTTTGCCTTAATTTATTATTATGTTTTACATTAGAGGGAAATTGGGCTTATTAGCCACCTTGTTTTATAATCTCCTGATAAAACCAGACCTCTGACACTATTACATTTTTCACCTGTTATATCTTCTATTATAAATAGAGTGGAAATGAGGACTTTTTTTTTTCCTCTTAAAATGGCTGTTCTTTTTATATGTGTGCTTTTAATACACGTTCTGAGCTCCATCGGAAATGAATTAAAAGAGCAAAGCTATTTTTACTCACTGATATGGTGCAAAAAGTCAGTGTTAACTCTGAAAAAAAATGACCTTCACAAAGTTTTAATTCTGTTCATTTAGGTCATAATATTCACTTACAATCTGCAAATCTGTTCTGAAAAGAACAGAGCGGTATGTGAGTATATGTGCATCCTAAACTAACTCTTACAGGTTTGGCAGACTCAGGATATACCCTTAAAGAAAGAAAATATATGTCCATATATTTATGATCAATAAATGGTTTAAATATATTGAAACACATTTGGAATAATATATTGTGTTAATATATTACAATATATTGAATAATACATAAAGAATTGCCACTTTTCACATATTAAAAAAAAATGTGTCAATATATTCACTGTTACACTAATGTGTATTGACATGAGTTACTTTTACTCACTTACTCAATTGAGTTATGTGTCTGCTACACAAGTATTTGAGTTGAGATTACCAGGAAAGTTGTGTTGGTATTACTTAAGGGTGCATGTTGAAAACAAGTCCAATTGGTCAAACACAAATTAGTAGAGTTCAAAATATCAAATTAGTAGAGTTCAATTATTTTTGAATCAATGTGCAGTATTTTTACAGTGTGTGGAAACGTGTTGCCTTGCATTTCTCAAGCATGGTCTACTCAAAAGTGTAAGTTGTTTAAACAAACACATACAAAAGAGTGTTGGGATTGCGATGGACCATTTAATTTGAAGTCATCATTATGTTGATCAGTACTTGCTTTAGTTGGGCACTTGACCCTGGACTTTGTAATGCTAGTTTTAAAATATTTAAAGAAAACGTGTTATTTCCATAAGTGCATTGGCTTACTTAGTGTTATCTGCAAAATACACCCTACTAATTATTTGTGTTTGTTTGTTTGTTTATATTACAGTATATTAAATACTAGGCATTCATTTACAATAAAGATTTTATAGTACAGTACTATGCTACACTGCTTCCATGGCCTCAACTTGGAAATGAAGAAGAAGAAGAAGAAGAAGAACAACAACAACAATAATAATACTTCTAAAAGATTTGTATTTCAAATAAATGCTTTTTTTTACATTCTATTCATCAAAGAATCCTACAAAAGATTATCACACAATATTAAGCAGCACAACTGTTTTCAACATTGATAATAATAAGTGTTAATAATAAGTGTTTTATGCTTATTATTATTATTATTATTACGACTGCTGAAAATTCAGATTTGCCATCACATGAATCACAGTTATTTTAAATTGTAATAATATTTCAGAATAGTGCTGTTTTTACTGTATTTTGTTATTTATTTTAATAATCCAACCTCGTGAACAAAAGAGACTTCTTTTCAAAAACATAAAAAAAAATCTTTCCAACTCCAACTTTCCATGTGTGTTTGCATGTTGACATGATGTCAATAATGTTGTCCTGAAAATGCTGAAGGAGTCTGCCTGTAACGTTACAATATCATATAGCGCAGAAGCAGTATTATTAGTATTTTAGCATGCTAATCAGATCATAGATATGACTTTAACACTATTAAGTTAATTTCAACACTATATGATCTAGCTATGGGTTCATGTGATTAATTCACTGCCCTTTTAGGTCCCACTTTATATTAAGTGGTTTTAAGTACTATGTACTGACATTGAAATTGTGTACATGTTTTTACATTGTACTTATATTTTGAAAATACCAGCTTGTAATTACAGCTGTAATTAATGTATGTAATTACACAGTTGACTCTTTCCTTACACCTTAACCCACCCTTAAACCGACCCATACCACCACACCTGACCCTAACCTTACCCGTATCACACCTCAATAGCAGCACAAGTGTTTTACAATACAACCTGAACACAATAAGTACATTGTACTTATGTTTTGATGTTCGTCCATAGTACTTAAAGCCACTTAATATAAAGTGGGACCCCCTTTTATTATTTTTCCCCCTAGTTGTCAGATTTGATCCATGTGAGCTGGGGATTTTGCTTCTGTCCTTTGCTCAACTCAGCTGCTGGTTTGAGCGTAAAGTTTTTGCTGCATATTGCCCAATGGTGGTGGCACAATGGCTGACTATAGCAGGCACACAGACAGCAATATTTGAGTTGCAATCTCATGGCGTATGCCTTTGCAGATAACTGTGGAAGGTCATTGCCAGCTCATGCCGATGTCTTGATTTACAACTGAGCTCTGGCCTGATGCACATACTGATAAGATTTTTTATTGTGCTTTCAGGGACATCTTTTCAAATGTGGTTAGCATTTGAGAGCCCGTCTGAATTCTTCTTTGCAATGGAATATTGTTACAGACCTTAAGGTAGGTTCCTTTATTCTACGCTTTTGATGTGAACAATAAATTTGAGCACAACAATATTTCTGTAATAAAAGTCTCATATGAGAAACGTCACTCTAGCTACGTTTATCGAGCACCACCAAACCGTCACTCTGGTGACATTCTCACCTCAGTGTGGAGGATCCAGCGTCAAGTCTGGGCCATTTTCGGGTATTATCATGTGTTTGAATGACACAAAACATGATATTGGCTTTAGCTGCAATATGCAGAGATATTTCTGAGCTTCTAACCCCAACCATAAATAAACCAGCCTCTCAGGTGCATTCTGTGGCACGTTTTTCCAATGTGCAAATTTTTATGTTTACAGTACTGTACATTACTGCAACTTTATATACACAAATGTTAATTGTAAGAATCTTTTTAGATTCATAAAAGCATTGAATTCATGGAAATTAGTATTGTATATAATGGATGAGATTAATTAAATCCATCCAATGCATCACATTTATTGAAATCATTTACCTAACATTTCACTAGCAATTCATTCTGTTCTGTGTGTGATTTCTGGTGTCATATTTAGCTAAACAAATTGCAAAAATCTGAATAATATTATATAGTACAATTATTGTCACTGTACATTTGTATGGCAATTATGTTTTTGTAATAATGTCTATATTGTATGTTTCAGATATCTCCAAATATAGAAATATGTACATGTACATATTATAAATGCATCAGGCTTAAATAAGGCTGAAAATTCAGTGTATGGCATAAAAAACATACATAAATAGAAAAAAAAATTGTTGCACCTATATGTCAACTAACTCAGAGTATTAGTTGAGTATTAGATTGTTAGAGGTGAGGTTAGGGTTAGTAGAATATGTTGACACGTAGTTGCAAAGTTACTTATAGTCAGTATAATACTGTATCTGTTGGGGAGCATCACAATAAAGTTAGATATAATATTTAGCAGTCAGTCTACTAATAATCTAATGACAGTTAGTTAACATATATGTGCAACATTACTTATTGTCAACAATGTCTAATGGGGACCATCAAAATAAAGTGTTACTGAAATTGTATACTTTTTGAAGACATGGGGAGATGACGATTTTAAATTGGAATATAAATGTCTATTTGAATGGAGTTGATGATGGCACTAGAGTGACGTTTTGGATTGCCCTTTTAACAATAAAGTGACCTTTCTTTAAGAGATTCTGCTGTGCTGTTCCCAGACAAGCTTCTGAACACTTGGCACAACCAAGCACAGCATGCTTCAGCTCTCCAAGAAAACCATGAAACTTTGATGGAAAATCATTTCACTACGGGCTCTCCTCTGCCATTCCCCCTTCATCTTTCTAAAGGTTGGTTTGATCTTTATCTCTCCTCTCAAAAACATTTCTGTTTGCCTTTCGGCCTCCTCGTCCATCGTCAATTTTACAGCCTCTGACAGAACAGCTTGACCAATTGATTCCTGTGTGACGGCAAATACCACTAATGGGACAAAACAGCCTTAATCATAGAGCAAGAACTCTCTGAGAGAACCACAAATCCTCAGTCTCTTGAGATTATTATGAGGACATCTGAGCGGAGCATCTTTGTTTGCTATAGTCTTAATGAGCATCATGGTACATCAAGATCTCTCCTCTCCCCTGAAGTCCCATTAGTGCGATGAAACACTTTGTTCCCTATTATTTTACCCTTTCTGCAAGTGTTTGCCGCTAGTTAACCTCTTAATTGTATTGCATAACCCTTGGTTATAATGACAGCATCTTGTCTCCAGTATCACATTTACACTTGTGTATGTTTTTTATCTTGTTAATTCACATTTAACTGTCTCCACTTAAGGATTAATGTAGTAACATGGAATGAGGTTTATAATCTTCTGAATTAAACTGTGACTCAGATAATAAATACTAACCTAGCAGAAAAAATGTCACTAAAAGTGTGCAACAATAACCTTGGGAATGTGCGCAAGAGAATCTAAGAAGAAGAAAAAAAAATCTAGACAACAGCGCACTGATTAATTTAGCCTACATTTACATATAATACCTGACACAAGCTGTCTTGACAAACGTTTGCGGTCGCAAATGTTCGGGACTGTAGCTGTACTTGGCAAGCTGCTACTTCTCTCCTACCATATGGCAGTTTGACAGTGTTTTCTCTGCTAATTAGTACCTTACACATAAGCCAGGGCAACGGACCAAATGTCAAAGCATTCCTCCTATTCTTGCATCAATAATACCACCTGAAAAACCTAGACAAACTTATATATGTCTTTTTTTAAGAGAGCGAAATTGTGATCAGAGATTTCAACAGTTGGACACATCCAGAGAAAAGCATTCAGTGAAACTAAACATTGCATTTATGTTGCAAGACTCTGGGTTAGGTTCTCCCATTGTAAAAGTTTACATGGATACGTACAGAACAACACCCAGACAGCAAAATAGTGTCGGGCCAGATCCGGGCCACATCTGGTGCATTTGCATTCCACGAGTACCAGATGTGGGCTGGAACTGGGCCGACATTGCTGACTGTGGAGGAGCTTTCAGAGTATTTCATTCCACCTCTGAACACAATATTATTTGCACAATGACCAGATGTTCTAGAAACTGTTTCATTCTTAGGTATTTCTCGGTGGGTTTGTCTCTAAATAGCCACAGTTAGATAGGGTCCATCCCTGCTAGTGCCAACATGTTGATTACTAATCAAAATATTACCATCAGAATACTTACAATGAATATAAACCAGGTCAGAGCAGTCAATTCCATAAAAATGGAGTTTGTAATTTTGTTAAGAAAGTAATTTAGGCAGATTAACTTTTGATTATGTGTGTCCAACTTAACTCCCATAGTGAAGATTGCTAAATCTAAACAGTCTCTTTTTGCTTTCTTAAAGCAACGGTTAATGATAATTTGAGAGATTACCAAACTTCAGACAAGGTTATTATGTAATTATGTCACCTGCTAATTCATAGGGCCAGTTTCATAAACATAGCTATTATGTCAAGACAGTATCTCAATATCTAGTATGACCCACTAGCTGTCAATGGGCAGTCAAGCCGCAGTCACACTAAACTTTGAGCATGCAAAATTTCTTCAGACAATGCAACGGTCGTGATAATATGTAACGCTCTTCAGCGTCTTTTTTAGAAACATGAATTCAACATATAACAAATAGTAATACACTCAAAATGTAAAAAATATACAATCTACTCAACTGCAAAAATATTGTTCTATTAATACAGCCAAGAGGTCATGCAGAGAAATATTGGTCTTCTACTGGTCAAATGTGTTCGTGTGATGCGAATTCGCAGCTCAGAGTTCACCAAATTTGAACTTTGGAATGCAGCAAAATGTGAAACTTTTCCCATGAGCTTCCTTTTGTGGTCTGCTGCATTCACATGCGTATGAATGGTAGTCAATAGAATAAAGAGTGAAGTGTGACAGGACCATGAGTCTTACTTTTTGGTATGAAATTAGGTCAATTTATGTTTTTATGTAATGTTTTCATTACTCAAAACTCAATGAATCTAAAATATATGAAAGTTTAATTTTTATCATTACATTATGGAAAATAATGAACTTTATCACAATATGCTAATTTTTTGAGAAGGACCTGTATATAAATATATATCAAAATATTCCTGTGTGGCTATTCATTCAGTCACAGCATGTAGATAGAGATAGTCTTTTTGTCTTTTACATGTTTGGCTTTTCATAATTACACTGCCATCCAATGACAGAGAAAGACATCAACCTCAATTTTGGAATATTTTCAAAGCGTTTACATTACAATGTTCTTCTGGGTTTTCAAAGCAAGACAATACAGTGCACAAACAACATTACACACAAGAAAATAAAAAAAAATATGTGGTTTGCTGCCAACAGTCATATTGCAAGATCATTTCATGATTCAAAAGAACAGTGATTTTTGGAAACAAGTTACCCATTCATATTCATTGACTCTAGAAACGTGTGCTGTGTTTGTTGTCTCTTATATGCCAAATGCCAAATGGTTGGAAAGTTACTTATTGTCAAAAGAACGTTCAAAAAGTACCATCAAAATAAATTGTTACCATTTATATATATATATATATTAGTGGTGGGCTGTTATCGGCGTTAACGTGCTGCGTTAACGTGAGACTCTTATTGGGCGATAAAAAAAATATCGCCGTTAATCTAATCTGGAAGTTGGGTTGGGATCATAAAATAGCTTTTTCAAATATCGTTATATTTTTGCGCAATTCCATGTGTAGCCATATTTCAGATAATTGACGCCGCGCCTACTGTCACAGATACAAATGAATCACTCTTTTGAGTCGATTCTGTTCAAAGACTTCATCAAACAAGTTGGCAGATCTGTCTAAATCGGTTCACGAATAAGTCTGAATGATCTGTTCAGTTCCTCACGAACTGAATCGTCTGAAGCGCGTTCAATCACACTCGACTCAAAGTCGTAACAGGAAGATTTAAGAACATCAAGAGCATTGGATGAAGTGGCCGTGGATCTAGTTTAGTCTAGTGAAAGCAAATCTGCAAATGCATCATATTTTTGCCAGTGATGAAGATCTTTATTAGTTGAACATCTTCGTAAGCTGTCTGTGAATGAATGATTCCACAGGACGATACATTCGATTTCATTTCATTCAGGTAATTAATTTTACAACCAAACAGATTATTACGCCACGATAGCACTACTAAAAAGTATGACATTATCTGTTTTTTTGGACATTTACATTAATTTATAGGCTACAAAAAAACCGCTTCAGAGCGTCGACGCACTGGCAAAGGTTAACAGGTTAAATAAGCTACCATTGTGTAGCCTACAGTTTATGAAATGAACACCCGCCAACCCTGCCGCAATGTGCGTGTATTGCGCAGGGGCATAGTCTCAATAGTTTACATTGATTGAAAACTAATTGGTTTAAAAAAGAGGAGGTTATTGCCGGTAAAGGCAGGTCCACATAAAATCATTATGACATATGACATTATTTTTTGATCTAACGATCATCTGGGTTGGCGATGCAAAAATGGACTGTAGCTACGCCGTGCTTATTGTTTTTTTCTTCTTCCAATTACCCGACTATGTTAAAAAGAAAACGACGAAAAGATGTTACTTGTTCAATTAATAAACAGTTTGTTTGATGACAAATCGCTAAAGATGAAATTGGCCTCCCTTTCTGTCATTGTGAGTGTGCGTTTTTCTTTTTTTAACGATATTCGACTTTTGTTCCTCCTTCGCCGCCCTTCGCTAGGCTCCCGACTGGAGTGGGTGCGATTGGAGAGGAGGGGCGCTGATGAGGAGAATTGGCGGCGTGTGATGAGGCACACCTGACGAGAATGAAGCCTCATCACCCGCTGCCTGTTAAATGCTGAGCACGCCTCTCCTCGGGAGACCGGTTTCTTCCCTGTACATGCACACTGGTGTCTTGTGAGAGCAGAGGTATTCCCGTGCTGTGAGTCGCCGGACCCGCAGTCCGAGCGGAGAAGACGCGTGATGCCGCTGACGAACCAGGAATGATAAGCCGCCACTTATCTCCGTTGTCGGGGCCGGGAGAGGACAGGTCGTGTCGCCGAAGCCACCACCCCCTCGCGCCTCGACCCAAGGAGACAGCAAGCGCGTGCGACCGCCGGACACCGCCCCCTTACCTGGACCCATCCCATCTCTTCACTACCCTTCCTTCACGACTCCCCGGCACGAAGAACACACCAGATCCCCTTTTGTTTTAACACTTCATTTCCCCCATTTTATGGACATTTTATGTTTATTTTATTTAATAAATGCCTCTCCGACGCTTGACACCACTCCCACTGTGTCTGTCGTTTGCTCGCCCGCCACAATATATATTAGCTTGCTTTCCTTCCATTGACAGCTAACTACCACTTTGGCTCTTCAAAAAGTCCATAAAGAGATAAAAAAAATTGTATGAAGAGACTTGATCACTTTATATTCACATTTAAACATTGATTAGCGAACACATCAGTTGTGGTAAACGGAAACTCAAGCATTTCGCTTGACGTGCGAGAACCAGTGTTATTCATTCTCGTGTTAGGCTTCACGTTTGAGGTTTGTTCTTGTGTCAAGCAAGTTCAATTGAGCTTCTATTTATGTTGATTAATCAATGTTTCAGTTTGAATAAACGCCTAAATTAAGTCTGTTCATCATATAAAGCGATCAAGTCTCTTCAGAAAATTTGGACTAAACCACTTGATTCATATGGATTAGTTTTATGATTGCTTTGAAGCGTCAAAGTGTCAGTTGCTGACACTTTATCATAGCTGTCTAGAGGGACAGAAAGCTCTCAGATGTATTTAAAAAGATCTTCAGAAGATGAGCAAAAGTCTTGTGGGTTTGGAAAGACATGAGGGTGAGTAAATAATGACAGAATTTTCATTTTTGGTGAATTTTCCCTTTAACTGAACCAACCATAATGACATGTTTAAAAAATAGTTCTAAATTGACTTTAAGGAAGCTTTGCCTTTCAAAATGTTCAGTAAATAACAGAATTTCTCCAGCATTTAAAGACTGATTCATTTTAATAAAGCAAAGCCGCCCTTGTTAGCCATACTGTTCTCATATGAGTGACTTTGTAATTTGTCCCCTCACACTTCTGCAAGGTTGTATAGATGCAGTCAGGTGCTTGGGGCCAGACTCAGGGATGTTTGAGCCCTCTTCCCCCTGCTAAGGATCCTGACATCAGGGTCAGTGATAATGGCTGTGGCCAGATGGTCCCTGTCCACTGGGGAGAAAGGATGCAGACAGGATGGTCACTCTCTCGCTTTAGAGGTTGCATATTTCACCACTATTTAATACTTATTACATGCATCGTTTATCTTAATTATTTCTCGATGAAAGTTTGATGTGGAACACAACATAGTTGACACAAGAGTAAGTACTTTGCCCTTGTTTGCAGATGATGAGGTGGGAGGTAAGAGGTCTTAAAGGTACGGCAGATAAAACAGATTTAAGTAGCCGTTTACATATATTTCAGTTTCTTATTCACAAACCACCTGCAATCCAGTTTAACCAGGAATTAAATATACTGGGATAGTGCTGTGTCTTAAAGTTTTTTGGGGGATCTATTTAAATTGGTTTTCATGATTGAAAGTTCCTTTTTTCACATATGTGACATTGTTGAAGCTCCTCTCTTACCAATCTGTCAGTAACACTCTGTGTGCGTTTCCCAAAAGCATCGTTAGCCAATTATAGTCACTTGTTCTGTCGTTATCTTCATAGTTCAATGAGTTAATATATCTCTAACGAACATTCGCAAACAACATCTGAAAGTTGTGTGTTTGGGATGACAGCTCTCGAACTGTGGATAGAAGCATAGTCTCTTGTTTGCATGACATGTGGACTTCAGTACAATCTATATCTTTTATTTAGAAAATTAACTGAGAAAAATTAGAAATAGTCCTCAGATGCCATGTCTGAAATTTATAGCAAAACATCTAGCATTAATTCAATATCAAGCTCATTCATTAAAATAAGTTATTACTCCACCACCTGTGTGACATCATTAACCAACGTGGTTAATTGACCAATTTGCGGAAATACGGTTTCGGGAAACAGTCGTGACTAGCTAGGTGAATTTTTCAAGAATGCATCAAACTATGGTAGTCAAGCAGCGAGTTACGTCATTCTATGGGAAACGCACCCCTGTTTAATTCCTTTCTCTATGAAGCCTCTCCTTCCGAAAAGTGTAATGTGCTCTGATTGGTCAGCTGGATCATTGTGTTGGGACTGGTAAACCGCTTTGAGCGTGTTCCTGGCTCACCCTTTCCATAACCACGTTTTTCAGGGTGGAAACGTTATTTAATCTTGGACACGGGGACAACCCATTAATAACGCAACTCAACAGGCCTCACCACTTTTTTGCTGTATGTCTGGGGCAGGAATTATTTAAATGAGGAACATTGTGACATGTACATTCCTGGTAGAAAAACAAATCAATGTAGGCATTTCGGGGAGTTCCGAAACCGTAACTCTGATATAGAGAATAACTCCCTTTGTAGGGACTTTGTGTTTTGGAACTTTGCAAACCTTTTTCATGCTCAAACAGCAACATTACACATTAAAGAAAGTTGTAGTCCTTTCTTCTCCGTTGTTTAAATGCAAAGTATTATTTTTAGATGACTGCAACCCACACTATGTCAGTGTTTGAATAAAATCTCTAAATGGTAAAATAGTGATAATTTTATGTTCATGATGCCTGATGTAATAGCTGTGGCAATGTGCGTTTCACACTCCAGTCAGCCATTTTGAGATGCAATGGTGCCATATCATAGCAAACAACATAGTGCATAACATGTTGTGTTTATTTTCGCTGTCAGGTGCCTAACAGATATAAAAGTATTTTAAAATGCAAAAAATAAAAAAGATGCAAAAATAGCCCCTTTCAACAAAGACAAAACCCTCACAACAAAGTTTTTGTTTTATTCCTTTTTTTTTAACTAACAGTTGTAAAATAATGAGGACTAGAGGAAACCTGTTTATGTGGAAAAAAATGTATTCTACACAGCCAATTAAATACCAACACACGACTCTCTCGATAAACTCCACCATTTAAAAACATTGATATGTGTACATCAAGCAGGGTTCAAAATACACCCAGTGTACCAATACACCCACTTTCCTTCAGGATGAAAAGTCTTTTGAAGCGTGTCCTGGTAATATGCAGTTGCTAATGCTGCATAATGCACTGTAATTGATAAGACGACCCCCTTCCAACTCAAAGCAGAGCGGGGAGATTGCGCAGAACGTCATACGTCACAGAGAGCTGGCTGTCTCGTTCTTCTGCGTGGCATTCGCTACTGTGGCTGAAGGATAATTGCCAAGCACTGCTGCAGAATGAAGGTGTCCGGCCAAGGCTGGGTTTCTACAGTGATAAAGCACAGAGAGATAGAGGACTGAAACCATTACACACCAGCTAGAAGAAAGGAATGTGGAGGGAAAAAAGGCCTGCATTGAGCAAACCAGACCATGTATATAATTCCTTAAAATGTCCTTATTTTTTGTAAAATAAACCATGTTTTTTTTACAGCTCACACTTTGGCATACTTTTTTTCATATAATATAGAGATATAAATGAGTACAATGTTAGAACAAAAGCACTGTTGGCAAAAGGAAAAAAAAAAACATTTTACAAAGTACTTTCCCTAAAAAATGTTTAAAAAATCACATCACAGAAGGAGGAAAGAATAAAGAAAATAGGGGGAAAAAGTTTCACTTCACTGACCTTACTACCACTACGGAAGCCCTGAACCACAAGGTGAGAAAAAAATGGAAAACTTATCTCGTTATTTCGACTTAAGTCGTTATTTCGACATAATATCTCGACTTAACGAGATATTTTCAACACATTTTTAATATATGTTAATAAAATTTTTTGTCTTAAAATATTCACAGTATTTGAATGTTTTTTTTTTTATTAGTGCTTTTAAAAATAATTCAATCTAAATGGTTGTCTTAGTATATTGTTTAAATTAGTATTTTCTTAACTATAAATGTATAGTTTGTTATTTTTCAGTTCCTCAATGGCATCATCCTCCAGGTAGTGAGATCATTTTGGAGAAGAAACTACAGTACATATCAGTAAGTATTACACTGTAAACAATTATATGATCAATAAGTTATGAATGTCACACTTTTGATGTGTTCAGTTCAGTTCTGTGATCTTGTTTCCCCCTGTCTTTGTGATTTTGGTTTAGTCCTGTTAGTTTTTCCCTGTCTGTTTAATTAGAAATTCTCATCACCTGTGTCTTGTTTATTATCCCGTTAGCCCCAGTACATTTAAGCCCTGTGTTTTCTCTCAGCTTGTGTTGGTCGTCGTCCATGTATGGTTGTGTGTACTGCACAAACCTGACAATGACAACATATATTTTTAAATTGCTTTAACTCATCAAAATGAGTCAAGCAATGTTTGACTTCATGCAAGATTCAACAATTTTTTTATAGTCAGTTTAATAAAATTTAAGTTAATTGTAAGTACAAATTTAAGGCAGCAACTTTTACAGTTTTGCAATGGATTTGTATTAATGTTACAATTAACAAAGTCCGTATGAAAATGTCAACATTTCGTTAAAAATATTAAAGTGATTATGAAGTTTCAATTCACACCCGTGTAAGATGTCAAAAACAAATTGATTAGGCAATCACACATTTTCTTGCTTTATTTTCATATTAATAATTTCCTTGCTGTTGTGCGATTTATATCGTTCCAAATGAAAAGTGTTAGTGATTGAGCTCGACCAGAACATATATCTGCACATTCATACATAAGTCTGTTATACCTTTCAATAGAAATACTTTATAAAGTTACGGACATCACTGTAATGCATAACAGGAACACTGTTGTGCTATTGAGAAGGGTGGGATATTGAGAAAGCTACAAACAGATCTGAAAAATAACTGTAATTGCTTTTGAAAACTGTAGAGGCAAACAATGCAACATGAAGATAATGGATGATCTTACGCTGAGTCTGGATTACTCATTGGGTTGAGTCAGCTTAGGAGGGCTACAAGCGTAACCCCGAAGTCCAGTGCCACCAACAGCACGGCAACCCTGGCTCCGGTTTGGCTGTCATGAGGGGGCCAGAAACTGTATAAATAGCCTTTCCGCTGAAAAGCTTGACAGGCAGTGTCAAACAGAGGCAGGAATTACTTCTCGAGTATGTGTCTGTATGTGTCATATGGCACCATTGCATCTCAAAATGGCTGACTGGAGTGTGAAACGCTCATTGCCTCAGCTATTACATCAGGCATCATGAAAATATAAAATTATCACTATTTTACCATTTAGAGATTTTATTCAAACACTGACATATTGTGGGTTGCAGTCATCTAAAAATAATAATTTGCATTTAAACAATGGAGTAGAAATTACTTTTTTATAAAAATAAGTAGTTTTAAATATATAGTGCCTTTCCATGGTAGCTTTACATTGTACATTACGATACTAAACCCACATTGCAAACACATACAGTAAGGCCACATATAGCCACATTATCCATCATACATATTAAATAGAGTCTTGAGGGTAGACAAAGACGAGATTCCATCATTCAGAAGCATTAACACAAAAAAGAGTTTCTGCCTTACATTTTTAAGTACAAACAACTTGGATGTTTAAGTCATTTTAACGTAAATTACATAAACTGACTTTTAAAAAAAAGCAATATACAAATGTTGTCATAACTTATTGATCATATTTTTTTTTACAGTGCACTAAATGGCATGGGCAGACCAAGAAATAGAGCATTACAATAATCCAGGCATGATGTGATTATCACATGAATTAAGATTTCAGCATCAGCTAGAGTGAGAGAAGATCGAAGATGTGCAATATTAAGAAGATTTTAACAACAGAAGGAATATGAGAGGCAAAAGATAGAGTTGAGTCGAATAAGACAAATGCATCTATGTTTTTGGTAACACTTTGCAATAAGGTTTCATTTGTTAACATTAGTTAATGTATTAACTAACAAGAAATAACCATGAGCAATACATTACTGTATTTGTTAATCTTTGTTAATGTTAGCTCATATAAAATACAGCTGTTCATTGATTGTTAATGTTAGTTCACAGTGCATTAACTAATGTGAACAAATACAACTTTTAATTTTAAAAATGTTATTTATTATATTAAATAGTACAGTGATGCAGTAAATCACAGAAGAGGATGTGTATGAGACAGTTGTTTAATGCCATTTACTAACCTTATAAAAACTTGTCAATATACTGCAAAACTGTATTATTATTTTTCTTTCTTTGGACAAAATCAATATTAAGCAATTTTTTACTTAAACTGAAACTGGCGAAGTCGTAGGTGGCATAGTACCAAAGGGATTTACTGTCCTTTGAGATTTATTGGGCGGAATCGAATAAATAAATCCAATGATTGAATTTGAAATTCATTTGCCATTCAGTCCATTGAGACCATCACATGAGGAAAAATTCATTCTGAATATTAATTTGCAATAACTTTACAATACCCTTAGGTGAAAGAAATCTTTATAGTTCACAATAAAACGCATTTAAGAACTTGATTTGAATGGTGGGGTAAATGTTCATTTTCTACAACCACTTTGATCGGTGGAAAGGCTACAAGCTTGTGTGCCAAAGTTTTGTGGGTCACCGAACAGTCATTTATGGATAGGACATATCTACATAGTTGGCTTTCACTTGCAATCTAGATTAGTCAGACCATCTGTTAAACATCTTTTTGGTCCATTTAAAGAAGTTTCTTCAAGGAAGTCACATTGATCAGGAAAGGAAAGTAGACTTTCCGCACTTCTTTTACATTTTAGCCTGCAGATATTCTGGTTATAAAAAGAGTACTAACCTACTTTAATAAGAACTTTGAGCCTTGAAACTCGTGGTATTAACTCAACATGGTGTTGATGTCACTGCTGTTTTACACAGCATTTCTCTTTCTTACGTCAAAAAGATTAAGGGTTATGATTATTATTAACTTTTTGAGGCTAAAAAACATTATTTTAGACCAGTTTTAGCTTGTTTCTAGTGGACATGTGACTCCAAAGACTCGTTTTGCAAAAGATTCTCACAAAACTTCCCTCTTGTATTATTCTTCTCAGTGTTGATGAGCATTTTTAAATATTTCATCACAATAATTTTTTTTTGGAAACTTGTTTATATTCTATTTGTTAAACTTGACTTTATTTGTCACACTGTGAATTTATATCCAGCAACTAAAACTTTTTCTCATAATTTATATCTTACAATTGCAACTTTAGTAGACTGTAGTAGACTGTAGGGTTATGGTGAGGTGTTAGGGTTAGTAGAATAAGTTGACGTACTTACAAAGTAACCTTTAGTCAGTAGATTGTCTGTTGGAGGATCATCAAAATAAAGTATTAGCAGATAATAAGCATGTAAGTGCAAAGTTATTTATAGTTACTATAATGTCTAAAGTGGATCATTGAAAACAAGTGTTACCCGCAGTCTTTACATGCCCTCACGAGTAGCCAGTGAATGTTTCAGACACAACTTTTTCTTTGTTGTGACGCATTCAACTCTCTTTTCCTAGTTTATCTATTGGCTTAGTTTATGGAGATATGTTTGGTAGCCTAAAGTGGCGGTGTGAATGTGAGAGATGTGATTCAGATGCACTGTGATTATTTCGCAGCATACTCAACATAATGATGTGTTTGCATCATAACTCAGAATTCCGAAACATTTCCTCCCAGCTCACAGTACACGTTAATTTCCTCTCTCTACTAGACCCAAAGTGCCTCAAAAACAAATAAATTGAGGTAGTTTCAGCACATAGCGGGGATAGTTTCATTTGTCTCGGTTATTACAATAAGGCAGTGGTTTTCCCTCTAATGAGTGAGAGAAGCAGATGAGAGAGTGAATGGCGAGTGTATTATCGGATAAGGCCGCAGGTCACTAAAGCAATCGGAGAGGGATGCTCTGTCATGCTCTACAAGTCATACCGCTTAGGGTGAATCATAGGGAGGTTCGGCTCCGAGCCATTTCACATACTGAGCACACCTCTCCAAAAGTGATGCAATTCTTCTCTCTCATGCGCCCCGCATGGTTCCATTCGATCGTGTTGCCATTTTCGGGGCGTTCCCTCCAGAGAATCATATAGAGTGCAGCAGTGATGACGTGTTTTTGAAGAACATCACACAAGTTAGCATCACCCCGGTTCCCTTGACAAAAACTCATTAGGATTTTTTTCATTGGCTTTTGGATTGCTGCAGAAAATAAGCTCTGTGACCGACAAAAGTTTATGATTCTTAAACGTTATCATTATAATCTAAACAAATAAACACAACTTTCATGAATTTTGAAGCTATAAACAATTTACACGAGTCACATTTAATATCACCACCATTAAGCTTCCGCTTCCTTCTGTCTTTATTTAAACACATTTTCCCTGAAAGTTTGAGTTAAAATAGCTTGCAAGAGCATGATTATAAACAGAATTATACTGTAAAAGCAGACTAGAAAATAATGGAGTAGGATTTCCTTTGAATCAGTTTTCACTCAAAAATGAGTTTCACAAATAATTACAAAGAAACAAAAAGTAACACATTGACTTAAATCGGCGGGACCTTTTGTAGCCGATGTAATCTTTTCATCTCTTTTAAACCCCTTCCCCCATTATGATTCTATTAGTATGTTGTCTCAATGAAAATTTCAGAGTTTCCATATTGTACGCATCATTCACAGTGTCTTGCCATTCATATACAGATGGGGGATCTTCCTTAAGCCATTTTCTTGTAATGGCCTTCTTACTAGTTGCCAGTAATATATTAAAAAGGTATCAAATGTTCTTCTTTGTTATTTTTGAAGGAGAAATGCCAAAGTACATTTTTTTAAAGTTACACTCAAGATTCCACCCCATTATTCAATTTATTTCTCTATTCAGGTCCTGCCAATAAATATGAATTACGTTACAGTCCCAAAATATGTGAAAATGGTCGGCCTTTATTGTCTCCAGCATTTACCAGGATTTTGATTCCAAGTTTGCATATATTTTACTTTGGGGGTTATAAAGAACCTTATTGCATTTTCCCAAGCAAATTCCCTCCATGAATCTGAATTTGTTGTACTCATCTGTGTTTTTTAAAGTATTTTTTAAGACTGAAATAGTATTTACTTTTAAAAAGTTATTCAATAATCTTTGTTAGCCACTTGCTAGCAGCCTTTTTTTTTTAAGAAAAGTAAAAGTTATTACTGATTTATGTTTCTAAAATAAAGTGTGAAAATGCCTTGAGTTTGTGATAACCAAAGACCTCATTTCAGGCATTTAACCAAAAACCCATTGACTTCAGGACGATGGAACTTGTTTCCGTGTTTTGGCCTTCACAAACACATCATCCCTTCAGCACTTCATTGATGCTTCTGGACTAGAACGGAAACTAAGATGCCCGGAGAAGCGTTTCAGATTGTCTTGAGATGGTGTCTGACTCTTCAATGAGGTTAGCTGACAGTCATTCTTCATTACCGGTGCTGACATCCCTGTAAAGAGCTCGATATTATCAGGGAGGCCTGTCTCACTCCGTCTGATTGTAAGCACCTAAATCATCGACGTTGGCACTTTCCAGGAAATTATTTGTTGCATCCCTCTCTGCTTGATTGAGGGGTAAACAAAGCAGCGGAGAGCTATAGCTGATGAAAGAAAAACTCCTTCCTGATACGCATTGATCTGGCATGCTTGCTCCTGCAGACGTAAAGCATATTTTGCCGTCGTTTTGGCGGTTCTGATCTGGTCCAATTACGTTCACTGCTCTCCCGCTGCATGCTGTACACTTCATATAAAGGCTAAATGGAAGCACTCGCCATCTCAGCGGAGGCCAGAATAGAAATCATTAAGTGCTCGCCGTTCCCCACCGGTCCTCTATTCCACAACTGGAAGCATGCTTATGACTGAACATTTTCTTATTAATTGCCAAATCATGAATGCCAGGTGGTCATCCACGGCTAACTGAGATCTGAGTACTCTAAAATGTGACCATCGGCGTCTCCGTTAATAACATCACTTCTTCCTGCTGCTTAATGGCTATTAGATATGCTGCTATGAGCATAGTGTAGGAACCTATCAGTCTTCTGTTTCCACAGAGATATGTTGTCTCTTTGCTTCCCAGCAGGATTCCTCCAACCTCGTCACTACAAGACCTGCATGACCAGAGCGTGGGGTTTCAATCAATCCTGCCGCCCTGTTCCCATTGCAGGAACCCAATGGCGTTTCTTTCTGCACTGTGGCCACTTCTTTCTGTCCTGCCGCTGAGGCCTGGCTCTTACAGTCATGCACAGTGGGACAGTGAGTGAGTTATTAAACCTCCCCCAAGGGGACGGGAGCACGAGAACCACGCAGCCCCTTGGAGAAATCATTATTGGAGCAGACAGAACCCGTTAAAAGCCCTGCCGCTGTGGAGGAGGAGGAGGAGGGAAGAACCAGAAGTGCTGTGGGCTCAGAACCTGTGGCTCACGGTGATCCCCTCTAACGTATTCTGAAAACTGACTCAGGTCCTTGTTCTGGGAACAGCTGGAATCAAAGAGCTCGTATTATGAGGAATCACGTTTTCCTGGTTTTACGAAACAGGTTTTATTTTGTATTAATGTAACTCTCAGAAAACTCCCTACCCGGTGTATAGAAACTAAGCTGCCAAAAATAGCTAGTTTTGTTCTTGCACAACTGACATCAGGAGGACATTTAAATACTTGAACATATGTTATGACTACATCAACTTTCATTTGCAGTTAAGACATTTTCCCACCAATCATGGCAAAGTTAAACAGCCAAAGTAACATATTTCTCCATGTTTGAAATCTGAGGAGGTATGAGGTCTCTAATGTACGTGTTATTTAGCAAGTAATTAGCAATAAACAATTTTGGCAATATTATCAATATTATATTAATATTATTAATATAATATGGTGATTACATTAGCAAGCTTGCCTTTAAAAATCTTAACGAACCAAAATTTTGAAAGTCTCTTGCTCACCACTACACTAAAAAATGCTGGGTTGTCAAATATGGACAAACTAACCATTGGGTTAAAAAATAAATAAATAAATAAACAACGGTTGGATTTGTCCATGTCTGACCCAAACATAGGTTGAAACAACCCAGCATGTTTTAGAGTATACATTTATTTGATCAAAAACACAGTAAAAACAGTAATAATGTGAAATATTATTACAATTTAAAACCTAATTATGGTGGACCAAAATATTCAACTTCATTTTAAAAACTCTTTTTTAATTTATGTTCTTTTGGTTTAAATTTACATTGTTTATTTTAAAAACTATTATTATAGGCTATATCTGGTTTAATAAATATATACTCCAATGATTAAACCAGAAGAAAAGCTACCCCTTCACGATGGGGTCATAGGAAAAGTTTGGACACTCCAGCTGAGAGAGTGCCATAGCTTGTCGGACGTAGCAACAGTAACTAAGGGAGACGGGTCTATGCAAAGGGTCAGTTTGTACACACCAGAATGGTTTTCTTTCCATAAGAGTAAAACAAATTAAGCATAACTAATATGCAGTTAAAACTTAACAATGAAAAGGTCAATCATATGTAATGTAATGCTTGGCTAGATAAACCAGGTGAGTGTTTGGCTCAGGGTTCCTTAAGTGACGGAAGTAATGGCGACGATTAAAGTTGAGTTCCTCGTACAAAGTTCAGGGATCACAGGTGAGAATCTGTGGCTGCTTTAATTACTTAGCAGACTTGTGTGAAAAGTGAGTTAACGACTTAAGAGTGTTTTCAGGCCAGGAGATCGCTAGTTTTATATCCAATTATCTACATGTGGATCCATCTGTGGGACAAAGTGTCTTGGCGTGGGAGTACTCTTATTATTTCATTAGAGGAATCTATGTCAATATAAATGGAGCCGAGCGCAAAATTAGTGTGGAAGCCTTTGGAGAATTTGGTTTGTGCAGTAATTAGAACGGATTTCATCATCTGAATACTCCTTCTCCTCTCACCTCTCCAAAGTTTGACCTTGGACTAAAAAAAAAGCTTTGCATTTAAAACAGACAAGGGAGGACTCCCAAACTTCAGCAACTTTTTCTTTCTCATGGAGAAGCACACAGTGTGCATTACCACAAAATTACTCTCTCCCTATTTCTGTTACATTTCATTTAATGCGAAGAACGCAAAAGACCTTAGTTACTGTTATTTGCCGGAATGATTAAAGGTTGGTATTCAGCGGCACAGTGTTCAGGTGACAGCTTGATTATCCCTTTTCTGGTTGCTTTTGTTGGAGTTCGGAATAAATCCAGGGTGGGGGGCATCAGGGGGCTCCTGTCTTCATCTCCCTGCCCGCAGGAGGCCCACAGATGCCGGGGGCTTCAATCCTGTCCTTGGCTGTCAGTGTGCATGGCTCCAGAGCAGCTCCCTATTGAACTGATGTGGATGTGAGTGTAAACTTCACAATGTCACCCGGGAACAGGAAACTTTGCGCTGTCAGGATTGTGTTTGTTTTGATTTACAGTATTAGTGGAGCGAGCTAAACTTGAGCAGCGTTATTGCCGCTGTCTGGAGGGAAGCAAATCACCATGGTGACTACATTGCTTAAAAAAAAACTTGTTTCTTGGCTACCTTTACCAAACTACAAAACAGTTTGTTGTTCGCCTGGAGAAAAAAGGCGAAGTGTGTAATTTCGGTGCCACTAACGTCACTGAATTGTAAAAAAAAAAAATAATAATGACTGTTTTTAAGCAAGAACAGTTGGTCAGGTCAAATGACTAGTACCTTCCCAAACTCATGCTATTAGTTGAACTAATTACGCTGTTTTGTGAAGGTCAGGATATTTTAAAAGCACCAGTGTTTACATTCATCAGGGATATTTAAAATAAATAACAAAATAAATTACACACATTTACACCAGCTAGATAATACAGGGGAATAGAGTAAAATATGAACTAATATATATTAGCATACATTCCCCAGTTGATTAATCACAGTTCACTATTACATTTTCTGAAATGTTATGTTTAAATATGCAAATGAGGCATTAACTAATTAGATCTGCATACAATTACACAACAGATATCTAAACACTGGATTGCAGGTTAAAATTAATTGTTTCATTTGGTTGACTTGGCATACTGTGTATACATGTAAAGTTTTTTGCAGAGAGTATTTTGGACATCTGTTTATATCACTCATAAATCAAAAAATAGTCAATAGCTGAAATAAACTGTCAATAGCCAGGAAAAGGGGGTAACCACCATGGGGTGACCACCAATTGCCTCACACAGCACATCTCCTTCGCATAGAGTTGTTCAGGTTGTTGATTGTGGCCTGTGGAATGTTGGTCCACTCCTCTTCAATGGCTGTGCAAACTTTCCGTGTTATTTGGAGGACCTGGAACATGCTGTCGTATATGCCGCTCCAGAGCATCCCAAAAATGCTCAATGGGTGACATGTCTGGTGAGTATGCTGGCCATGCAAGAACTGAGATATTTTCAGCTTCCAGGAATTGTGTACAGATCCTTGCAACATGGGGCCGTGCGTTATCATGCTGCAACATGAGGTGATGGTCGTGGATGAATGTCACAACAATGGGCCTCATATTCTCGTCACGGCATCTCTGTGTATTCAAAATGCCATCAATAAAATGCATCCTGTGTTCGTTGTCCATAACATATGCCTGCCCATACCATAACCTCACCACCACCACGGGCCACTCGATCCACAACGTTGACATCAGTAAACCGCTCACCCACACGACGCCATACATGCTGTCTGCTGTTACGAATTTGCGTGGAAGCAAAGGCAGTAGGCGGATCTAAATGCAGCAGTAGACTTTAATTACAGATTCAGAACAGACAAGATACTCGTGGTACGCACATTAAAACATACATTCAATAACTGACCACGAACAAAAGAGCAGACAGGATTTAAATACACAGACGGGATGAGGGAACAAGACACAGCTGGGGCAAATCAGAACACTGAGCGGGACCATACAACCTAACAAGACAACACACCTGAAACAAGGGACCTAATAATGACATGACTAGGATAACAGACTACAATTAACAAGGCACAAACTGAATAAAAGACCAAAGACAGAGAAACCACAAACCAGAAACATGACAAAATGAATAATCACTGTAACATTATCCCCCCCTTCCATAAGGCGCGACCCCGCGCCGAATGAACATCAAATAGGGGCGGGAGGGTGGGCGCCCTGGAGGCTGACGAGGGCGTGGCTTGCCCGGAACAGGAAGCCTCCAGGGCGGAGCAGGACGTGACGGCGGCCAGGGCGGAGCAGGATGAGGCGAAGGCCAGGGCGGAGCAGGACGAGGCGAAGGCCAGGGCGGAGCATGGCGTGGCAAAGGCCAGGGTGGAGCATGGCGTGGCAAAGGCCAGGGCGGAGCACGATGAGATGGTGGCCAGGTCGGAGCAGACTCAGACGAGGATGAGGACCATGTCGACGTCGTCTCCATGGCCCTCACGGAGTACCTTCTGCCCCCCCCCAAAAAATACTTGAGGAAATCCTCGGGAGGAACCTCCAGGTGGTAGATGGGTTCCGGGCAGGCCTCCCGGAGCTTGAAGGGCGCAGGCAGGACGAGGCGCAGAGGCGGGGCCGGCAGGGCGAGGAGTCTGGGAACCCCCTCCGTAGCCTGGCGAAGCAAACGAGTCCTCCTCCTCCTTCTGCGACGATACTTCACTGGGCTTGATTCACTACTGGACGTACTTGACTCACTTGACTCAGCAGACTCGCTTGACTCGGCAGACTCGCTTGACTCGGCAGACTCGCTTGACTCGGCAGATTCGCTTGACTCGGCAGACTCGCTTGACTCGGCAGACTCGCTTGACTCGGCAGACTCGCTTGACTCGGCAGACTCGCTTGACTCGGTAGACTCGCTTGACTCGGTAGACTCGGTAGACTCACCCGACTCGGTAGACTCACTTGACTCGGTAGTCGGTTCACTTGACTTCGCACTTGATTCACTTGACTTGGCACTTGATTCACTTAACTTGGCACTTGATTCACCTGACTTGGCACTTGATTCACTTGACTTGGCACTTGATTCACTTGACTTGGCACTTGATTCACTTGACTTGGCACTTGATTCACTTGACTTGGCACTTGATTCACTTGACTCGGCACTTGACTCACTTGACTCGGAACTTGACTCACTTGACTCGGAACTTGACTCACTTGACTCGGAACTTGACTCACTTGACTCGGAACTTGACTCACTTGACTCGGAACTTGACTCACTTGACTCGGAACTTGACTCACTTGACTCGGAACTTGACTCGGAACTTGACTCCCTTGACTCGGAACTTGACTCACTTGACTCGGAACTTGACTCACTTGACTCGGAACTTGACTCAGAACTTGATTCATTTGACTCGGAACTTGACTCGGAACTTGATTCACTTGACCCGGCGGCGCTTGACTCACTTGACTCGGCGGCGCTTGACTCACTTGACTCGGCGGCACTTGACTCGGCGGCAATTGACTCGCTCGACTCGGGTTCGTCGAGGCTGAAGCGACGTGCGGGTTCGGAAGACAGAAGCTCAGCCTCAGGCATGTCGATCTCGGCAGGAAGAAGCTCAGGCATGTCGGTCTCGGCAGGAAGAAGCTCAGGCATGTCGTGGAAAGCGGGCTCGACTCGGTTCACGTGAAGCGCAGGCTCGTGGAGCGTGGTCTCAGCTGAGCAGCTGAAGTGAAGCGCGGGCGCGACCGGGCTGACGTTAAGCGCAGGCTCTCGCAGCTTCTCCTCCACGCCCACAGTAAACGGGGAACCGCTCCACAACAGGGCCAGGTCAACGTACCATTCTAAAGATCCGTGAGGACCAGGTTCGGGCATCAGAGACCGGAGTGGTTCCGATAATCCTCCGCGGAAGAAGATCTTCAAGCCGTGGGTGTTCATTTGCGCGAGATATGCCAGCTCGAGGAATTCTGCGACATAATCCTCGATGGCGCGATTCTCCTGGCGAAGACGGAGGATCTGGACATCAGGACTCCAGGTAGGCATGGCTGCTAGATCCTAGGGGGTCAGTTATTCTGTTACGAATTTGCGTGGAAGCAAAGGCAGTAGGCGGATCTAAATGCAGCAGTAGACTTTAATTACAGATTCAGAACAGACAAGATACTCGTGGTACGCACATTAAAACATACATTCAATAACTGACCACGAACAAAAGAGCAGACAGGATTTAAATACACAGACGGGATGAGGGAACAAGACACAGCTGGGGCAAATCAGGACACCGAGCGGGACCATACAACCTTACAAGACAACACACCTGAAACAAGGGACCTAATAATGACATGACTAGGATAACAGACTACAATTAACAAGGCACAAACTGAATAAAAGACCAAAGACAGAGAAACCACAAACCAGAAACATGACAAAATGAATAAACACCGTAACATCTGCCATCAAGCTAAAATTATTTTGAGAAAATGGTCTTTAAAGAAATGTATTGTAACTGAAATCTAGTTTAATACATATGTATTCTGGAGTTTTTCTTTCCACTTGTATAAAGGAAACAAAGTTGACCAGTGGCAAAAAAAAAAAAAAAATTGTTGGCTGTTGTGTCCTGTCCACTTTTTTCATAGACATTGAACATAGGTCTCAAATATTTCAGGCAATAAGATCATCAAATGTCACAATCCAATTCAAACTCAGATCACTTACTGTATATGTCATGCATGCTGACAAGAGTTTAGTATTTTGTACAAAAACTTTAAAAAGGGTTTATTCAGCTAAATCTGCAATTACATTTTCCTTTCCCCTCCATCCTATTAATTGTGAAAGCTCAATTGTCCGACCCCCATCTTAACTTACAAGTCAACATGAGTGTCGCACCACAAGATTGGACCAGCTTACAAGTTCTGTTGTGCCTCATTGATGTTTGAATGAACATTTTGGCAATAATCCATTTCTATCTGCTTCTCCTGTGCTACTATACAGGAGGAGGAAATGAATCACGGCTGCTTTCTCTTTTAAAGCTTCATTATTTAAGCTTGTTCACACACCAGAAATTCTGCAGAGTGCTGTTAAAAATCATTCTTCACACTTTGTGGGAGGAGGTCAGAGCATATCCACCAAAAGAAGGCAATATTTCTGCAAAGTTGCATCACACGTAGGCAAATAACTTTGGCATCTTCCCGATGAACATATTGATTTGTGTCAAAACAAGTGAACGTGCATCAGTTTTACGATGAAGGGAATGTAAGAGAAAGGAACAAGATCATCCGCGCTGCGATTCAAAGAACTTCTGGAGTTGGCGAGCTGTGGGCGTCTGAAGTGGGAACCGTTGAAGGGTATCTGCGATGACAGAGAACAGTAATTTTGGTTGGAGACCGAAGTGACAGGAAGGACAGTGTGACTTTGGTCCCTTTTACACCCATGCGACCAATAGCGAGGTAGAGCACAGGTATTATCAAATTCCTCCTCCTCTTCTTCACCAAACCCCGGATCACAACGCCTCGCCTCCGCAGGGGGGGTCCGTCACGTCAAGGACACGCCACAGTTGACAGGCCAACAAGCAGCTAATTGATATCCTTCTCCTGGACAAACATGAACACAGCGGCAGTCATGTCACCCAGGAGTCGGCATAAATATGCAAACACAGATTCCGAGGAGCAAAGGCTCTGTCCGTTTACCATCTTTTTTCCATCTTGTTTTACCTCCTCTGTGGTTTGTCCTCTGCTGACTTTTGCATTTGTTGGTGGTCATTAAAACTACTGGGGTTGTAGGTATGGCTATACAGTGAAAAGAGTGACACTGCAAAGGCTCTGTAGATAAACAGAAATAATCACCTCCGTTACAGCTTTCATTAATAATGCAAAGGTGTTTTGGCGCTGTATTTGAAGCTTGGGAAATTTCTACAAGTCTAAATAACAGGAAGAAAAAGTGTTCGTGAAAGTCTCAACTTAAAAGAGTTGGAGAGATTGTTTCCACAGCAGAGTTTTCACAATTCAGAATTGAATAATTAGCTCCAGAATTCACTGAATTGCAATTCAAAGAAATTCAACACTGTCAATGCATTCTAGGAAGTGTTTTTCCACCCTGGAACTGCCCAGACTTTGCAATTGTAGTTACAAATTACAGTTTTATAAATGTAGTACTACACAATGCACTACTTTTTGCGCAATAGGAAGGCATTCCTTACATTTAAATTGCACTTCAATTTGTATAAGCTATTTTTGAGTAGCTATACAATCCGAGTTCAAGAACTGCACACAAAAATGCATGCAGTTCAAGTCTCAATGCTATACAGCCCTGATCCGCAGGTAATTCCAATAATGAACAAGGCACCAAATGTAATTAATTGTGCCAACACCAAAATGCACCAATTTCGATGAAGCATATTGTTCAGCCAACACTTCATGGTTGGGTCAGAGTCGGTGTAAAATGGGCTTTAGATAGTTTTTAGATTTTAGGTTTTAGATAGGGCCGGCATGGAACCATTGGACAAACCCACAGGACCCATATCTCAAGCTCATATCATGCTTATACTGGCCCCACCATAAAATGTTGGCTGGGTATATACAAATATACACACTGAATGAACAGCAACATCAGTAGTTACCACAGAAGACCATCTAAAGGCACACATGCTGGCTGACTTGAATGGTTTATCTGAGTCCCTATGGCCATTACCCAACACTGCTATCATGCTCCTCAGTGGATGCCCAGGGCCCCTTTGAAGTCAAGAGGCAAAAGTCAATTCAACACACTGGGGGTGCTAATGAATTTGTTTGGAGCTTAATTCTAAATGGTGAGGGCCTGTGGACAATAATTCATGGCAGCAGGTAGACTCTGTGGAAAGCCAAATGCTGGATGAATTGTAATGACTGAACTCTTTTGAGAATATATCTTTGAGAGAAGTCATGAGAAGTGTAGCTTAGAAAAGTATAATTATGTGGCCTAAATTAGATTTAGGAGAGGCAAAATTGACTTTTTCAATTCAAATCCCATTGTGCCGATCAGTGTATGTATTTACGGAGGCTGTAAGCGCAGTAATGTAAGTTTTCTGTGTAAATGGTTTCGCTGTTACAGTACAGCATCATTTATACAACAATACATTAATTTGCTCTGATTCCATCAATGCAACGGATTAAATCTCTGTCCCCTATGTTTCAATTAAAACTAAATTAAACATGCTTGACAATTCACCTGTATTAGATCAAGACAATCTCAAAAGGCAAACATATTTTCAGAAAATGTTGTCCTACTCCTAAACCTAACCATAAGTCATCCCTAAAATCAGAGGGAATAATTGTATAAAGCTGATGTAGAAGCACCTAATCGTGGTTGTAAGCCTAAACTTGACATAGGCTGTAAACTTGCCCATCAAATCTGATTGGTTGATTGGAATGATGTTCTAGGAACAGCAGAGATGTTGATCCAGGAACATGTTGTACTTGGTAAAATAACGCTCACCGGGAAACACCACCACCAAAACAGTTTTCTTGTGTAATTTTGAAGGGTTCTCTTCATTAAAGCCTACATAACAATTTTCCTTGTATGAAAAAAAAAAGTATGGTATTCTTTGGAAGGCAGAAATTCATACTGTGTGGGTTTCCAACAATTTGAGAGAAATTTACATTTTAAAGTTTAGCTCTAGGTAAAATAATGTATTATTCGGGAAAGGAAAGTTGGACACAGCGCTAGAGTGACATTTAAAAGTTTGAATACCAAAACTCAAGTGATGTTTTTGTTGATGCAGATTAAAAGTTACTAGATTGATGTTTCCTTATGAGAGTGTGTTGATTAGATACATTCCTGCCTTTGTCAACAGAAAAAAAAAGCTGTCATAAAGTGGTTGGGTCAAAATCATCCACAGCAAAAAGTTTGGGGACAAGTCCCTGTCGTAAATAATGCATGGTCAAATCTACAATGCTTTTTACATCCAAAACTTTGCATCCTGAAATAAATGTAAGAAGTGCATTTCAGCAGTTCATATCAGTGTGTCTGTCTTTCATGACACCCCACCGCTTGGAAACTCAGACTTTGAGACTCAGCGTGAGATGGGACTGTGGAGACATTAACGTGAGGGAAAAATGAACTTGATTTAGCGAAAAGGGGGATGCATTAAGAGTGAAAAAAGCATAAGCGCTTTAACTCCGCTGCTTTGCATATAAATGAGAGATTACAGGGAGACTATATCTTATCAGCCCGTTGGAATACATATGCCTAATTACAATATATTCAAAAAAATATGCAAGTGTAATTTGCACAAAGAAGATTAGGTGCACAGAGAAAGGTCAGGCCACACCGGCTCATACTGATGTGTTCGAGCTCTGATGCTCTGGAGAAATAAGGGTCTGTAGAGGAGTTCGAAATCAAGAAGAGCTTCTTGTTCAAAACCAGTCTTTTTTTACTGAAACATTCCTTTAGCGGCTCTCATTTTCATCTTTCACAGATGCGGACAGAACACTGTATTACTCTCAAAGTGTTTTATGTTGCACTGATTCTAGTTGTAGACAACAAACACAGCATGAGCGCTGTGGTATGATTCATGACCAAATGACTCATATGATCCTTTTCTTTTTAACAAATCACTCAAAATGACGAATAGTTTTAAGTACCTAGGATCGCACCGGCAAGGTGACGGTGGTATCAATGAGGAAGTGTGTGGGAGGGTGAATGCTGCCTGGATGCGCTGGAAAGAAGTCAATGGAGTTCTATGCGATAAATGAATAACCAATCCGTCTCAAGTCAAAGATATACCAAATGGTAGTATGCCCAGTTGCGCTGTAAGGAGCCAGATGCTGGCCAGTCATCAAGAGCACTGAGCAAACCCTTCACTGCTGGATTGCTGGTGTGTCTCTCTTTCAACACTGCTGTAATGATACAATTCAGCAGCAAATGGGCGTTACACCGCCAATTAGGGAAAGACTGCGGCAAAGTCGTCTTCAGTTGTTTGGGCACATCCTACAAGCGGCATCAGGAACCCCCGATGACACCGCCGAATGGTGCACTCGACCGTGAGAAGTGGCATGCATTGATCCGAAGAGCGCTGAAAATACGCTAGGATGAAGACGAAGTTGTCAAAATGACTCACAAACAAATCACAGAGAAAAAAACACATTGGTCTAAATCCCATCAGTCACTGAATCAGTCTCACTGAACCGCAAGTCACTACTTGTGCTCATAAATTACCAGAAATAAACCAAGTTTATTATTGTCAGCATTTACTAAAAAATAGTTTCCAACCAGTGCCAGCATTTTTGATTGTATTCACAAAACCTTCATGGCCCCCAGAATATTTTGTTGTATGAATATGTAAACAGTCAATATATGAATAAATGAAAAGAAAGAACAGATTCTGGTTCTTTTTAAGCCTCTGCTTAAAAAAAAACCGCTCCTTCTGGTTTATGCAGATTTTCTTTTTCACTTGTTTTTGGATCCAGAAATGCTGTACTATTTCAGAAGATCCGTAACAGCGCCCTCTATTACAAAACATGGAATGGCAGGAAGCGTAATAAGTGACTGAAATTATTGTCATTGGTGGGGAAAGAGTTAAAAAAATGCACCGAAATACGAGATGTTACCAAACATAGCATTGGGTTTGTTTAATATCTTTATTTATGTGTAAACAAAATACAATATATGGTTTAATAATATGATCTAATTGAATAATATTAACAAAAATGAACAGAAGTGTTAAAGGAGAACTCCGGTGCAAAATGAACCTGGGGTGTAATAACACATTGGTACCGAGTCGACTGTTCTCTGGGATTTGTTTTCATGATAATCAAGTGTAAAGAGTTTTATCTCTAAAAACTGTTTAGCTTATAACGCTAGTATATGGGGCATATAATAAGTAAAAAGAGATCGCTAGTTAATACCACTAACAAGGCTCAAAATAGCCCCACACTAACACGGTAGCTTAATGAGGGTCTCTACATACAAACCGAAGCACTGAGAACTTTGTAAGTGACAGTTTAATAATAATATACTTTATAAAGACAGTACCATCACATATACAGGCAGGAGCCATCTTTGGGAAACAGCCTCGACCAGTCGAACCACTAACGCCGTGCTAAGTGAGCTGAACTGTGAGATTCCAAGTCACAGTTCAGCTCGTAGCTTCGTGGTTTCGACTGGTCGAGACTGTTTCCCAAAGATGGCTCCGCGATGGTACTGTCTTTATAAAGTATATTATTATTAAACTGTCTGTACACTTACAAAGTTCTCAGTGCTTCGGTTTGTATGTAGAGACCCTCATTAAGCTACAGTGTTAGTGTGGGGCTATTTTGAGCCTTGTTAGTGGTATTAACTAGCGATCTCTTTTTACTTATTATATGCCCCATATACTAGTCTTATAAGCTAAACAGTTTTTAGAGATAAAACTCTTTGCACTCAATTATCATGAAAACAAATCCCAGAGAACAGTCGACTTGGTACCAATGTGTTATTACACCCCAGGTTCATTTTGCGCCGGAGTTCTCCTTTAAGGGAATCATACAATTATTTAGGACTTCCATTTTTAGTTTGCAGCTCTGCTATCTAGGATTTGTCTTGCATTCATTCCCGACTATTGTTTATGGGGATGGAAGGTATTTGTGACAGTATGCTGTGGAGTGTGTCAGTCAGTGAAGAGGTCATCCAGGTTGCTGAGCTTCAGCTTTGCCTTTATTTTGTTCTTTCTCCCATGAGGCAGAGAGCTCAAGGACAGGCCTCGGTGAGTGTATATTGCAAATGCAAACGGTACACAAACAGACATGCATAGCCCTGGGAACTTCACTTTGGAAATATAAAGTTCTGCAATTCAGCCTTACCTTTGTGATTACTTATTTGAACTAAATATGGAGATGATGATATTACTTCATATACTGATTTAAAAGGGTTTTACTTTTGCATGCACAATATAACATATGAACTTATGAACAATCCTAGAAATCTTTGAGGTTCACGGAATACTGAATCATGTTAATGGAATTCAAAGGTTTATTTTATTTTATTCATAATAAATTAGATTAATTAAATGTCCAATGCCATTTTGCGTAGTTGTCTATTTTGGCATTTATGGTTGTGATATTTAATGCATTGTTTTGTGCTTTACAGTTGCATCAGAGGATTCATAAAGATTTGTAACATCTCTTAAGTTGTTCACATAAAAGGATCACTGTTTTGGATGTTGTCAATGTTTATAAATGCTTTTTTTCAGTGTCAGCGTCTGTCCGTGTGCATTGTACATGCAAATGTGAATGAGATTACCTGGTTAAATACAGCCGTTCACAATGTCTGAGACTAAAAGAGAGTGCAACTGTTCAATTTTACACTTGATCTCACAGCAAAAATCCATTTCTTAGAACTAGACTGGAATGGATATACATTAGCTCATTTTCTCCACAACTAATGTGCTGAGAAACATAACTGTCCATGTTACACATATTAGATTTTGTTGCAATCAAACACTAGTTATTATAATAATAAATAATTCAGGTTGATTCATGTAATTATTTTGTGAAAGCGTTGTTCATCACTTACTCATTACATTCAAACAGAATTTAAAGTGTGATATGTAACGAACCTGTCATGGTAAACTTAGATAATATTTACTTATTTTGAGGGCAGTCATGTCTATCAAGGTGTCTCAATTTGGTGATAAATTCATGGGGCACATGGCAACATATGAAACAGACAATTGCACAATATTTTAGCAATAAATGTGTGGCAGAAGTTTCTAGATGTTATAGGACTATGGGCTAGAAGACTAAGTAACCAACTAACTAACCAGGGCTGGACTGGGACTAAAAATCGGCCCGGGCATTTTGGCCCAGACTGGCCCACTACATACAATCATAAACACAACCAATCTTTTCACGCCCCTGAATATGTATACTAACTGCTATTAAAACCACTAATGCCATGTAATGAGTGAGTAGGAATCAGTAAGAGTTAATAGATGAAATAACTACTAATTGTAAAATACAATAAATGCGTAATCATCAACTATGCCGATGTGTAAATAATGCGTAACTGTGTAATGGGTTCCTACACTCATCGCCTCAGTGTTCTGAAAGTAGCCTATAGTTCTGCTTACCACAGTTCTCTACACTCACTCACACTCACAATATCCTCATCAGACACTTGAAGGGCCCGTTTCTTTTTTTCACGCTATTTCTCTGCACATTCCTTGCGTTTCTTCTCCATCTCTGACTATTTTGACAGATACACACTGACACTGCACATGCGCTCAGAGCCCAAAGAGGGAGGAGTTTAAAGATGTGATTGGACCAGCCCAGTGCCAATCAAAAAAAAGAACCAATGGGCCGCTGATCTACGTGTTTCATGGGCCGGTCTGTTAAAAAAAAAAAACCTACGCTGACTTTTTTTGTCCAATGCATTACACCGGCACAAAGATCCCAGCGCCGCCAATTAAGCAAGACTAAACGAATGGGCCGCCGATGTACAAGTATTATAGGCCGTTTAGACAAAAAATTTGTTTTTATATTTTTTAAAGAATGATCTGTATCGGCCCAAAAAGCACGTTGGCCCACCAGGCATTTGCTACCCGACGAACGACCGACCAAATGAATGAATGAATGAATACAATTTCTTTCAAGACATGCCTAAAAATTACATTTTGGATGTCACAAAGTCACCACACTCCACAACAACAAAACCAATGAAGTACAAATATTCATAAGATGCCCTGAAAAGTAATATTCTGCACTTTCTACACTGAAAAAGTCAGTTAGAGACAGAAATTAAAGTTCTAATTTACAAGTAAATATTACTTAAGTTTGCCTGTTATATAATATATATATATATATATATATATATATATATATATATATATATATATATATATATATATATTATATATATATATATATATATATATATATATATTGTGTTATATATTATGGTATTATATGGCAAAATAATACTCACATTTTAGAAGACATGCATTGTTTGCTACGTGTGGCATCAGACTAGAATGTCTTGAACTCATAATAAAATGGAAGGAATGACAGCTCTTTTCTTCTGTATTGTGATGTTCATCTGAATGTAACAAAATGTTGTAAAATAAATAGGACAGGGACTTGATTCTATGTATCAGTTATTGATTGGATTTTGAGATGTGGTCATGGCACTCAAAAATAGAAAATTTGGTCCCACTTTATTTTAAGTGGCTTTAAGTACTATCTACTTACATTGAAACTAATAATTTGATACAATGGACTTATTGTGTACATACATGTTTTTATGTTGTACTTATATTTTTAAAAATAGCTGCATGTAATTACAGCTGTAATTAATGTATGTCATTACATTTGTAATTACACAGTTGACCCTTCCCTTACACCTTAACCCACCCTTAAACCGACCCATACCACCACACCTGTCCCTAACCTTACCAGTATCACACCTCAATAGCAGCACAAGTGGTTTACAATACAACATCAACACAATAAGTTCATTGTACATATTTTTTTCAATGTAAGTACATAATACTTAAAGCGTGGGACCGAAAATTTGTATAACTTTGTAATTTTTTTTTTTTTAAATGCAGTTTTCTTGTGAATAGTCATTTTTTGCTGCTTGCCAACAAAATACCAACAGGTTTACTCTGTTACTTCTGTTAAAAATACCACCATTTATTCACACCACATTTGATGCTGTTTTCTTTAATGGATCAATAGACCTTCTGTCTCCCTTGATAATGAGAGACATGAAACCCAAACATGTCAAATGCCAAAATCACTGTTAAAGGAAAGGTACCCATGAGATGTGTGTCGACAGAGACGTCTGTGTGTGACAGTAACAGGCTTGTGGTGAGTAATGGAAGAGGAAGTAAACACAAATAAATGTATTAAACTGAGGACGAGCTTTGTCCTCTCCAGTCTCAGAGTCTTTGACTAAAAGCCGGCGTGAATGAGGCTGAATTATAGGCCATTTGCCCTTGCTCGACTCCACAGAATTATTCAAATTCACAGGGTGTTTCTCCGCAAATGGCCACCTTGACTTTCACTCGCTGTTAAATGCGCGCTGAGCTTCACCAGGGACGGATGAGGGGTAGAATTTGTCTCACTACTCAATAAATGTGTTTTGCACATTATATTATTGTGGGTGTTATGGGATTCAATGTATATGTTTGATACTATTTGTTTTTCTGCAAAGTCCATCACTTTTCAGAATAAAATTTGTAAAGTAAATCTGTAAAAGTTGTCTGCATACACAATGGCCCCAGAAAGTAGTTGGACACACTGTGCATCACTAATGTCTAGTGTCAATGAAAAAATAAAATATAAAATCATGTTGCATCTAAAAAAAAAAAAAAAAAAAAAGCTTCACTCTATTTTGATGGCTCCTTTAAAACATTCTGTTGACTATAAGTAGCGTTGCACCTTCATGTCGACTAACTCTCATTAGAGTGTTAGTATAGTATTAGTAGACTGGTAGGGTTGGGGTTAGAATAAGTTGACATGTTCTTGAAAAGTTACTTATAGTTAGTATAGTGTCTTTTGAGGAGCATAAAAGAGAGTTTGCAGATATTAAGCAGACAGTCTACTAATACTATAATGCAAGTTAGTTGACATGTAAGTGCAAAGTTACTTAGTCAGCAGAATGTTCAAGAGGGACCATCAAAATGAAATGCTACCAAAATGCAATCAATTTCAACTCTTTCCCGCAATCACCTGAACTTTTTCTGAAATATTATAGAATCTCTACATTCAAGATCAAGGAAAGAAGGAGCAGAAACAAGACAGAGGCTGCATCCATCGCATACTCTGAAGAAAGAGCCGGAAGAAGTAAGTCATCTGGTTACTTTTTGCCTTCTCTTTTGTGAGTATTGTGAATTTGGACAACATTTTTTTTTTTATTGGATGATGATTTACTCATTCTTCTCAGTTTATGTTAATTACCGTTCTGAATCTGATCCGGACAAAGTCTTTGCCAAAAACATGATTTTCTCAGCTTTATGTTCAAAATGTTTCTTTCTTTTTTGTTTAGCCCAATTGTACCCTATATATCCAAAATATCACACTATGTGTTGCTCAGTCAAATGTTTAGTGAAATGCTTCTCTTGTGTTCTTCTCTTGGTTTTCCCACTGTCTGTCAAGCTCTGGTTCCAGGATGGCCAATGGATCAATCAGGAAATCCAATTAGTGCATCATCAGCCCGGGCCCTTCGCTGTGTAAATTATGAACACTGACACACACGGAATACGGCCCCATCTATCAGTGCTGTTTTAAGAGACACTTCTCTCTATTTCTCTATCTTCTCAGCTCTTTCATCATCAGACACACAATTGACTGTTTGCTCTCTTTCCTCCTGTCTCTGGCTAGGCATGACCGTTGTGTGTAAATAGCATGGTCTACATGAAGAAGCCTGTTTGCATACTGACATGCTCTTCAAGGACAGCCCAGGGCAGTCTTATATGCAACTTTAATACTGCACCAATGAAACTTATTGCATTCTCAACTCGATTCAGAAGATCCCATCAATGAGAGAAACATAAGTTTTAATGATGTACAACAGAAAAGTGGCTTAAGCCATGCATTGTAAATATACTGTAGTGCATTTATTATTATGTATTTAAAAAAGCATAATTGGTTCTATTTTTATGTTATATTATATTATATTATAGCCTATTATATTTTATTATATTATATTTTATTATATCATTATATTATATTATATTATATTATATTATATTATATTATATTATATTATATTATAGCCTATTATATACTGATTTTACAATGGGAAAGGTACATTCTTGAGTGAACAGTTAATTATTCATCTTTTTTTCTTTTCTTTTGTGGAATAGTTTACTTGTGATTCTAATTGTTTAAATTACAGTGGTGAAATTTTCTGGCGTGCAATTTCATCTCGACTGACTTCATATGCACATATCATGGTTCACTGCTCAAGAAGGATTTTGTGAAAGCAAATTTTTGTTTTCTGCTTGCTGGCAATTTATCTAACTTTTGACAACATGGTTTGCTTTTTAAAACTCACATTTATTAGATAGTGTGTCCATTGGAGAGTGAACATTATATACTTCACACTGCAAATAATATTTATTCATATAGTGTGAGCTCCAGTACATTTCCCAGTAAATTAGAAATATACTCCCTGCCTGTGGTTTTATACCTTAGTTCAAACCTGCAATATTTATATTCTGCAAAATGTGTAATTCCAGCACTGCGTACTGGACGACTTGCTGATTAAGCCTAGTTAGGTCAGCTCACACTAGAGCACATTTCAAACATTTTGTCACCAATTCATGTGAATTGGTGACTAAAAAAAACTATTGTGGGAATGTCACGGTTATGCACTCTTTGTGAATAAAATAAAATTGACCAGTATGCAAGAAACAACAACAATAATTGTGCACATTGGTCTAATAGAAGTGCAATCTTAGTGTAAGTAATGGTTAAAAACATGAAATAGCAAATCAACTTTTGGGTGGATACTCTCTTATTTAACAGATTCCAGATACCTCATTATGAGATGCATTTTTGACAATATGATATGAACATATTGTTTGCATGTGAGGTGTTTTTGGCACCCCATTATAAAAACAACAGACAATTATGATCATTAATTAGCAGCTTCTCAGAAATAAATCTCACATCTAAATATAACATATTTGATTGCACACTGGAGCTTGCGGTGATATATATTGCATTAGAGTTGTAAATGCATTGAATTAGCAAAAACCCCTCATCCTTAATATATTTTTTTAAATAGTCAGCAATAACAAATACATTTGTATTAATTGACAGTGCGATTGCATTTATGTGTAGTATACTCTATACAATGCTAACATTTTGTTCTTTTTTATCTTTTTTTCCCTCCAGGCTTTTTTTTTAGTATCAAGGCCTGGCAATCAAACAAGACATAAAAAACCTCTTATCAAAGTGAAGTGTCTTCCATTCATGTGCAACGGCAAACGGGCTGCACTTTGATTTCATTTGATATACAAATCCACCTGTGCAATTGAATTTGTTACACAGAAGACCTTGTGCATGTCCTTTATATAAATCGGGTTTATCAGCATGATGCCATTAGCATCTCTCCATAATGTGAGATATTATACGTTTCCTCTCTGATCCTCGAATCAGAATGCATGACCGGACTCTCGTCTTTCTAACACGGCAGGCAAGACTTAGCAGAATAAATTCATCTACTAATCATGTGCAATTCATTTTGCAAACTTCTGTTCTGTATAACCACCTCTGGAGATTCTAAAGCCACATTACTAATAATAACCAGCCTTATAATTCCCATATTCACACTGAGCTTGTATAATGTGTTTTTCCAGTGTTCTCAAAGGACATTCAGTTTCTTCGGAGTTAAAAAGGAAGCAAAGGTGACATAAACGTGTCATAAAAGTAATTTATGTTGTACACAATTCCGTAGAACTGTACTCAAAGTCTTCTGAAGGCAAACTTATTCAAAGTAATGGCATGGAATAGAGTGACTAGCAAATTATTTAAAATATCTTCTTTTGTGCTCCACAAAAAAAGAAAGTCATACTAGTTTGGGATGAAAAGAGGTGAGTATGTGATTGCAGATTTGTTTATTTTTATATATATATATATATATATATATATATATATATAAATTTTCTTTTTTTTTTTATTAATATTATTATTTAAATTGGGTTATGTTGGGTTTCCATATTTTATGGGCATTTTCCGTAGACATAATGATTTTTATACTGTATGCAATCTGCATATTCTATCCCCAACCCTAAACCTGAAAACTTTCAGATTTTTTCTTATTATTATTATTATTTATTTTTTTACATAAAAAAAAAAAACATAATTTAGTTTTGATTTATGAGCTCTTCTCCTAATGAGGACCACAAAATAAATAAACAAATCCTCACAAGGTCAAACATTTCTGATATTACTATATTTGTGGGGACATCTTACACACACACACACACACACACACACACACATACACACACACAAACACACACACACACACACACACACACACACACACACACACAAACACAAACACACACACACACACACACACACACACACACACACACACACACACACACACACACACACACACACACACACACACACACACACACACAGCAAATGCTTTGGGCAATTATGGAGGGAGAATAATTCTGATCCACTTCATTTCTCTAAAGGCATTCAAGTCATTCTTAAACCCATCTTTAAATTATCTCAAATGAGCAGCGTTTAGTCATTTCCATTAATGTTATTAAAAGAACCTAGTTTCATACTGAAAATAAGCCGATTCATTACAGCAACTGGAACATAATTTTAATGCTAATGATGAATATGAAGACACAGAGGGACGCTGGGTAAACAATAAGGCAGTCTGATTATGCAGTGTCATCTTAGCTACAAGCACAGCTCGCTGTCTAGACAGTGACAGAATATGAAAATAAAGTCGTTGGCAATTATACACTGATGATACAGAAAATCTTTTAATATTGTAATACAAAAGTTCAAATAATTGTGCATCGCAGTCGTGGATGAAGAAATGTGAAATGAATCATTCTTCTGCACCAGCATGAGAGAAGACCTGTTGCCTCATCAGAGGCCACGCCCCCTTACATCATAGACCACACCCCCATCCCATGAAAGAGAAAACAATGATTCCAACAAGCTTTTGAAGTTTCAGTTGAAGGTACATAAAGTTTTAAGTACAGTAAAGTTTTTTTGTGTATTTATTCAGTTTTGCTTTATATTAAAATATTTAAATAATATTATATAATAAAAATTTTAAGTTACATATAACATTTTATTACCTTTTTATTTCATCATTACTCCATATACTTAAAAAATATATATGTATATATATATATGTATATATATATATATATATATATATATATACATACTATATATGTACTAATATATATATATATATATATATATATATATATATATATTTTTTTTTTTTTTTTTTACAAGATCCTGTATGTCAATATTTGTTATTTTGGCTACTTGTTAGGTTTAGTTCATTTTAAGAGAGTTTCCCTGCAAAACCGCAAACATGAACTGGAATTCAAAGCATCTGGAAAGTGGACGGTTTAAACTTAGCAATTTAAAATCGTGTTTCCCACTGTTTTCTCTTTCACAATATTCCTTAAACAGCACATTTTGTCGGAGGACACAAAAGTACAACACTCAAAACACCTCAAACATTGTACAGTTTCCCTGGCGGCCGGCTAATTAATGACCAATATGTGCCCTGTGGCCTTTAAAGATATTGTGCTTTATTAAATCAATCCCCGGATCGATTGTCACATAGAAAGAACTGGAAGTCCCTTGTCTAATTATTAGTGTATGACAGTGTAAAGGGCTCTTGATTTCGCAGTGCTCCTTTGGTGTCTTGTCTAGGGGGATTTTAATGGAAATCTCTTATCTTCAGAAAGTCTTTCAGGTGTTCAAAAGACTTCCTGTTAAATAATATAATCCCTTAAGCTCCGACAATTACCACTAATTCCATTTTAATTCAGTGGAAAGGTGAAGTGACAGGGAACATTTTATAGCTTTGGAGCTGAAAATGTAATTTTGATTTCAATTACTCCAGAGAGTTAGGGCGAAGATAAGACGGTGAAGGTACTGGGCTGGAAGCAACAGTTTTGACAAATGCTGTTTGATTTCAACAATTCATGATGCAGCGGTATACTTTTTTTATTTTTATTTTTTATAATAGTTGACCCAAAGTGCAAAATAATGTTGCCAAAATGTACTCATCCTTAAAGGAATAGTTCACCCAGAAATGGAAATTATCCCACTTCATGTCATTCACAACATTGAGAAGCAGTCATGAAATCAAGATGCACGTTCTGGCAAATGCAGCTTGCTGAAAATAATTTACTCGCCCTAAAATATGGATATTTTTTCTTGTAAAAACCCATCTCTCGGCTTCAGAAGGCATTATTAACCCAATGGAGTCGTTAACTCTGCTGAAAGAATTAAGTCATACACCTAGGATAGCTTGCGTATAGATCGTATATAGAACGTTTGACCTGCTATCCATTGAATGTAATAGTAATTTACACTTTATCAAGCACAAGTTGTATGGCGTACTATTTTGCTGTCTGGGTGGCATGTAGTTGCAAAGTTACATATAGTTAGTAGAATGTCTAAAGTGGACCATCAAAAATAAAGTGTAACATCTGAGGATACATCAAACCTTCATTATTGATGATATACCTTTTGATCACTGGGTTGCATGCTGTAATAATCTTTGAACAACCCATCAGAATCTTTTTCCAGAGGTTTTTAATCAGAGATTCAGTTTGCAAAACCATCTCATGCAGCTGATGCCAAAAGCCAGAGGAACATCTAATTGATCCAGCCATTTGAAAGTGAAATGCTATTGTAGATTGCCAAATTAATGAAAAACCCACCGAATTTAGATCAAACCTTTTAACTAATATGTGATTTAAGGACAGAAGCCATTGCCTTGTTGATAACAGAGACAAGGACCTATACTGGCCAATCATACTTCTTCATTAAACCAAAGGCAGCACTAATATATGATATCATCAACAGTACTGAGTGATCTGATGGGGAGGACAGTTGAGTAGTGGATCCTGGAGGAACATGTATAACAAGGACATTTTTCAAGACATTTAAGACACTTTTCCAAGAAATCAACTTGACAAAAAACAAAACCAAAATGCAAACAGTTGGCTTTATTTTTTTAAGTTCTATTGGTGCCTTTTCACAGAGTGTAACTGATGGCCTTACATTGAATATTCCTCATACTAACACGACCTTCACTGACTCGCTTTGTTGAATAATGTGTAGATGTTTTGTGACATCTGGAAATGAAAGATAGACCTTCATTCTGCTGTGGGGGTGATTTGCTCTTTATTTGTTACTTTTCCATCTGTGAAAACAGAGAAATAAGAAAAAAGAAGGAGCTAACAGAAAGAGAGAGGGTAAATGTCCGGTGGCAATTTAAAGATGTTTCAGGGCTTTATTGACCCCGCTGATCGGTTGACCTCCGGAGATCAGATGGGTTAACCTGTCCCAGCTGCCTCCATCTGCCTGGTGATGGGACGTCTCCGTGTCCTAAAACAAGTTTCTTGCCACTAACTTCCTCACACACATGCTTTGAGGTGTGTGTGAATGCAATGAAATCCATGATTGTGCTTGAGTGGTTCTGCCTTTCTATACAGCATCTAGGTCAGACATCCCATCTCTCGCATATTGATAGCAACTCCCTGACACCCGCAAATAAATACCATATCCCCGAATTCAAGTGAGTCATAGAAAAAGCATGTTTTCACTTGGTATTAAGATGCATTAGTTCCAAGACGCATTACTGTTACACCTGGTATTATAATGCGTTTATAACGTGGTCTAACTCAACTACATTACTTACACGTCCAGAGCACGATTAAGGTCTTTGCACACTGAGTCTGAAACTTTCGTATGTGTTTTTTTGTTGTTGTATTCTTCATTTGGTGGCTCTGAATTGTCAAAACACCTCTCAAAATGCTTGCTACAGATGCGAAAAATGAAAATCGAACTCTTATGACGGACGAAAGTAAAAAATATATACATTTATATTATGGTGGGGGGTTGTGCCATCTCCCTGAAATTAGTTTTTGCAGGATGGGATGTCTGCTAGGGTACCAAAAATGGTGTTTAGTTTGGCAGCTCACTGGGTTGTGAGATGCAGGCAAGCACACAGCGAAAGAAAGTTTACTTTTCGAGACGCGGTTATGCTCAAAATCAAATTCAACCCGAAAACAGAGCCGACACTTTACACTAGATTTTTTTACACATTTGGACTACAGCCCACTGTGGACCTTCAGGGATGGTGTGAAAGAAGAGAGGAAGTGGAAAAGAACTAACGAGAGCAGCAATTTTAACGCGAGAGTCGCTTTAGCGTCTATTTGCACGTAGCTCAGAAGCTTTGCAGGATGAACTGCAGAGGCTCGACATCTGTATCTGTAATGCTCCACCTCGAGCTCAATCCCTCCTTTGTCACAAATTGGTCTTGAATGAATGTTTTTTAGTGTGTATTTGTGAATGACAGAGAGAGAGAGAAATGGAGACTGATCAAATCTGTATGTCCTTTTACCACATTGTAATGACCAAAAGGGCTTAAAGGACAATCGTGATTAATCAAATTGTTCTTGATCTTTTGAAATAAAAGAGACAACACACACACATTTGTCTGGATGTGGCCCGGATCTGGGCCAACACTATGTTGGTGTCTGGGTTTATTATTTATAAAGAAATTAATTATTTCATTCCCCAATGATGCATTAAATTGATCAAAAGTGAGAGTAAATACATGTATTGTTACAAAAGATTTATATTTCAAGTAAATGCTGTTCTTTTGAACTTTCTATTCATCAACATTCCCTGAAAAAAAGGTTTTCTACAAAAAATGTGAAGCAGCACAACTGTTTTCAAAATTGGTAATAATAATAATAAATATTTTTTGAGCAGCAAATCAGCATATTAGAATGATTTCTGAAGGATCATGTGACACTGAAGACTGGAGTAATGATGCTGAAAATTCAGCTTTGATCACAGGAATAAATTACATGTTTAAAATACATTAAAATATTTAACAAGTATGTTAAATCAATAATATTTAACATTATTATTGTTTTTACTGTATTTATAGTAAGTTTAAAAAATGCAGACTTAGTAAGCAGAAGAGACTTCTTTCAAGGTATTGTAATTTAATTCACAATTATAAAAATTTCTGCAGTGAATCCATTTACTTTTTATGTAAAGCAAACTGTAAAAATAAAAAGGCATGTATTGTGATACTTTCACAGTCGTCTTGATTTTTTCAGGGTCACTGTGTTAACTTTCTGAATGCTAATAAACTGATTTTTTTTCACTCTCACTTTCTTTGTCAAACACACACACACACACACACACACACACACACAGACACACACACTCAGGCACACACACACACACAGACACACACACACACACAGACAGACAGACACACACACACACACACACACACACACACACACACACACACACACACAAACAGACAGACAGACAGACAGACAGACACACACACACACACACACACAGACAGACACACACACACACACAGACAGACACACACACACACACACACACACACACACACATACACACACACACACAGACAGACACACACACACACACACACACACACACATACACACACACACACAGACAGACACACACACAGACGCACGCAGGCACGCACGCACGCACACACACACACACACACACACACTTTCCAAACAACACAATCTGATTCGAAAGCTCTCACTAATGATGTCTCCTCTCGGCTCTGGTTGTACATGTTACCTGATGGACCTAAAAAGCAGGATACACTGCAGGTGATTTTACCCTGTGCTGTTAATTACCTCCCTTGACAAGCGCAGTGTGTAGCCACTGTTTAGTCCTCGTCTTCTCACACGCTCATGCATAAAACACTAAACAAGAGACTTTTCAGCACAGACAGAATAATGAATATGATTTGACATCTCTTCTGAGAATGAACTGAATATCCTTACCACAACATACAGTGATCCATGGACAGTTTAAACACTTTCTTGGAAATGTGTACCTGAAAATTATGATTTTCATATTATGGATTGTATTGCCAACCAAGTGTTAAAACTATGGAAGCTTGCTAACCACAGAATAAAATAAAAAAGGTAATTGTGATATCTCACAATTCTGTTTTTTTTTCTTCTTACAAATGCGAGTTTACATCTCGCAATTCTGGCTTTTCCTCTCAGAATTGCTTGATATAATGACGCAATTGACCATTCGCAAAGACCCGCCCCCTTTAGTTACTGTTGCTATGTGTTACAACCAATTGGTTGTAACACAACCAACCATTCTTAAGTGTGGGGGTGTTATGTAACGGGTACCGTGGCGTCGGCACCCGTGAGGGACAGATTATTCTCCTGTAACACAGGAGAGAAACGAGGAGACAGTGTGTCACGTTCAAGCTCTCTGGAGTAATTTATTCACAATGTGTTCATTAAACAAATCTCTTTCTCAGTCACACATTAGGCTTCACATATCACATTTTCAATGTCTTCTTAACATTATAATGACTTTCCATGTTCATGTCAATTCACAATCTGCAATAAAATAAACTTCTCAATTTCACATTCATGTTTACTGACTCTGTATTTTTATATTTCACACTATTCATCAAAAAAGAAATACAAAAACCATAGCAAAATACTTCAAATACTTCTCTTAAATGATTAATCATTTCTATTCACAATATTTTACTAGTATCACATTAATACGATGCTGCAAATCACTCTCAGAATTATTAATATACTTCAAATATAACTTTAAACCTTATTTAACACATTTACCATTATCAATCGATCTTCAAAACACATATATAGTACGTTAAACAATACCTATTAACCTTAAAAGCTTATAAAATACCTTCATGTGCATTTGCATAAGGAAAAATGTATATTTTTAACTGACGCGCTCACAAACGTTACATGTGCGTTTTCAGTAGGCCGCTAATCGGTCGAGCTTTTCTCTCTCGCTTAAATCAAACTCAAAAACAACCTCTGACGAACATCACTTCTCTAAAACAATTCACTTATATTCTACACACATTTCAGCATGGTTAAATTCAACTTTAAAGTGTTTTTATACATTTACCCACCTGTAACACAGGAGAGAAACGAGGAGACAGTGTGTCACGTTCAAGCTCTCTGGAGTAATAAAAAACTCACGGCTCGCACAGCTTAATACCCATCGCTCGACTCTGCCCCTAACGGTCAGGAGTAGCATTGCACACTTCTCTCTTTTTCTTTTAAAAGGAATCACATTAGAATAAAACCCTTCTGAATATTTCTTTTCCCAAAATAACACAATAACATTCAAAATGAAACCAATAATTTTGAGTATATGTAAAGTACAATTACAATACTTTTGTGATCGTCACACACTTCCCAACAAAAAGAAATGGGTCCCACCATTTTCTTCTCTACCTATCTAACTCAAAGTCTCTTTTAACAAGCAACCGGACCTGGCCATATATATGGTGTTACTGGTACCGTATAAGGCATGTATGTAAATAAGGGGTAAGGGGTAGAATAAGGGTTAAGTGGACATGTTGGGGTTAAATAAGGCATAAATGGGTGCAAAGGTTGAGTAGTCTGAGGTACAGGGTAAGCAGGTGATTGTGAGTGTGTGTTTGTCACATTAACTGTGGCCTGCGTTGTCTGGGTAGGCTGACCGAGGTTCTCATATGTGAAAATCCGTTTGGGTCGTCGCTCCCGACTTGACCTTCTGACCTGGGTCTGGTTATCTGGCACTGCACTGACTGGAAACTGTTCCTCTTGACTGAACTCTGGATCCTCATCATATCCATCTTGTTCCTCAGGTCCCGCAACAACAAACTGATCTTCATCTTCTCCGGGTTCCTCGATTTCTACATTTCCCTCAGGTAACAAATCCATTTCAGGTAAGTGGTGCATCCTAAATTCCTCCTCTTCTTCAGCAGGTAATGGAGTTGGCTGGCTCAGAGAGGTTACTGGTCGTTGTGGTGAGGCTACCAAGGGTATCTCCTTTATCTTTTCTACTGGTACCCTCAACCAATAACGAGGACCATCTGAGTCTTCACCAGAATCTGAGTCTGAACCTGATAGTTCCTGTAGACTTGCACGTTCTGAGACATTGGTGCGTCGAGTCTGATGTTTCCTTTTCTGTGTTCCCTTTCCAGGAGCGTTTTGGCATGGAAAAGCTTCCACCGGAAGGTCATTTGCTAATAACAACAGATTACGGTGTAATGTCCTTGTCTTTCTCTTGTCTCCAAACTCAGGGTAGACTACGTATACTGGGTTATCCGCGAACTGTTCTTTCACAACGTAGATCGATTTCTCCCAATATGACCGCAGTTTTCCTGGTCCACCACGCTCACCAAGGTTCCTGACCAAGACTCTATCGCCAGGCTGTAGTACCACTCCCCTTGCTTTCTTATCGTAAAGCACTTTGCCTTTGGCACTGGCCTGTTTACTACTCTCGTTAGCAATTCGATAAGCCTCCGACATCTGCTTTGCCCACTTCTTCGCATATCCCTTTGGCGAGTCAGGCTCTGTTTCTTCAACCAACCCAAACAGTAAGTCAACTGGAAGGCGAGGATGACGACCATAAAGAAGGAAGAAAGGTGAGTAGCCTGTCGACTCGTGCCGAGTACAATTGTACGCATGAATGACTTGTGGGATTTGATCTTTCCATCGTTCCTTTTCTTTCTCTGGCAACGTTCTTAGCATCTGGAGTATCGTCCGATTAAACCGTTCCGCCGGGTTCCCCTGGGGATGGTATGGTGATGTTCTCGAATGACGAATACCTGACAACTGTTGCAACGTACGAAAGAGCTCGTTCTCAAATTCACGGCCTTGGTCGTGGTGTAACTTTGATGGATATCCGAAGCGGAGGACGAAATCATTAAAGATTCGCTCAGCTGCCGTTTTCCCACTCTTGTTCTTTGTCGGATAAGCTTGGGCGAATCTCGTAAAGTGATCGACGACCACAAGGATATATTCGTAACCCCCACGACTGGTCTCTAGGTGTAGATAGTCGATACACACCAACTCCAGTGGCGAGCTTGATGTGATACTACCCATTGGCGCGCGAACATGAGCAACTGGCTTCTTCGATTTTATGCATGGACATTTCCTCGTGATATGTTCTTCGATCTCTCTAGCCATGAAGGGCCAATAAAATCTCTCTCTGGCAAGATTGAGGACTCTTTCCGTACCGACATGGGCCATTTCATTGTGGAGTTTCTTCAAGACAATGTCTTTGTACTTAGCAGGGAGCACCAACTGCCTTCTTTCATTAGCACGCCTGTACAAGAGACCATTCTCTAAAACTAACTTTCCCCATTCATGAAATAGTCTCCTAGTGGCTCCACTAGCCGCTTTCCGTATCTCGTCAGTTAAAGGTGTACCCGCCTCTTTTAACTTGATCATTTCACCGATGGCTTCATCTGCATGTTGTGCCTCCACAAGCTCATCGTGACTGATTGCGGTCAAGTGATCAAATGAGGGGGATGAGTCGGCTTGGGAAGAGATGTTGAGAGCTGCCACCCACGGTACATCTTTCAGTTTGGCTACTTTACTTCCATCCCATATCGCACGAACCACGTCTTCGGCACACTCTTTGGTACAGGACTCAGCATAAGCCTCAATGTTTAAAGGAAGACGCGACAGCGTATCGGCATCGATGTTAGCCTTTCCTGGTCTGTACTTTATGTCAAATCTGAAATCGGAGAGTTCTCCTACCCACCGATGGCCTACTGCATTTAGCTTAGCTGTAGTCATGACGTAGGTCAGGGGATTGTTGTCGGTGAATATTGTGAAATGGGGTGCGTAATATAAATAATCCCTAAACTTTTCACACACGGCCCATTTCAAGGCGAGGAACTCTAGCTTTCCACTATGCAAGTGGTAGTTTCGCTCAGCCGCAGTCAAAGTCCTGGACCCGTACCCAATGACTCTTAACTTGCCATTCTGATGTTGATAAAGAATCGCGCCGAGCCCCTGGTCTGAAGCATCGGTATGTAATACAAAGGGTGAGTCGAAGTTGGGGTATGCTAGCACGGGCGGGCTAACAAGGAGAGATACAAGTCGGTCGAGAGCTTCCTGATGCTCGATGGCCCACTCCACAGGGGTTCTGGATGGTAGTTGTGGACCTTTACTTTTTCCACGAGCTACAGCGGCTTGTCCTGGCTTGACTTGTAGCAGCTCATAGATGGGCTTTGCTATCCTTGAGAAGTCCTGAATGTAGGAACGGTAATAGCCCAGGAACCCGGTGAGCTTTCTTACATCTCCCACTGTCTGTGGTGTCCTGCTGGCTAACGACCGCACTGCATCCAGGTCTTTGGGATCAATTCTCACTCCCTGAGCTGACACAAGACGACCCACATATCTTACTTCCCGTCGGAATAACTCACATTTTTCAGGTCTCAGTTTCACTCCATGTCGCTGAAGAGCTTGGAGTACTTCACGGACCCCTTCCACGTGCTCGTCAAAGGTTTTTGCGTAGCAGAGCACGTCGTCAAGGTACGGAAGACAGCAATCATCTCTCAAGGAACTCAACATCTCCTCCATACTCCTCTGGAAAGCTGCTGGGGCGTTGGAGAGGCCAAAAGGGATACGCACCCATTCATATAGCCCCCAGGGGGTAATGAAAGCCGTGAGGTGCTGAGAGTCCTTGGCGATAAAGCCCTGATGATAAGCCTTTCCTTGGTCGAGGATGCTGAACCAGGAATAACCACCGAGGCTATCAGTCAGGTCTTGTATCCTAGGTAGGGGATGTCGATCAGGGATGGTCTTCTGATTCAAGAGACGATAATCGATACAGAGGCGGAGTGTACCGTCTTTCTTTCGGACGCAGACCACTGGAGCAGCATAAGAGGACTTTGACTTCACAATCCAACCTCTCATGAGCAGATCTTGTACATACTCCTTCACCTCTTTGAACAGTGGCTTGGGCACCGAAGAGTAAGCTCTCTGCACTGGAATCTCGTCTTTGAGTGAGATAGACATCTGTAGACTGGGAATACATCCAATATCATGACTGTCTTGTGCAAAAGCAGCCGATTCTTCCCACAGCATTTTCTTGACTTTCTCTTGTTCCTCATCACCAAGGTGGCTGAGGTCCACACGAGGCTGCCATAACGCTGGAACACTCTGTTTAACTGGGGCTGTTGCTGCTTTAACGACTGCTACTCTAGGCCTGGGGCTCTCTATTGGATTGTTCTCAATCACTCTACACACCGTCTGGACGCTACCAAGGGCTGTCTTCCTTGGTATTGTAACAGAATGCTTCGTGTTATTTCTTACTGGTATTATGACATAAGGTCTCTTTGCGGTCTGTAGTTCTAGTAAGCCCTCCTCAATCTCAAGCTCGGTGAGATGGCCACTGTTCTCGTTAGGTTCAAACAAGAGGAGAGGGTCTGACTGGTCTACAGCGGAAGGGACCTGACACTTCACCCAGCCAACTTGTCTGGCTGGGACTGTAGTCTCATAATTACCAGTTCTTATCAATCTCTGATACATGGAGGGTTTGTCAGTCTGAATGAAGTTCATCAGCAGCTCAACTTTCTCAGCAGGAACCGATATTGCGTCAGATAGAAGCGTGGTAAGTGCTGGAACAAGTTCTTTTGTTCGATTCTGAATCACTTCCTCTAGGACATTAAATCCAAGTAGTGGCTGTGCAAGCGGAATGCTACAGATGAGAAAAGGCACCATGATCGACTGGCTAAGCGCACCATTTCCACTGAAACTGACTGCAATAAGGACCCAGCCATCAAAAGGGAGGATTTCTCCATTCACTGCGTGCACTTCCAGCTCTTCTCTCTCATCAAAGATTTCACTAAGCGGCCTAATGGGTGTGTTTGGTAGATACTTCTCTTTCCAGCTTCTATCTATCATGCTCACCTGGGCTCCAGTGTCCAGTAAGGCATTGACTGTCAACCCATTGAGGTCACATCGTGCAAGGGCTTTGGCTCCTATGAACTTGGCCAGACGTCTACTGGTTTGAGTGGGTAAAGAGAGAGAAAGTTGGTTATTGACTTGTTTATTGTTTTCTTTTGGTCTCTGATTAACTGAACTTGTCTCTGTATGACTCTCAAAGCTCCGTACGCTACCCTCAACACTGTGGGACTGAACGTGAAGCCCGGTCACTGCTTGTCCCGTGGCAGAAACCGGCTCCAGTTTTCCGGACGCTTGGGTTTTTTCAAACAGCCTACAGCTCTGTGACCGTCCTCACCACAGTAGAAACAATGAGTGCAACCTGGGCGGTTCTGTTCGAGGCAATTAGCACAGCTATTTGGTCTGGGTTTCCTTTGATCCACTTTGACTTGGCAATGATGGCAACATTCCGGGTTTTGAATCTGCTGGGGTCTTTGCAGTAGTTCAACTTTATTCATTAACTCCTCTACTTTCTCAGTTAACTGCTGGAGTACATCAGCTTTTGACGGTTTGTCTGGAACATCTTTCTTTGTACTACTGCCTTGTACTGCTGCCGCTTCAAGCTCTGTGCTATTCACACTTATTTGTTTCTGCTTCACAACTGACCCCAAACGTCTCTGTCTCTCATTCTCAATGTTTGTTATCTTCATCATTTGCTTTAAGATCGTCTCGTCAGACACGCTGCTATCAGAGAGAAATGGTTTCAGTTCTCGACGTATGTCGTTATGCTTATGGCTAAGACCCTGATACACAGCGTGAAGGAAAACGTCTTGAACTGTGTTCGCATTATACTTCACTTCTGTGTCAGCATATTTCGAAGCGAACAGGATCTTTTGTTTGAGGCCTATCACTCGATACAAGAATTGTTGTGGAGTCTCGCCGTCATTTTGCTTTGTGCACATGAGCTCTTGGAAAAGTTCTGTGTTGCTTCGCCCACCTAAATGGGATTGCAGAAAGCCTTTCAGCTCGTCTATCGTCAAATCGTCTTTGTGTATTAGCATGTCTTTAAAGTTTCCCGGTCTAATGGCTCTGAGAACGCCTCTCAATATTTCAGTCTCGCTGAATCGCTCTTTAACACCCTCATCGATTTGTCTGCATATGCTATTGTAGCTTAAATCTGAGCCCTGATCGCCGATCTGTCCACCTTGGATCTTGAACTCGCGACGAAGCAGTGAAAGGTCTCGAAGGGGAATTATTCGGTCGTGTCTTCCATGTGGCTGCTGTTCTGGTGTGGGAGTGTTATCATATTGTTGAGTAGGTTGTAATGGTGGAGGTGTGGGTGTGAGTGAGGATGTGGGGCTGTTTATGTATTGCATGACTTTATTGCTAAGCTCAGCATAACTAGAAAGGACTCTCTGTAACTCTGTGTCAGCGTTCTGTGTGCTTTTGATTTCAGTAGGTGTGAGTGGGGGTTTGTTCACGCTAACTGCAGCTGTGTGAGTAATATTCGAACCACTGGCTGTCACGTTAACGGTTGTCAAGTTATCAGTGTCTGTCGCTAGCTGACCTACTGTCCTGTTCTCACTTAGTACTGGAATGGACATTATCTCGTTCACATTCTCCCCAACACCTAATTTAGGTTGAGCATAACGAACCTGAATGATATTATTTACAGTATCATTAAGCTCTAACAGCACTGCCATACCTGAATCCTCAGATTCCACCAACATGTCACTGTTCATAAAAGTTAGAATGTACTCAAAGCAACTCTCTTCTTCGCCGACCTGAAGTGTGGATGAGTCCTTCCCTGGCACCGGACCAACTCTCTGGGCTAGTTGGAAAAGTTCATCGGCCGTCAGCATGAGTAGACTTTTCTTGATGCTCCACACCAAGCCTTTTCTCTCACAATCCGCCATGACTGCTTTTCTCTCTTCCCTTACGTTGGTTGCTCGTCCTGGTCACGCTTTCACTCGCCTCGGCTGGTCTGGTTCACCGTGTGCAGCACAATCGTCACCTCACCGGCACTCGTTCTGGTGAAAGCAGGATCCACGCATCTCCCACTGTTCCTCTCACTTCAAGCCTGAAGAGACGTCAGCTCCTGGAACATGTCAACTGCTGATTCTGGTCGTGCTTGTAGCCTGCGCGTCTACTGTCATTCCCCGTACGGGCCACCAAAAATCTGTAACGGGTACCGTGGCGTCGGCACCCGTGAGGGACAGATTATTCTCCTGTAACACAGGAGAGAAACGAGGAGACAGTGTGTCACGTTCAAGCTCTCTGGAGTAATTTATTCACAATGTGTTCATTAAACAAATCTCTTTCTCAGTCACACATTAGGCTTCACATATCACATTTTCAATGTCTTCTTAACATTATAATGACTTTCCATGTTCATGTCAATTCACAATCTGCAATAAAATAAACTTCTCAATTTCACATTCATGTTTACTGACTCTGTATTTTTATATTTCACACTATTCATCAAAAAAGAAATACAAAAACCATAGCAAAATACTTCAAATACTTCTCTTAAATGATTAATCATTTCTATTCACAATATTTTACTAGTATCACATTAATACGATGCTGCAAATCACTCTCAGAATTATTAATATACTTCAAATATAACTTTAAACCTTATTTAACACATTTACCATTATCAATCGATCTTCAAAACACATATATAGTACGTTAAACAATACCTATTAACCTTAAAAGCTTATAAAATACCTTCATGTGCATTTGCATAAGGAAAAATGTATATTTTTAACTGACGCGCTCACAAACGTTACATGTGCGTTTTCAGTAGGCCGCTAATCGGTCGAGCTTTTCTCTCTCGCTTAAATCAAACTCAAAAACAACCTCTGACGAACATCACTTCTCTAAAACAATTCACTTATATTCTACACACATTTCAGCATGGTTAAATTCAACTTTAAAGTGTTTTTATACATTTACCCACCTGTAACACAGGAGAGAAACGAGGAGACAGTGTGTCACGTTCAAGCTCTCTGGAGTAATAAAAAACTCACGGCTCGCACAGCTTAATACCCATCGCTCGACTCTGCCCCTAACGGTCAGGAGTAGCATTGCACACTTCTCTCTTTTTCTTTTAAAAGGAATCACATTAGAATAACACCCTTCTGAATATTTCTTTTCCCAAAATAACACAATAACATTCAAAATGAAACCAATAATTTTGAGTATATGTAAAGTACAATTACAATACTTTTGTGATCGTCACAGTTACAACCAATTGTTTTGTATTTTCCCGTTTCCTTTTTCTCTCTTTTGTTTTGGAAGTGTTTGTGTCCAGGTACGGTGCTGATTGGCTCCTGCAGGCTAATGACTGGCTCATCGGGATTGGTGCATTCGATTCCGGGCACACCTTAAGTCCTGATGTCACTTCCTTTGGGGTCGTGTTGTTGTGACGAGAGAACTGTTGGTTTAGGTGGCTGTGTAAGCGTTTTTAGATGAATGTTGACTGTTAAGAGTGATCATTACATCTTTCTCTAAAAGAATTACAGTTTGTAAGTAGGAAACTGTTTGGTATTCGACCCTATTGACTGTTACTGACACTGATTTGGACTTCCCTCTAAACACTGTTTGTTTGAGCTTGTAAGAATTTTGTATGTCATTGTAAAGTTTGAGGGTTTGGGAAAGTAAGGAGTTTGACACCATTTGTTTATTGCAAACCTTTTGATCTCTGTTTTTGGTTAGGGAGTTAGGTTAATATATTTTTATTTTCTTTTTATTTTGGTTAGGTTTTAGGAAAGAGGTCAAAGTAAGAATGTTTTGTTTGTTGTTTTGGCAGGGTCAACTCCCAAAGAAAAGTTCCCTATTTATTTATTTTGACTTTACTTTATGTTTGATTTCAATAAACCCTCAAAAGGTTCCCTGCTTCCACTCTCATGTTGCGTCCTTTACCCCAAGACGGAGCGTAACACTATGTCCGTCAAGCCAGGCCGCTCTCACGACCATGTTCTCATGCATTGAAAAATACATCGCGGAGCAGAGAGGACACTGACAGACAAGACAGACCAGGTTACTTTTGAGATGAAACAGTCTCAACTTTCAAATTATTATTATTTTTTTTAAAGAAATTTAAACAATACATATTGTTTTGTGGCTCTTTAATGTGTATGACAGATTGCTGTAGAGCCTCAGTTAAAGCTGCTCGTGAACCGATCATCTCTTCCTTCTAACTAAAAGAACTTTAAATTATAGCATCAAATTAAGTATAGCATAATTTATAGCATCAAATAAACATGAATGAACATAAGAAGGAATGTTATTTTAACCGCGGAAAGACGCGAGTACACTCCATATTTCAAGTTCAAATCCTCCAAAGCTAATCTACTAACTCTCCTGACTGAGTTGTCAAACAAAAATGGCGGATTCGGCGGATTATGATTGGTCAAAACGCCTGTCAATCAAACTCCCTGCGAAGGGTCAATTGCATGATATAACGTTGCAATTGTGTGTTCTAAAGTCAGAATTACAAATTGCGAACTCAGCAAAATCAGGACTTGCCCATTGACAGGCGACGCAATGACACGGGCCATGTAACTGGTTAAAATTGCAGATTTGTCTGGATTTAAACATTGTTGGAAACATTTGGGATACAGTAGACTAGTCAGAAAATAAAAATAGTTGTAGTGGTTTTTGCATATTTTAAAGAAAAAATAGTACATATTGTGCCTTCAATAAATATAACTTCCTTGAACATCTATAATATTGCTGTTGAAGCAGTTTTATAAAACTTTTAATTAAAAGAGTTTAACAGGTTAAAAATGTCAACATTTTACACACAGTAAAAAGATTTGGATATACATCTGCTTGTTTATTTTGTGTTGTATACAATTAACATGCTATTTGTTCGCTGCTTTGTTTGATTAAAGATGCAAGTCAATATGATGTTAATGTATGATGTATGATGTTGCTTTAGAGTTTCAGAAACTGCTGATGGACTGTCTAATAGAATATATCAGCAACACATTTCAATCTATCTCAAGATAAATTAATAAATGATTAAACATATTTTCCAGTTAGGGGTCTAGTGGCCCTGTGAACATGTCTTTTTTCATCCTATGAATTTGGTTATCAGAACTGTAAACATGCGCATCCCAGAAGGCCGTTTGAGCAGAAATCCTCCGTTCAGGCTACGCTACATACTGTGTTAATTAGTCCCATTAGTTACACTCAATATGTAATCTACACCAGTGCACCGATTGAAATCTAAGGTTAAGGATTTCTGTTTATGCCTACCATAAGGCTGGATAATAATTGTATTAAACTTGTAAAGGAATAATGGCCTTAAGTGGGAAACAGGCAAATAGGCAATTAATGATGTGTGAATGAGAGTAAATACGTCTATGCCCTTGTACAAAAACAGCATAAAAGCCCCTGGAAAGCATGAATAAAGATCACAGACATAGAAGAATGTGAATGTTTACTGTAAATCGCTCAGAAGGAAATGCATGTCATTGACACAAGTCATTGTCTTTTTCAAAGAAAAGGCATGTGTGAGCTCATTCTCCACTTCAGCGCAGTGCTTAATGTCGTATTTATTGCTGCATTTAGTTGTTGGATGTTACTTAACATCAATGTCTGAAAGATTGGTGTTTTCAAAAAACACACAACAGGGAAAGGCCAAATTGATCAGCACATTACTAAGAGCTGTTGGCAGGGTCTACCAAAAGCCTGCCGGGTCTTTGAGAGAATTGAATTCAGACAATAGAAGTAGAATCAATGGCATCTAGATCACATTTCTCAGCATCTTTAACCACTCGTAATATCGTAATGTTTCTGAAGGATCATGCGACACTGATGACTGGAGTAATGATGCTGAACATCCAGTTTTAGTTATTTGAAATTGTAACAATATTACAGTTTTACTGTATTTTTCATGAAAGAAAATGCATCCTTGTTAAGCATAAGAGACTTATTTCAAAAACATAAAAAAAAACTTATCAACCCCAAACTTTTGAACAGTATATATATTTGCCACTAAACTGGAGGTTTTAATTTTCACCTGTCACGACTACCTGGCTCACAGTAGCAATGACATAGGGGAGACCACACCGTTTGTTAAGTTAAAGCAAACATAATTTATTAAACATTAATTTATACGATGAAATCATAATTTAGATCAATAAATGTAACAAGTCAGTAAATGAGAAACGAAATAAAACTAATCAAAAGTGTGTTGCAGATCAGTAAAGTGTAGACTATGTGTAATGCATACAAAGCAAAAAGAAGTGGGATGATGCTGCTGCCACCAGCATGGAGACCCGAGCAATGCCGAGCCGCGCAGCACAGAGCAGACCAAACAACCGACAGGAGATGTTTTTAAATAGTCCCTCCAATCAGCTGTTGTCGGATGGACGACATGTCACGACTACCTGGCTCACAGTAGCAATGACATAGGGGAGACCACACCGTTTGTTAAGTTAAAGCAAACATAATTTATTAAACATTAATTTATACGATGAAATCATAATTTAGATCAATAAATGTAACAAGTCAGTAAATGAGAAACGAAATAAAACTAATCAAAAGTGTGTTGCAGATCAGTAAAGTGTAGACTATGTGTAATGCATACAAAGCAAAAAGAAGTATCATATAGTGATACCAAGAAGTAAGAAGTACATATGGGGGCTCGTCTAACCATTTGGATCCCGGATCAAAACAAACAGCTCCCCCTTCAGACTGGGAGGAGAGAAACGGCCCAAACATAATACTATCCATGGTGGAGTGAGCACACCCCACACGGCAAAGCCGGGCGTGACATCACTCCCCCCACAAAACAGAGACCCATGTGGGACTCTGTAAAACTACATTCTACTCACTACCATTTCCCATAACCAATACTAAAAACAAAAACTATACCCAAAAAACAATAAAATGTCTAAACCATTACCCTTTTTAACCAGTATCCCGAAAGACTAAGGTTAGATTAAACCAAACTCTCGACCCCATTCATCCACCCCTTTAATACAACAGCCACTACAAAAAATTAACCCATACTCACCTCCCATAATCCCCCCCCCCCCCTCCTCCTTCCCACCCAGCAAATCCTGGCGCCTGGATAGCAATTTAAGAATGGAAAGACCGGAGGCAAGAGAGAAGAACTAGAGACTGGAGAAGAGATAGGCACCCCTTAACAGTCATCAAGAGCCCGTGACAAAGCATCAGCCATGACGTTCTCAGACCCCTTGATGTGTCTAATAGATAGATTATAAGGCTGTAGAAAAAGAGCCCAGCGCATAAGGCGCTGGTTAGTATTTTGAAGAGAAGAGAGGAAAGTCAGAGGATTGTGATCAGAAAAGACCACCACAGGGTGTAACCCACCACCAACATACACATCAAAATGTTGGAGTGCCCAAATAAGGGCCAGGGCCTCTTTTTCGATGGTTGAATAGTTAAATTGGTGACAATTAAATTTCCGAGAAAAATAGGAAACTGGTCTATCTATCCCATTTTCATCCTTTTGAAGGAGAACGGCACCTGCCCCTACCTGGCTGGCATCTACTTGCAGCTGGAAGGGCTCCTCCAACCTAGGAGCAGCCAAGACAGGTGCAGAACTCAGGAGAGACTTGGCGTTTTCGAATGCGTGTTGGCAATCAGCAGTCCAATTGAATTTAACTGAACCCTTCAACAGGTTAGTTAGTGGGGCAACGACAGATGAAAAATTACAGCAAAAATTCCTGTAATAACCTATCATTCCAAGGAAGCGCATCAATTCTTTCTTAGTGACAGGACGTGGGAATTTGTCAATGGCCAGGACTTTCGCTCTCACAGGCCGAACGTTCCCTTGTCCGACCACCTTTCCCAGATACACCACTGTAGCCTGAGCAAACTCACACTTTGCTAAGTTAACAGTGAGATTTGCAGCCGCAAAACGTTCAAATAATGAACGTATGCGAGCCAGGTGGATCGTCCAAGTGTCTGAATAACAGACCACATCATCAATATACACAGCGCACCCCTCCAGTCCCACAACGACTCGATTCATGAGCCGCTGGAAACTAGAAGGGGCGTTGCGCAACCCAAAAGCCATTCTCGTATAAGAGTAGAGACCCGACGGCGTAACAAAAGCAGAGATCTCTTGTGCCCTAGGAGTAAGAGGAACCTGGTAATAACCTTTAAGCAAGTCAAATTTGCTCACATAACGAGCCGCACCGACTTGATCAACACAATCTTCTATCCTAGGCAATGGATACGAGTCTGGTTTTGTTACACTATTCACTTTTCTGTAATCCGTACAAAATCTGTACGTATGATCAGGTTTTTTGACTAACAAACAGGGCGAAGCCCAGCTAGAGTATGACTGTACGGCAAGACCATTTTCCAAAAGATATTGGACACTATCATCCAGACTTTTACGCTTATCAGGACCAGTGCGGTAAAACCTCTGACGTATTGGCTTTGCATCACCGACTTCTATGTCATGCTCGATTAAAGTTGTGCAGGTCGGAGTATCTGAAAACAGACATGGAAATTCAAAAATTAGAGCTTTCAATTCTTCCCGCTGTTGCAAATCCAAATGATCTAAAACTCCCTCTAACTTGCCCAACGTCTCTGAATTATTTAGACGAGCATGCAGCATGGAATCGTCAGGGCCCTGCACATCATCCTCTAACTCTGGAGAGGCTACCGACGTGCTTGCCACAACTAAGACAGACGATTCACCCTTACAACTAGGTGACCGTGACGATACATAATATGGCTTAAGTAAATTGATATGACATAACTGTGTCGCCCGCCTACGGTCAGGCGTAGCAACCACATAATTAGTCTCTGACACTTGACGAACCACACTGTAAGGCCCTGAATACTTTGCCCCAAAAGGAGAACCAGGTATAGGCAACAATGCCACAACCTGATCCCCTGGACTAAAGACACGAGCTTCTGCTTTACGGTCATAATTTTGCTTCATTTTTCTTTGGGCATCAGTCAAATTTTCGGTTGCCATTTTACATGCCAAAAGTAACCTGCGGCGGAAACCATACACATAACTGGACAAACTCTTGGGTGGTTCATCTGAATCCAGATCACTTGACAACACAGACAATGGGGTACGAACCTTGTGACCAAATACCAGTTCATTGGGACTAAAACCTGTGCTTTCTTGCACAACAGCTCTAGCCGCCAACAAAAGCCATGGTAATCCATCCTCCCACTCCCGTTTCATCTCTATGCAATATGCACGCAAAAGAGACTTAAGAGTGGCGTGGAATCGCTCCAAAACCCCCTGACTTTGCGCATGGTACGCGCTACTCAAGTTATGCTGGATACGCAGCTGTTTCAAGGCTGCTGCGAACGTTTTTGATGTAAAATTTGAACCACGATCACTTTGAATGACTTTAGGAAGTCCAAATATTGAAATAAACTGCGACAATGATTTCACCACAGACCTTGTCGTAATGGTCCTCAGAGCATACGCAGCAGGATAGCGAGTCGTTTGGCACATGATGGTAAACAAATAAACACAGCCTGATTTTGACTGGGGTAAGGGGCCCACACAATCAATGATCACATGCTCGAAAGGCTTACCAACAGATGGAATGGGCTGTAAAGGCGCAGGCTTAATGACAGCATTTTGCTTACCTGCCACCTGACAGACATGGCAAGTTTGAACAAACCGTGAAACGTCCTTCTTTATCCGTGGCCAGTAGCAATGTTGTAACAGTTGATTATATGTTTTCCTTACCCCAAAATGACCCGCTGTTTCCCCATGAGCTGTTTTTAGTGCCACATCACGAAACTTTTCAGGCATCACCACCTGCAAAATTTGATCTCTCACATCATTTCCCACAGTAGGTGACCACCTTCTTAGCAACAAACCATCCTTCACAAGATAACAGCGATCTAAATTGTCATCTACAGCCAACTCAAAGTATTTCTTTAAGCTTGGATCACTCTTTTGAGCCTCAGCAATGTCAAAACGAGACAAAGGTACTGGTAACTGCGGAATAAATACCTGAGCAGACGTGTACTTGGATACATCCGACGAGTTTACATCCTGCTTATTCGCCATAGCGCGCGTCACAGCGCACGCTGTAAAAACATCTGGAAAATCTTTTTGACAACTATCTGACTCATCCAATAAAGAAGCTCCAATCTTAACCACAGGAGGTGGTGAGACCTGATTAGGAAAAACACGATCATGAGCAAAATTATTACCCACAATCAGATCAACTCCCTCTATAGGTAAAGAAGGACGCACCGCAATGGTTACATCCCCATTCACAAAACCAGAAAACAATTGAATTTTGTGCAGCGGCACTGGAAATGACTGAAGACCAATTCCCTGTATTAAAACACAATTTCCTGTATCAGATTCAGACGAGAAAGGCAAGACAGATTGACAAATGAAACTCTCTGATGCACCCGTATCACGCAGAATTTTCACTGGAACGCGACGTGCGTCTCCAACCAATGCCACAAAACCCTCCGTAACAAACGGTGCATAATCCGTTATCATAGATGCAGAAAATTCAAACTCATCACTCTGTACATTACCTTTATCAACTGACGCAGTACATTGTGCACGATCCAATGTCTTTTCTGGAATTTTCTTACCTTTACTCCCTGAGCGCACACCGGGAACAGATGAGGTACAGAGACCAATTTTTCCTCCATCAACCTTCCCCCGATTTCGCTCCAATAACACTGGGCAATTTTTTTTCCAATGATTTTTCCCAAAACAGTAATTACAGTCGGTTTTAATATCGAAATCTGATGGTTTACCACGTGCACTTGAATTTGAAAACACAGATGTGTCCGTATTAACACGACTATAGCGACGTTCTCTGTAATTAATGTTAGGACGCGGACAAAAATCACGAGCTGGAGTCTTGTGTATGAGAGAAAAATTATCAGCAAGAACAGCAGCATCTGCTGCTGTTTTCACGTGATGTTCGCTAATATAAGTAGCTATGCGATCAGGCAATGTGTTCTTAAGCTGTTCCAATATTATAATATCACACAACTCATCAAAAGAATCAACCTCTTCAGCTGTAAGCCAACGATGAAAAAAACTGGTTAATTCACCAGCCCATTCAGCGTAAGTCTGCTTGTCTGACTTTTTCCATGATCGAAAACGCTGTCTATAAGCCTCGGGAATTAACTCATAACACTTTAAGACAGCTGTCTTAACGGATCGATAGACCCTCTTTTCAGAAGACGGTAAAGCCACAAATGCCTTCTGAGCACGGCCAATTAACGTAGTTTGTAACAATACAATTTTATCCTCATCACTCCATTTTTGCTCAGTAGCAATATTCTCAAATAACGAAAAAAACACATCTGGATCGTGCTCATTAAATTTAGGCAGGAACTTGATCATACCGGCCAGACCAGATTGCTGCGATTTGCCAAGTTTACCTTCAGCTACTAATTGCAGCCTAGTACGCTCAATCTCACGTTCCTGCTCTAAATTTTTAAGCCTTTCCCATTCCAACTCACGATCCTTGTCTTTCTGTGCAGCTTCTAACCTTTTAAGGTCCATTTCGTTATCAAGCCTTCTTTGAGACAACTCATCATCTAATTTTTTCCTTGCTAATTCTTGTTCCAATTCCAATATTTTTTTTTTTTCTTGCAAATCATGTTGTAGTTTTAACATTTCGACTTGCTGTTCAAATGTTAATATACTGGATTTTGGCTGTGGGTCCACAAACAAACTCGGAGTGGGCTCACTATCTGAACTCGACTCTCCCTGACCATAGCGCTCCGGCAATTTCTCGTCAGGTAACACGTTATTGTCAATCAAACACGCACGAATAAAGTCAAACAGCTCATGCTTCTTAGCTCCCCTCGGCAATGTTACATCAATTTTATAGTGCTTAGCCACACTATGCAATTGTTTCATTTTCAACGCCGCAAGCAAGACCACTGAAGGAGCAACCAAAAACGCCTCAAGTGTACTCATTATTACAACTTAAATTACGAGTCACCCATCACAATCAAACCAGGCTATGGTCTATAAACACCCAACAGCAATAAATCCAGTCAAATAATCAAAACTAAACCTCAACGTCTTTCGGGTTACTAAACAATTCCAACCACACAAATTACATCGGGTGAAGCGGAATGCAGCTCATGTTACAGGACAACAACGGAGTTTCCCCCTAAACATTTTCCCCCCTACTATTCTAACCTATCTTCACACTAAGTCCAAGAACAAGGCTCATTTACTCACCAATACCGATGGAATCGTACTGTCCCGACAAAAGTCAATTCAGCCGGTGCTCCACGGCGGTGCCCTCGTTCAGACTTCAGTGACCAGCAACCTAAACCCACAACGCCTAAGCGCACTAATTGGGGATAAAACAGGCTCCGTAAACTGTCATCCTGCAACACAAGTAGACATACAAACACTCTTCGCCACTCAAACTCAACAAACAAACTATGGTTGGCAAAAATTGGTCTAAACTGCGCAAATAACCTACTCCCAACTTTTTTCACAACCAAAGAACTAACTTTTAGCGATCAACCTAATAAAGTAACATTAAATTCATTAACTGAACACCCGATGCGGAACTCCCCAACAAACAATCACAACGCACGCGTGCCAGCTGATTAGACTACTATCAGCTGATCACCGGTACGTGTCATTCACAAAATGTGAACCAATGACGTAGCACTACCCACGCAACCCAGCCTACACAATATTGCGAATTATAGTAGTCTACTTACAATTCGGGATCCAAATGGTTAGACGAGCCCCCATATGTCACGACTACCTGGCTCACAGTAGCAATGACATAGGGGAGACCACACCGTTTGTTAAGTTAAAGCAAACATAATTTATTAAACATTAATTTATACGATGAAATCATAATTTAGATCAATAAATGTAACAAGTCAGTAAATGAGAAACGAAATAAAACTAATCAAAAGTGTGTTGCAGATCAGTAAAGTGTAGACTATGTGTAATGCATACAAAGCAAAAAGAAGTGGGATGATGCTGCTGCCACCAGCATGGAGACCCGAGCAATGCCGAGCCGCGCAGCACAGAGCAGACCAAACAACCGACAGGAGATGTTTTTAAATAGTCCCTCCAATCAGCTGTTGTCGGATGGACCTAAAACAAACAGCTCCCCCTTCAGACTGGGAGGAGAGAAACGGCCCAAACATAATACTATCCATGGTGGAGTGAGCACACCCCACACGGCAAAGCCGGGCGTGACACCTGAAAGAGAAGACGACATGCTAAAACAGGTTTGAATTCAGATACAATGGCATTAGAAAATGTAACAAGTATCAAGAATCTTACTGGCCTCAGTGCAAAGGTGACAGTTACATGTTGTAACATGTAGTTATATAGTAATAACAGTAAATAATGCATAAATACAATTAACTATCCCTAAACCAAACCCTAACCGTAACTCTATAATAAGCACATGTAGTTTATTAACATTACTCAGTCCTTATTTAAGTTAGTAAAATGTTACTACATATACATCACGAACTCATTTACTAACTCTAATGCTTGTTCTAAACATATTCTCTTGTAATATCTTTATTTTTTAATGAAATTAAACAAGGGCTAGTGCTGTGAAGCTCCAATTAACAAACTTAGGGTACACAAATGTGTTTGATCAGAAATACAGTAAAAAATATACTATTGTGAAATGTTATTATAATTTACAATCACTGCTATCTATTTCAATATGCATTTTTAAAATGAAATGTATTCCTGTGATGACAAAAGCATTCTTTGATGAATTGAAAAGTTCAAAATGATTTATTTGTAATCTAAATATTTTGTAACATTTTAAATATCTTTACTGTGACTTAAATGTAATGCCTCTTTGCTGAATAAATGCAATATATATATATATATATATATATATATATATATATATATATAAAGGTTTGTTCCTGACACAAAGCTTTTTTTATGACTGCATGGACTGTTTTATAGTGCTTTTCTCCTTTTAAAAGCTTGAAAGCCGCAGGTCACTGTATTCAGTCTATGTAAAAAGAGCAGCGTGAACATTCGGTGTCACTTCTTTTTAATCCAGTGGAAGATAGAAAGTCATATGGGGTTCTTAACTGCATGCAAGTTTTAAAAATGACATAAATTTTGTTTTTCTCTGAGCTACTTCTTGGATTGCATCTTTGGCCACAGTATGAATCCATACCAACCATGGATCACGTTCCTTGTTCCTGTTCCGCACAAAGACCTGTACCTGCTCATTATTTTCTGCCCTATCGATGTTACACACAATTTCAAGACAGATTTGTTCCGTTTCTGTGACTCGTCCAATGAGCACTCAGGAAAATTTGGCATCTTTCTTCGCCCAAATCTCAGTTGGTCCCACACGTCTGCCGCTCACCGCCCAGCAGAGGCCTGGTGCACATCGGAAATTGTTCTCACAAAGCCATATGAATAGGAAATGGGAACGTTTCTTTCCCTTCTTGTGGTGTGACACTAATTTGCTTCCCCTTGCACTTCCAAGGCAATTAGCTTTGAAGCTTTTCAGAAGCTATTCTAGCCCAAGTCGATAGCTAGCGTGGAGAATACGAATTTAAGCAGGTCTACTGGGGGAGGCTAGATAAACATATCAACAGAAGGAGGAGAAACCAGAGAAAGAGAAAAAAGTGAAGGGAGGGGGGAGTAAAAGAAATATAATTACTCCAACTGCTCGCCTGTATGCTTGGCCTTCATTACTGGGCATCAGTTTCATGCTAAATTCACTTCCTAGCAATTTGCCTCAGAGCCAAAGCACAAGCACCAGACAGTGTAAACAAAAACTTTACTGACGGCTTGGGCAAAACGCCACCGCTGAAAACATGGTGAATGAGGAGAGAAAGCTAAACGAGATTTCGGCAAAGTGTTCGGCCCACACTAACTTGTGATCTGTTGTCTGAATAATAGTTACTGGAAACGAAGGTCACAAAGTGTTGACAGTATTTTGTTTTATAATGACCAGAAATACATGAAATCTGTGCACAAAGAACTCAGCAGATACATCTATACATTTCAACACCCGTCGTTCACGTTCCATGCTCGGATGATTTCTTAAAGAGGACCTATCATACTTTTTTATATATATTTTCAACTTTCTTTAGTGCTTAATGTTGCTGTTTGAACATGAAAACTGTCTGCAAAGTTACAAAATACAAAGTCCCTCCACCGGAAGTTCACAGGTGTGTATCAGTGTCACTGTTTCTGAACTCCCCAAAACGCCTCCATTGTAGTCTTTAATTTTCTTCCGGGAATGAACACGTCACAGTATTCCTCATTTGAATAATTACCAAGGCATATGCGAAAAAAAAGGGGAAAAAAAAGAAGACGAAAAAAGGACGACGCCTGGTTGAGTTAGTTAGTAGTTTGTTAAAACTCAGTTTTATGGTAATGGTGAGATATACGAAATAAACTCGAAGCAGCTGACCAATCAAAACACACTGGCCCAGCTAGCCAATCAGAGCACATTGTGCTTTTCAAAAGGAGGGGCTTCATAGAGACAGGAACTAAACAGAGCGTTACTGACAGACTGGGAAGAGAGGTGCTGCAACAATGCCAAATATGGGAAAATATAATGTTTTTTCTGAACATCCAAGCATTAAAACCTATTCTAGTAGACTCCAAAAACAACTTTACAGTAAGGGTCAGTTCATTAACATTCGTTCATGCATTAAATTAACAAATAATATGTTTACAAAGCATTTATTAATCCAAGTTAATACTAATTTCAACTTTAAATTTAAATTGTTAATTCACTAAAAACAGACATGCATTAACAATGAAAAATCGAATAGATCTAAATTAATATTAATCTAGATAAATAAATGCTGTAAAAAAAAGTATTGTTCTTGATACCTAATACGTTGTAAATTGCTGTCAAATAAATCTTCTAAAATATCAACGGAGATGGTGATGAAAAAAATTTAGATGAGCGAAGAATTTTTTTTCTCAATATTTAGAAACAAATTTAGATTGCAGGAAAGACAAATCATTGCGATCTCTACTCAGTTGTTTCTCTCAGGCAGTGTTAAATGAAGACTTTTGCTTATGTTTCCATCTTTTCAGTTGTTTCTCCTGAGGGAAAAAAGAAGACCTGAACTTGAACTTGAAGTTCAAGAATTTAATATGAACACAAACATTTAAATTCTCATCAAAATCAATAATATTTGGTGTTATTTTAAAGACCAATCTCCTGAGCTCTGAAATATCAATCACTGAGCAATAAATCAGCTTAATGAGCAAAAACACATGGTAGAAGTGTCATCAAATAAATGTAGCATTTGAAGACGAGCCAATCTAGCGAGGAACAACACAAGCACAAACATGCACAATTTAAAACATTTATTGCAGTAGCGGTATACCTGTAGAGCAGTAACAAGGAGTAACTGTTTAATATCTATGATGGCAAACGTCCCCACAACCAACAAACATACTGCTGAAAGCAACTCACACCACTCTTGTCTCTTTTCATATTGTTTTTTATACCCTTTTTTTGTACTTTAAATATTGTGATCAAACATAAAAGTGCTATACAAAATGAATGACCTCACTGCGTTACAAATCGATAATCATCAACCCAATGAAAAGAAGGTGAAACTATTCATTTTAAAGCTATTTTGTCTCGGTAAGCATGCGGTTTCATCGTCTGAACTGGCTGCCATGCCATGTGACAAGAAGGGAAAAAAGAACGGCCCAAACATTTAAAGGAAAAACAGAAATCAAACTAAAATCTCAGTCCTTGTATAATGCACATGCTCTTTTGATCACGTTCTATTCATTGTTTTTTCTTTTTTTTTTATTCTTTTAATACCTTCCCCAGTTTGGACAGTGCATTTTTTTATTTATGTACTCTTCCCTGGAATGACTGAGTATGTTGGTGCCTGACAAACATTTACTGTGACTAGTGCCTGCTGATTTTTCACTTCCGGCGATTGTTTAGATCGGTACGATACGTAGCATAATGTCATGAATTCACAGATATGATAACTACACTCACTTCTCTTGCGTCGAAAATCGTGGGCATACACGATATTTTATGAAAGAAAAAGTACTACTCTCAATTAAAGCACAAGTTAAATTAAACATGTACAAGAATGACATTTGAAATTAGATGTCGAGAATTTACAAATATATTGCTGTTGAATTGTAACATCGTTCTTCTTTTTTTTTTTTTTTAGGAAAAGACATCAAGCTTTCCGTGTCAGTAAGTAGAAATTGAGCATTTACATCAATAATACAAAATAGCTTTGAAAAAATAAGTTTGCCAGGTTCATCAACTCAGTAAATGCAGAAAACTGGGCAATTGTGCATTGTTATGACCGATTGACATTATCATCCAGGATTCGTTCGTTAATTCTCCTACAGAGGGTGTGTGTGTTTAAGTGTGTAACCATGTGTATGTTTGCTTTACAGATCCAGACTGTGTCCTCAGTTCCAGAAGACAATGACGTCAATGACAAAAGGCCGATACAATGAATGATAAAAGACAGCTGTCATGTTCACTGATCTATTCCATGTGATTATTACAAGTACATAAAATCGGTTAGTATTAAGTCCTATTTACAAACACTTCAACGATGACAGACTAAACGATACTAACAGTGTTAATAAGCACAAAGCTTTCTCAGTTTGTAGATTCCATTTTCTCAGATGGTGTAGATTAATATAGTTCCAAAACAGTTCAAAAACAATCACGTCACAATATTTGTATATATTGGTCAGCCGTTATATTGTTTTTTTTTTTTTGTGTGTTTTTTTTTTATAACCGTGATACATAGAGCACAGCCCTGTTTTGTTTATCCTGAACATTTGTTTGCAGTCTCTGTTCAAGACAAAGTATAAGATGATCCCTTTTAATGTGAATTTGCAGCAAACCATGAGAGTTTGAGGGCAGTTATGGATTTGCATGAGAAGATCCCGCAGACGTGGCCGTCGGCGAGTCGGATTCGCATAGTATACTGTCCTGCATAAGCGATAAAGTCTATGTCTACTCCATACACGTAATTATCACACCGCATAGGCATCACTCTAAGAATAGGAGTGGAAAAAAGGAGAAATGGACTAAAGCTCTCAAAAGTTGCTGGGATGATCCGATAGAGAGAAAGAAGGCGGACACAAAATGAACCCAAAAACACTCTTAAAGCTGCTGTTCTTTAGGACTGTCGTGGCCAGAGGCGGGCTGGTAAGATTTCAGGCTGGCCAATGGGATGTCGGCCATGTGACCGCCGCTGCCAAAATGTCCTTCCGAGCTCCCGTAGGTCTTCCTGTCCCCAAACTGCTCCTGGCTTCCACGCTCACCTTTCCAGCCGCGGGTCAGTGTGTGGCCATTGAGCAGTCTCTCTTTACCCCACTCCTTTTGGTTGTTGAAAGAGGAAACGGGGGACTTGGGCGAAGGGTACGAGCTCAGGCTCGGAGGCATCCAGCAGTTGTCGGAGTGGCCCAACACGAGACACTCTTGGGTGCACATCTCTGTGGCCTCCACCAAGCCTCTCGGTCCTAGAGGTCCATCTGTGGACACAAACAGAGCGAAAACACTTAGGATCATGTGTCGAGTTCATAACTTCCAAAGCATAGACCTAGAGAGAATGAAAATAAGCTGTATGGGATGAACATAATGTCTTAAAGGCTTGCACCATATCTAATTTCCTTTGCTGAATAAAGAGACAACTGAAAACAACACTGACATTCCACCCACACCAGGACACAAAAGTGCATTGTGGGAATGGATGTGGTATCATGGGCTCAACTGCACTGTCAAATATAATCAAGAATATAATGAAGATAATCCTTAAGGAGTCATTTAGTATTTGGAACATGCCGCTCTGTGTACTTATTTAATCCTGGTTGGACAGAATTAACATAAAATGAGAAAACGATAACTATTCTAGTCCTCAAAAAAACACATTAAAAGATACTGTAACTTCAGTAAAGCGTCATTAAAGTTATTCATGATAAATCCTCACAAGCAAATGTCTCATGTAGAGAGACAATAGAAAAAGAAAGGAAAAATCTATTAAAAAAAGTACAGATACTAATATAATTAATTTTATTTTAAGTTAAATTATCAATTATTATTATCATTATAAATAATAATATCCAAAGTAGTATTAATAATATAATGTATTATCATTATTAAAAAATGTAAATAGAAAAATACTGATTTAAACATTAATTTATGTAAAATAATTACATGATATGAACGATATTCATTTATTGAATTCATAATTAATTGCCCAAATTGAGATAATTCAAAGATGCTACATTATTGTGACAGATGATTAAACTAATGAAACTGTCAATATATTGTTTGTTTTATTTCCACATGATTGAAAATAATCCAATCACTGCATTTTCAGACAACTTGACTGTGTTGAGCAAAACATACATCTGGACAATTGAATGGTTTTTAAATGTCCCTATGAGTGTTAAAACCAAAATGTGTGTGTGTGTGTGTGTGTGTGTGACTAGACTGTGCCCTGGGCTGTTATCACAGACCGCTGGCCGAACTGTTCTCAGTCCAGCTTAAAAGATTCTCTCTCCCATCAGCTGCTGAGTGATAGAAAAATCGGGCCTACAGTTGATTTAAAAAGCAGCTTGAATTGCTAAATGTAAAGTGGTGTGAGATTAACTCGATCACCTCATCTCTTCAAAGAAGAGCCCCAGTTCAGCGGTGTTTAGCAACACTGAATATCCCTTCTTTTCCTAATGTCACTCACATCTGTCACACAAACAATCAAACAACAAGCTTCCCGAATACAGACCAACATTAAACACCGTCGTTACGACCTGCATTCAAGCGAAACACTTTCATAATGCTGTAACATAATACCGTTCTGTTGAAAACACAATATCATTTTAACACCAGTCTGCAAATCCCAGACACAAGGCATCTATTATTCATACACTTTGTGTAATACAATACTGTTTGGAGCACTAGGGTTTCAATTCTGCTTCTAATTTCCACCATAACAACTAACATTTCTAACATTTCCTACAATGAACAAAGGGCTTTGAAAAATGCATCGTAGAGGGAGATCAGAGATCGCTGATTTGTGTTTGCGAGAACTGTGTGAACTGTATATGAAAGACAGCCACATGCTGTAGCCGGACAGTGAAGATGCATACATGAAATGGGGAAAAGATGAGCGTCTGAAGAGGGGGAAAAAAAGCCAAAGCGCCATGTCTCTACATAATTGGTGTGATAAGGCATAAGTGACAGCCAGAGTTACCGCAGGAAATGGAAGAATCGCTGAAGCAAGAGATTTTATGGCATCACTTTAAAATACATTGGGACAAAGGACAGATGACTAATACCAAGATCAACATAATCAGAACACAGCGAGATGCAATAGAAAACAACATTTGTTTTCTTGGTTAGTTCTATTTTCTATACTATGAAGACATGCCAACATTCTCAATGGTTGTTGCTCTTGTATTTTCTCTTTAAGTATCAATCAAAGTTAGAGTCTCTTGAGTAGGGGTGGGAATCGAAATAAATTGAGCCTTGTTTGTACGGGTTCCATTGTAACACCCAACCTGATCTCACGAGAACATGTAACTATGTTATGACGTGGCAAATTTGTATGGATTTGTACAGTACATAACACAAAACATACGATTATTAGAAAACAAAATAAGTATGAAGGTCCGAATCTGACCAGTGTCTTTTATATGGATCCAGGTTTAAAGAAGAGGTTCTCCGTGATCAACCCTCCTCTGGAGTTAATCTATTCCTAACATGGCAGCTTCATTCCGCTTTTGTCATCAAGTCAATAACATGGGCCATTTGGTGCTTCAGTGTCCCATAAACCAGCGTTAGATTCGGCCCTCATCTCTCATCAGGACTAAAGCTCCATACCTGCTCCTGAACGAGAGGCCAGAATATTTCCATCACTCTGACGTGTTTGTGTGAGAGCACGCCATGCAAATAATGGCACAAAGTCTGATTTACATCCATAATGTGTGATAAAAATATGGAATAATGCAGCAACAATCACATCAGCAACAAATAATAATGAATCCACAATACACGCTGACGTTCAGAATTTTTTTTGTCACTTTATTCACAAGGCATACTGTATGCGCGTGCCATTTATAGAAGCCAGCCCTATTTCCACGTGAATTTAAATATTTATCCCCGGAGGGAGACCTGTCACTCCCGCCCGTTATCAAGGGAAAATAAACTAACTGTAGAAAAGAACAGCCTCCCCCACATTCAGACATATGTGTTTATTACAACATGATGGCAATGTTGAAAGGAGTTTGTTATTTTTTGGGATGCCACTCTGTAATTTTCAGGCTCCTGCAGGCATTCAGCATTTTTAATCTACCAGATGGAGTCAAAATGGTTTAATTGCTACTGCCACTCCCTTCGAAGTGAATGAGGAAACGGTATTATGCCCTCGTTGTGGTGCTGCTACTAAGCTTCTGTTGTACAATTACAGTGGCATCAGAGCTTTAGCCTGACCACCTGCGTAGAGGAGGTCATCAAATCCAGAATTGGCCAAAACTCATGGGTGTGCTCATTGAATATTATACATTAATATTTAATATTATATTAAATTGCTCAATGCCATGTCAGCACCAAAGTATATATATATATATATATATATATATATATATACACCGTTCTGTTTTTTATGTTTTTGATCTCTTATGCTCTTATACTCAAAAATACAAGAAAACAATAATATCGAGAATCATTTCTATATTAATGAATTTATCAGTTTCTGTGATTAAAGCTGGATTTTCAGCATCATTACTCCAGTATTCAGTGTCACATGATCCTTCAGAAATCATTGTAATATGTGGATTTGCTGCTCAAGGAATATTTTCTTATTATTATAAATGTTGAAAACACAGTTGTGGTGCTTAATTTTTCATTCCAGAATTGATGCTTTTTTTTCTTTCTTTTTTTTCAATATGCTTTAATCAATAGAAAGTTCAAGAGAAGCATTTCTTTGAAATATAAACGTTTTGGCACATTATAAATGTCTCATATGAAACTTTTAATAATTTTCATGCATACTTGCTGAACAAAAGCATTATTAATTTTAGTTATTTGTTTTTCTCAGATCTGTCCCCTTTCAGGGACAGATCTTTCCCCTTTCAAATTGAAGAATTTCAAAATCCTTTACGCAACAAAACATATTCCCTAAAGAACTTCCTCAATGAATTAAGAACAGTACAGTTCCAATGTCATGAACCTCCCAAACTCTGACAGCTCCAGCAAATTTTTACATATTTGAACTGTTTTTGGAACTTACAAACATATATATTTTTTTCCTGGCATAATGATAAAGCCCCTGCACCCGGACTCCAGGTAATTGCGTCGAGCCAGCCAATCAGATTGGAGCTTACCACTTTGGAAAAGCCAATTTTGAGCACAATATTAGACAGTGCACTGATGGTCTGTGAGTCCTTGCCTTCCCCTTCCCCACAAACCACCCGCACATCACTGAGCTAGACACAGTCCATCCCTATCACTCCTCTAATGGTCTCTGAGGAGGCATAGGAGCATGGCATTATGGGACTGACATGAGGAATCATGAGGGATGAATTAGAGACTGAGTCACAGTGACAGGAAAATGAATTTCACAAATGAGATTGGAAAGAGAGAGGGCGCTGAGAACGAGAGGAGAGAGAGGGAGAGTGTGTGTCTCTGTTTGAACTTGCCCCACATTTCCTGCTCCAGCAGTGTATTATGTGTGTGAGCTTTCAAACCACAGTAACTTTATGGTGAATTTGAGAGGATTTTCTGATTTTTGACAGACAACCCTTGTGCACCACAGGAAATGGAGGAAGATAGAAAAGGTAGGAAACACACTTCACAGAAGAAAACAATTTCACCCTCAAACTCCAACGATGAAATGCATTTCCTTTATTTAAAAAAGCTCCTCTTTTGAATGAGTTTCCTGTTCAAAAGACTGTATTTCAAGCACATGAGGTTACTCAACTGGTCTGCATATAAAGTGCTGTGTTCAGTGACAACAATTATGAAAGAAAGAGAGAGAGGAGAGAGAGAGAGAAGAGAGGGAGGACGATTTTCACATTTGCTGAAGGAGATGTGAGTAGTGCTTGCCACTGCAAAAAAAAAAAAAAAAATCCCAGGCAGGATGCTATTTTTTTTTTTTTTTTACCGAGTTGCTTTGTTAGTGTTTTGGTTAGTAGTCCACCCTCATGTCCTAATGATATTCTGGTGCCGAGATATGATTGGAACGTGTTGCTGAGTGGTTGCTATGGTGTTCTGAGTGTTTTAGTATTTAGCTGTGGTATTATGGGTGGTTACTAGGCAATGATACTGAGATATCGTCAGACGCACCAGCCATCTGCCTTATCAAGAGGATTTGGCATTTTCAATTAATGTTTTTCATGAGTTTCATGGGTGGTTGCTAGGCGGTTTCTTGCTAGTTTGCCTGTTTTATTATCTGTCAGATGAAAATGTATGTTATGCAAAAAGTTATCCAGCAAAGTGTAATACTTGTGGTTAGGAGTTGTGTAAAGTCGGAAATTGTGACCATCTTTTCTTTCCTACCTACTGTGATGTAGCCTACGTCTAAGTGAAACAGACAAGAAAAAATGTAAGGCGGGCCTTGATTTTGTCCATTGGGAATTGATTGGTTCGTTGGATCGTTGTCATTTGCGAATTTCTGCGATCTCATGTGAGTGACAGGTTTCTGGAGGGGAGAGGTTATTGTTGGCAAAAGTTAATGTTTTTGATTAAAGATTATTTGGCCACATGAATTTAAAAAATGGATAAATCAATTATTGTATAATAAACACTGAAAAAAAATGTCAACTTATATGTCATGGTGACTTTAAAAAGCAACAGTAAGAAAGGAATTAGACAGTCATTTTACAACAACGACCTTTACTAAGAAATGCATCACATATTCAGTTCAACCTGGGAAATGTTAGGTCACAACAGTGATATCAATTCTTCCCCAGTGTCTTCGATCAATGCGTTTCAAACCTATTTCCCAGTTTCCTCCATCTTAATGATTTCATTTCAATGAGATTGATCATGTCAAATGACCCTCTGCTCCAGCCATGTTAACTAAATTACTCTTGCTCTGTTCTCTTCCCATTTTGTCCCCTCATTTGTGATTTCCATTCTGCTGACAGGGTTGCATCTTCCATTAACATGCAAATTGGTGCTCCACAAGACCTGCCTCAAACAGACGAACCATACCCACCAAACATCGACCACCGTACGGTCCTGCTGTGTTGGCCTGGACCAAACTCATCAAAGATGGTCCAATCATTGGTGATAAGTTAACATAAAATAAAAAGGGACCTTATTTACTTGTCACCAGACTTATTGTGTAAATTCCATCCTTTCACATTATTAAAGGGGGGAAAAAAATCATCAAAACAGCATTTGCCACAACAAATTTAAGCGATAAGAACCAAAGGACCAATTGCTGAAAGTAGAAATTAATGCTGTCATCCAGTTGATCAACAGAAGATTTAAATGCCACACTATATACTGCTAAACTACTGTAATGTGGAGTCTGAAATCATTTTGCTTTAGTAAAGCTTAGTTTTACACCACCTTCACTATCATCATACATCATACGCTAAAAGCATTCAGGAAACCATTTCATGTCTTCTTCAAATAAGCACCATCAAGCACACACATTCATGTGATAAGAACCAAACAACTGGATCTATTTCAAAGAAAATACCAACAGCTTTCGTTTTCTCTATAAATCTATAAGAAATTAGGCACTCTTCCTGATTTACGCTCTATGACTAAACATCTACCATTTAATGATATTTGAGAAGAGGGAAATGTGAAATGTGTGTCTTCTTTTTTTTTCATAGATCCATGGACATGGATTAAAAACATTCACAATCAAGGATTCCTGGCGTAATAATCTTTTTCCGCAGTGTTATTATGTTGACGTCAAGGTTATGGCATCCAAGGTGAAGACAATCAGAAGCCAGAGGAAGCAACGCTCGAGCTACACCTTGATTAAAACAGAAACATGGAAGCAGAGCTGTGTCATTAGGAAACATATTCTTTCCTTTGTTCTGGCCGTCCTCTATCCCCCACCCCTCCAAAATATCATGTTTACAAATAAGTGCCGTGACTGATGCGTTCTTCCATGAATAATGATCGCTCTCTGATGTGGCGACTTCCCGAAAGTCAACTCCATCGCCCTTGTGATAAAAAACAAAAGGAATAAAATCCTTGATATGCTTGTTGTTGTTCAACAGCTAAACTTGGGTCATTCTTCCAATTATATGACTTTTCCAGATTATTTCCTACACAAAAAATGCTGGGTTGTTTTACCATGGTTGGAGTTGAAACAACCCAGCATTTTTTAGAGTGTAGAAAATTAGCTGTGCTACGTCTTTGTTTTTTTTTGTTTTTTTGTCAAATGTGGCAGGCAACTGGGGCTGCGATACAATAGCACATGCATGAAGCTTAGGGAATATCATGCCACCTGTTTTTCATTGTGTTTGACATCTCCCTATTCATAAAGATGTGTTCGTTCACTCGTACGTCTATCATAATGAAAATAGAAGCCAGATAACAGCAGTTAACGTTGCAGGCTCTTTTCATTAAGGAGTTATTGTTGGTAAATTTGAGATCAGTTAACAGTTAATTAGATGACTCTTACAGAAGTGTCATCTGACTTCAAAGATAATAGTACTGTAAAATGGGAACTTTTTGCCTTCAAAGTACACCATCATATATATTTATATATAGAAATTGGTGAATGATAATGGCAATAAAGAACATTTAACATTTAACTCGTCGCCATACAAAAACAGAATTAGCAGATCAAAGCATCAAACACTACTAAATCTCCCACTTAACATTAATCTTGCAACAACAAAAAAATCATATTATTTCATAAAAAAAAAAATATATATATATATATATAACACTTCATTTTATCATTTATTCTGCCTTTTGAGTGCCATGACAAAGCATGCTGGGAAATGGAAATCCCAGCCCAATTTCAGTTAAATTTAAGTTAATCTAAACTAAAAGAAACAAGTTCATTAAACTCAAAACAATTAAACTTTTCAGATTACTTAAAATGTGTCAGTTTTGGGAAAAGAAAGCTCTAAATACTCATGAAAGTTAATTTGTTCGAACACATTTGTTTAATTTAAGTTTGCCCTACTCAAACCAAATAAATATTAGTGCTGTCAAATTGATCAATAGCGATTAATCACATCTTACATAAAAGTTTGTAAATGTATAGTGTGTGTGTGTATATGAGTGGATTTTTTTGGCTAATAAACACCCAACTAGCAACCAACCAAAAGACCCTAGCAACTGTGCATAAACATGCTAAAACATTCCGAGACATCATAGCAACAACCGAAAACACCCCAGCATCATTGTGGCGATTTTTGCAGGAACAAAAAACTCTTACATGTTCTCCAAATAATACAAAAATATAGTTCCATGCATTATTTTTTCACAATTCTTTATTTGTTGTTGTCTTTGTTATTAAATGGCTCTCGTTCTCTGATCCTTTATTGTCTCCGGCCTCTATCGCCATGACACCCTGTCCGTCTAGGCGCTCGGTTGCCGTGACGCCCTCGCCCTAGTTTGGCTTGCTGTTTGGCCTCTCTGTTTGACCTCCAGTCAGTCTGATGACTGCACCTGTCACACCAGCATCATCATGGCACCCCTCAACCGGCACATGTCACCTTGTGCGATAATCAAAGGCTTGACTGCAGGATGCTGGAAAGAAATCAAAGCCTGTTGTTGTGTGTACCGCCATCTTTGTAATGACAGGGAGGGAAGTTGTTCTGCTTCAGAAATACAAAGTCTTTCTGATGTCACAGACACACACACACACACACACACACACACACACGTACACATGCACACACAGGTCAATGACGTGACAGCCATTTTTAATGCAGACAATGACTTGACAATGATACAATTTTATTTATTTTGTCAGTGTCAAGGTGGGGTAACTCCACAGAAATTACAATTAGTTAAATAATTAAAACTCAAATTAAAAGAGTGAAGTTATTAGAAATAAAACTTTATGAAGAAAACTTTAAAGCAGTTTTAAATATTAAATGATGAAATGTGATTGATATTAGGAAAACTTTTGTAGGCCAACCAAAACTTAGCTTAACCAACATGAAGGAAGATGTTCTGTTGTCACATGACAATCAAATAATAAAAAATGAAATTACATCACACAAATGAGCCCTGTAGAGTCCAATGACTGTGTTAATATCAGCACATCTCCTAAAAATATCAAATATTTAGACATTTTTCTTTAGATTTTTTTTTTGTTTAATTCAGGTTGTCAAATGGTATGACACCAACAACAACAAAGAAAAGATGATTCAAGAATATGATGATTTCTTCTTTTCTTAATTTCAGACATTCTAATTTGTCACTGACCCACACACATCATGTCTGCATGGAGAAACCATACAATAAATGCAACCTCTGTCCAGAAGACTACAGGCGTGGAGTCCAGTTCATCCGGCACCTGTCTCTCATTGTCTCTTATGATAATTATAGAGATGTCACCGACATTGTTGCAGTAATTGCTCGTGTATGAACTGATTATTGCTTTAGTAAATTAACGGTTAGATGGATCATTTCAGCTGATGATTCCAGATGGATTATTACATGAATAACTCACTAACAAAAGATTTTCACAAGGCTATGAAAATATTAATGACGGAGTTCATGCTTACTTTTTTCCCTAGTTTTCGAGACCTTGTCCTATTTTTCACTGTGTGAAAAAGGAAAATAGGGTCATTAATAAGATGTATATACAATAAATTAAATTAAATAGATAGAATCCAATCTTTTGGTAACAATTTATTTTTCGATGGTCGACTTTAGACATTCATCTAACTATAAGTAACTGTGCAACTACATGTCAACTAACTCTCATTATAGTATTAGTAGACTGTCTGCTTAATATCTGCTAATATTTTATTTTACTTTAACAATTCAGAATTTATACAGAAATTTCTTCTGCTTCATGTTTTATAAGTGACGCCTATAGAGTACAAGCTATAATGCCATCTGAAATGCATAAACACACACACTCACATACGGCAGCAGATGCACACTTCACAGTTGACAGAAGCGCTGTACAGACGGTACTGATCAGATGGTCCCTCGCTCCAGTACAGCAACAATAGAAGAGTCAAGCCAAGGGCAAGGTTCATTAAGTTTACTCCGATAAATGGCTAATAAAGAACATGCACCGACACAGCCTTCAGTCTGGAGAAACACACTGACACACATTCGTACATGAAAACGCACATGAGCATTCCACTGGTGACATGTTGATCCCAGTCCAATGACTCCCATCGTCATGAATAATGAGTCATTCTGATGAACCACACTGAGGTGTAGGATTGCTGCAACCGAAAACACTAATGAAGAGTAAACTTGATTCTTTGCGGTTTGGACAGACCGGTATTGGGGAAGATAATTCAGACTGTAGTTTGCCAAACCACAAGCAACTCATTTATTTAAAACACTTAGACTTCAGTCAAGCTATCCATTTAAAACAGTGGTTTGGAGCTAAACTAAAAGAGTATAACTACTTTGATGCAAATGGGAAAATATATTATGAAATATATATCATTTTTCATCGGGTCCTAATAACACTATTTTCCATATCATGATTAAAAACATATTTTTTTTGTACAGTAAACTAGCTCATTCAAGATTATTCAATCCTACTTAATAATATTTTCATCAAAACAATAAAATAAGGAGATTAATGGTGTCTTCAAAAATAATTTAAAAATTTCATTTTAATTAAAAACAATTCTGGGAACAATATAGAGGGATTCCTCGAGTGAATCATTTAAATCCGAATTAAATAAAATTCGATTGTGATTATTGCCTCAGTTCACTTATGCACAAAACACAATCATATAGCGAAGTAATGACTTTTCATGATACACCTCATTACTGGATAGCCCATGCTATTGTAAAGACCACTGAGCTAATGTCACAATACTCAAAAGTTTAAAGTTAGCAGTATATGTTAGTTATGGATAGTTATTCCCCAACATCAAGACACACACAAGGCTAATCCAATGTCATAGAGGGTCGGGGAAAAAATACATACAGAAATTACATTATTATTGTAAATGGACTCAAATGAATTCTGTGAAAGGATATCTTTATGGCAGCACTGCCAGTCCACCTCCAGCTTTTGTTTTGAGACACAACCATTGCTTTAGTCAGAATGGAAAAAACACTCAAGTGCTCATGCACCCACTGTCTCCGTCTGCCACCCAACCCATTACCAGAGCACTGGCTGGCACACGCCCATCCAGAGAGAACAAATGGTCCCAGCGCTCGTGCCAACATTACGTCAGGCTCTATAAATGTGAAGCTCAGGGTGACCCCTCGAGGAGTCAGTATCTCAAGGCCACTGGCATCGGCAATGGAGAGCCGCTCGATACAAATCTTTGATGAAACTGCTGGTAACAGAAAACAAAAACACTTACGGACTTCAAGAAATACATCAACAAAGCAACATTTTTATTTCAACTTCTCCTGCAGTAGTTTACAATTTTCCCCGCATTTTGGCAGCAAACATAACAAATGACACATTATAACATATAATGTGCAGTCAGCCACCCTGAAGGGCTTTATTTGGAGATAATGACCGGCTGAATGTACACTATACTGGTTATTATGCAGCGACTTGCCAAATAAATAAATATATAGACATGAGATATTGATCTAAGTTGAAATTATTATGTGAGAAGAAAGAAAAAAAAAAACATAGTGATACGAGAAATATATACAGTATGTCTTTATGGGATTTTGGCTTGTGTAGATATTCATGGGGAATGAATTTATGTCAATTATTATTATTATTATTACTATTATTAAATTAAGTTCTGTCTTCCCTCTACAAAAGGTGATTCACCACTTGGTGAATGTCAGGTGTGTCTTGAAAGTTTTATATGTTATTGTCCAAAAATCAATTTCTCAATGGAGAAAGTAAATGGGATTTGAGACTGAGAGAAAAGGAGACTTACGACTTGGCCACGAGGAGCCACGACAGTTTGATGTGTCTGGGGAGTGTTTTGGGTGATGATGTGGTGTAAAAGTCTAGCCAGAGCTCCTGTTATTACTGAGCACAGGGTTTCTGAATCTGTCCTGGGTGTCCCTTTAAGGCTGGTTCTAGCTAGTGTTGCATGGCTAGCATAGCAATATAGGGCTGCTTTTGTTCCCTTTGTGGTGTGAACAAGAGAGAAACACTGGCCAACACAGATTGATTACAGATGAGAAGTGAAGGTAAGATGTTATATACAGCACCGATTGCAAATGTATTGGCCAATTCTGATTTACATTTTTTTTTGTAAGTGTGACCTGCCAATACTGATTTTGCCGATTCTGATTTTCTTTCTAAGAATTGACAGCATATAAAACCAAAAATCTATGCAATGCATTTTCCCACCCATAAAAAAAACTAAGTAAAAATCATTAATAAAATAAGAACAAATTGCAAACAACAGCACATATAAATGCAATAGAATAAAGAGAGATATAAAATAAACACAGCTTTAAGTTTTTCAGGTGGGTCTAACAGTATAATCAGGTAAGAAATACTAAATAAATTAAAGTAATCAAATGTAAAATAATACTGGATAGTCTTCATTGTAAAAAAATAAATACATGCATACAGTATAATGCTTACTTGTCATTAAAGTTACAAAAGTTATTCAGTCAAGAGCCGAGAGTGATTTTCTTTCTTTGTTATTTGATTAACATGACAGAGAACATGAGGAATATTATGCTGCTGTCATTTTAAGAGTGTATGCACGGATCCAATATACTTTTATAAAGCATGCATTATCTTTCTCAAATATTTATGTTCCAAAACGGACCATTTTTAACTGAATACATGCCAAATTATGTGCAATACAAGCACTTTTTAAAGTGAGTGACAGAGTGACAGAAGGGAGAGAGTGAGAACACGTAGCTGGTATATGAGGCCGGTGTATCTATACTTGCACAAAAGGAGTATTGGAATCGTTTCAGATATTTCAGAATCGATACGTATCGGAATATCAATATTTTTTACGACATTATTGTCTAATTAGGTTTGTTGTTCCAAAAGTTTTCGTGGCGGTTCCCCCACAGTTTACTTTGGCCTTACAGGTATTACAAATTGCGAACTTTGTGTCTTCTTCACTCATAGTGAAGAACTTCCAAGCCAACGACTGTGAGTGTGAGTGAGTGTGGCTGTGAATTTATTGTCTGCACCACTGGAAACTAAACGGACCGGCTCGAAATTGGAAAGACGTCCGGTCCGAGCAGAGCAAGCGGAAAATCATCTGATTCCGGTCCTTGGCTAGTCGATCTGTGCATCTCTAGTTTTTCATTTACCAGGGAGATAGAAAAGCATAAAAAATATACCTTTACATTTTCTGAAGAAAATGTGAGTTGTACTTGCCTGTGCAGACGATACCTTCACGATATAGGATAACATGTGTGGTTGCCAAGGTGTTGCTATGCAGTTGCTATGGTGTTCTAAGTGTTTTTCAGCATGCTATGTTGTTGGTATTATTGGTTCAAGCGAAAACATGGTCCCTTCTTCAAGAAAGTGCTTTTTAGCTTCTATTATTATCCCGGAGTCTGAGTTCCTTGGAAAATAATGGCAAACCTCTCCTCAACAAGCCAGACAATTTGAGGTATCACTCATATATGCAGCATAAATGCTGTAGAACAAGTTGCAAGGCTAAATTTATCATTTTTGTTAAGACTTAGCGCCTTTTACCATTAAGTAGCCAACGTAAATGCTAATTTTGTAGTAAAAAAAATTAAGTTGCAAGCTTGCAATGCATAATCACAATTTGATTATTTGACCAAATTGTACAGCCCCAGTAAAATTAATGTAGAATTATGTGAATGGAAAGAACATAAAAAGGGAGTCTGTGGTACTGTATGTTATGCTAGTTAAAGTAAATTCACGATACTGTTTATTTTCCATCACCATTGGTTTAAATGTGAAATTTACGTTATAAGCTCCACCCCCTTTTTTCTTATTGCTCACTTAGAAAAGCATTAAAGAAAAAAAAATAGTGTTCAGGAAAATATGCTAATAATGTGGCAAAAAATTGAATGTTTCTCTTCTATTCTCTCCACATTTGTGGCCTTATGGGAATGGGAAAAGTTCCAACAAGTTGGAAGCTTCAAAATCGCAGCAGATGTAGAAAATGAAAGAGGAGAAATGATGACAAGAAGAATGGAAGGACACTTTGATAAAACTTACTCTGAACTCAGGTGATCATTTCAAATGCATTAGTCCCTCCACCTCTCCAGATTCACCATGCAGCTTACAAGAAATATTTCCCAGTAAATTAAATCAAATCACCGTGGGGGTTCATTTCATTTTCTCTCTCTCTCTTTTCCAAATCAAAGACAAGCAAAGCGCTATGAAGTCGATGCTGATATTCAAATGGAAGGCTGCAACTTGTTAGCTGCGCCACTTTGCAGTCAGCAAAGGTAATTATCCATCTGGCCGAGCAATTCGCATACAATCTGAAAAGTGAGAAACTCTTAGAGTGATGCATTTGAAATAAATTCACATGAAAACTTTACATGGAGAGTGGAGACTTTCACACAAGGCCACTAATGTGCAAAGATTAGCTTACACTATTTAGTAGTCATTTCAAATGCAAAGAGAAACCAGATGAGATCGACAGGCTTATATCATGTCCCTGAGAAATCAATTAAACCTACGCACTCCTATAACATGAGTTCCAGAGCTAAAACTATCTCTCACAAGTTCATAAACTATATGGATGGTAAACATGAACTTGTGTCACCCACATTAACTTCAGTGTTTATATATTGATGCTGTTCCCACACTCATGTTCTGTGGCCGTGAGGGTGAAAGTTTGACTGTTTCAGAGAGGTCCGATCATCTGAGATCAATTTCGAAAAAACTAAACAAAGCGGCATCCTCGCTCCGAGTTACAGTCGTACAAATGCACCTGATAAAACGGGCTTTCTCATAAAGCTGCAGGTATTGATATTTCCATAAGTAGACTGTAAACCCTGCCGCCATTATAAGTGATTAAGCAAGGCTTTCTCGGGCCGTGGAGGCAGAGCACTCCCAAGACACAGATGAAAGAAAGCCACAGTAAAATGGCTTTTATGTCAAGCAATAGAGGTCTGGAGAAAGCCTGCATTTACGCGGTATGTGACCATTAGTCAAAAGTGAGAATATTACCCATAGTAGATTTCAACAAGAAATACCTCCTGCTCTGTCCCTCTCTACCTCACCTATTTTGGAGTCTGACACTCCATCTCTCAGAATAACACCTGCTGGCTCTTTCTTGTTATCAGTAGCAAATCACGATTCCCCTTATGGCAAATATATAAAAGGTAGGGGATCTTCAGATGTGAGTCCAAAACACATGGTTTCCTGTTGCAACCAGGCATTATGGCTGAAGCCCTGAGAGAAGTTATTTTCCACACGACAATTTTTACGACCGAGGAGTCTGTCTGAAGGAGAGAACAAGGCCATCCTGCAAGGCCTTCAAATCCTCCTAGGAAGTTCTTATGAGTTTGGAAATTGGAATTGCACGGTCATTTCAGTCGGAATAAAATGAACACACTCCTCTCCTTTTCTCTACAAACCTTTTAGTGGTAGTGCAACAAAAAGCAAGTAAAATGTGCAATAGGTGAGATGCTTAGTTACCCTTCATTCTCCTCCGAAAGTCTGAATTCCCTGTTTTCTATTGGAGAAGTGCAAATAAACACAACAGTTAGTAATAAACAATTGCTTTTCCTCCACTATATGAACATAAAACCTGTTCGCAAACACTAAAAAACCCATCCAGGCTGGTTATTGCAGCATAGTATTGCCTTTGTCACATTGAAAACGGTTCATAATCAACAATACACAAAATGCATACACAAAACTAAAATGCACAGTCAACATTCACAGTTAACACATATAATAACTATGATTCAATCCGGGTTTAAAGAAAATTCAGAGCTTCCCATATTATACCATTATGTTGGCATTTGTGTGCATTTATCTCATTCTGACAGGAGAGTCTCTGACTCTTTTTCAGTAATGAAACCATATTATCACATTTGTCAGCTCGTCCTTTCATATTCCTTTACCTGCTCATTTTACCAGGACATTAGATTAGAATCACTCTCATCACTCGCCATCTATATAAATGCAATTAGGCGACTCAGATCCCAAATGCTGTAATTATGCAAATGGATTATGCAAACATGCTAAATTCCTGGTATTATACGGATATCATTCACACAGCATGACAAACAACAAGCTCAAGCCAAGCAAATATCTTCCATCAGAATCCTACAGACAGAACGACACATACAAACTAAAAAGTCACCCTTTATTCCCTTCTTAACAATAAATGTTCTTCGATGTTTCTTCGCAGCACCAATGTATGAAGGTCTCAAACAGTAGTACAATAAAAGCATGCATATTTTATGACACACTGAAGTCTTGGAGCGTGTGAATGCAGGTGGTCGCATGATAGTGTCGTCTGTCTAACACACAGGCTGGGATCATCTGCTCGTTTTGAAGAATAAACTCATTCCAGGCTTCTCTCTTCCCTCATGTGTAATGTGTGCTCCTGGCTGGGGAACGGACTACATTACCCTGCATACAGCTGTGTCTCTCACTGCTGACACACATATTGATGAAGTGAACGGCGGGCCAACACCTGATGCTGCTGTATGCAGATGCATCATTTCATAAAACAACTTCACCTCCTGCCTTTTTATGAATGAGCCAATTATCCTCTACATCTGTGTGAGCACATAATATATAATTTACAGAACGGGGGTTTGTGAACCCTTAGGGTTTTCTGAGGGAACTGCAGAGATTTTGATAGAAATGTCAATGCTGCGTTAAATCAAACAAAAATTACAATTTTAAAAATACAAAAGGTTATTAACTATAATGACAGAAATATTTCACAAGTGAACATTCATACATTCAATTATGAAAGGTTAACATTACTTTAAATATCAGGGATAAATCAAGTAAATAATTTAGATTATAGAGGATCAGCTGACAAAAAAAAAACATGAGTATGAAAAAATTTCTGTTATGATCTCAGAACTACCGACGCATTAATAAGACATAAGACATGAGCTTTTGACAACATATGATATGAATGGCTATTCAACATTTAGCAATTTGGGTGTTTTGTTTATTTTTCACATCAAGTTAGCCAGAACGAAAAAAATGCAGTAGCAAAAGCATTGCTGTGTCTGAAATCGCACACTGTCAGAGGTACTGTATTTGATTTGTGACCGTTAAAAATGTGTGTCCCAGTATGTATGTACAGTATGAATGTAGTACTATATTAATGCAATCTGAACATACCCATCGCTGTTTATTATATCCCAAAATCCTGTTTGTGTGGTTCAGAGGGTTGGGGAGAGAATAATAAATATGGACCGTATATGTTTTATGGAGCAGTTGAAAGAATTGATCCATTTTAATCACATTTCTTTATGTAAATAAGTCATTAAATATTTCCTTGTATATCCGTAAGCTCACTTGATTGTGTTCTAGGTCCTTGAATGGGAAACAGCCTCACACAAACGCTGCTGACAGACTGGATTTCAGACACATCACACTATAGCATCTAGAAACTGGATTATAAGTGGACTTCACAATAAAATGCAATACAAATGTAGAACAAGGCCCCTTCGAGTGATTCATAAAGTCCATCACTGATTGTGTGTAAATCACGAGAGCTGTACTGCCAGAACAACTGTGTGTCAGGCAGAATAGCGGGAGGCTGTGAAAGAGAAGACCGCCTGTCCTCCTTTTGTCATTTAATTAGGCTAATTTCAGCTCAGCTGACTGGGGGGCATGGATTCACTTCATACATATGCACACATCCAAACAAATGCACGCAGACCCACTCGAACTCACACAGACATGCTGTTTAAAAGCATTTCAGCTGGTTCACATGCATATTTGCCCATAAGACATGAGATAAACAGCGATGACTGAGGAACTGCCATTAGGAGAGAATGGAGAGTGTACACATCTGTGATGGAGATCGAGAGAGGAAAGAAAATGTTCCAGCCACATCATTCCCAATTTTAAGGCCCCTTAGCAGCCCTCTGGCTGCTGTCAGACACCTCCAGGGAACAGGCAAATGTGCACACGTAAACATGTGTGTGTGTGTGTGTGTGTGCGGGAGGATAAGATTCACACTCGCTCTAGGTGTAGTGTAGAATGAGCAGTAGCTCTATTTAAACAAGCTCTATGACTGTGTGTGTGTTTGTGGGTGCATGCTTCAAACACAGTAAGGTTAAGGCCAGTTCGTTAGTTAGTGTAACCAGACTAACTGATATATTTAGACTTTCATTTCATTCTGGACAAGATGTCAGACTGGCTAAATAAGTTAAAGTCCCCCTTTTGTGGTGAACATCAAGGTATATTAATGTTGTTATGTGTCTATGTGCTGTTTTTAATGAGCTTTAAGACAAACCATGTGCAAATTCATAAGTCAACACCATTGCTGAGTATTTTCTCCAGTGCAGTGAACCAAAGATAGTCTCAAAAACACGGTTTGAAATCGCTGGTGTTTCTGACGTCACAAACCACCTTGTAACCAATCATGTAAACGTGTGATCGTCAACGAGTGGATCTCTGAGCTGCAGTGAGTGAGTGGAGGCGGGGACAATTTGAATATTCATAGAACTGCTTATACTAAATAAAGCAAGGGTGTAGAGTTACATTCAAGCTATTTTAAGGTATGAAGATTTTTGGGGGGAAAAAAGAAGGGGAAAAAACATTTAAATGAGTTTAAAGGGACACAATTATTGACAACAGGGGGACTTAAAAAAATAAGAAATGTATACCATAATTCTAGACTAATTTGAAACTAATTTGTGAAACGGTTGTACAGAAAACACTAAAACAAATTAGTGGAAATGTGTGTACGTTTGTGAGCTGACTTTTTTCCCATCCAAAAGTAAAGATAACATAACATTACAGTTCCCAAATATCTAGTTTTCTTGCTACCATGTGCCTGAATGTTATTTAAAGGTTTGGTGCAACTAACCTGGCAAACTAGTCCAGTGGTTAGTTGTTCCTCAAAAGTGACCATTGGATCAATCCGTTACCTTATAAACATGACTTAGGTGCACTGGAGGCTTGGACATTTCACAGATCCAGCAGCATCAGATATTCTGCTATTGCGGTCTAGTTTTGTGTATAATATGGATCAGACGGTCAGGGAGAGCAATGTAGGCGGTCTGCGAAAGTCTGTTGAGGTATCTATAGGATTTCCAGTAATACGCATTGACCTCTTTCATGCATAACATTTATATAATTGTTACTTGAATAGCCTGAATATGACATTTAACATATATACACTACCGTTCAAAAATTTGGGGTCAAAGGAGATTAATACTTTTAATGCAAGGATGCATTCAACAGAGAATCCTAAACATCTTTTTTCAACATTAAAGGGTTACTAAACACTAACATAACTTTTTTTAGTTAATGATCTGTAAGACTGGGGCTTTATTAATGCTTTTCATTGATTCGAGTACATTTTTTGATTTTTGTGTATAAAGTGTTTTAAGTCTACAATATATGGTGTAAAACGTCTAAATGTGCTGCCCTCTTCAGGTTGAACGGTGGCTACTGCAGTTGAATTTTCCTATTGGGTGTTGTGGTACTGCGTGACGTAAGCAGGCACCAGCTCACCACGGCCTTGCCTACAGAGAGACGCGGGTCTCAGGTGCACGCAAACTCAATAATGGAATAAATTACATATTAAAAAATGTACATAGAAAATGGTTATTTTAAATTGTAATAATATTTCACAATACTACTGCTTTTACTGTATTTTGTATCAAATAAATATAGCCTTAGTGAGCATAAAATATTTATATATAAAAAAACATACAAATCTTACCGTTATATATATATATATATATATATATATATATATATAGCCCTCTAGTTTCCCTATTTGACATTTGCCAATTCCCTGCTCATTCCCTGCTCATTCCCTGCTCATCATTTACACTTAACACTATAGCCTGAGAATGCTTTAAAATGAGAAAACAGTCTCTTTAACCACTGTACATTCACGTTAGCAGACACTTTACATTTCAGAGAATGAGATAGTGAGGAAAGAGGCTGAGGGAGCAGATCTTTTTTCCCCCCGTGTTGATCATTAGCTGCCGCCTGGAGAAATTTGGTAATAAAACCCTATCTGGTTATTTCAGCAGCGTAATTACCATGAGCTCTCCATCTTCCCTCCCCCATACACTACATAACAATTGTAATTTCAGCTTGCAGTCTACCTGCACACAGCACATCATTTAATCCGCATTACCTGAGGGAAGCAATATTTAACCATCTTTAATAACCACTATAAAAGATATAGCAGAGAGATGATACTTGCCTTCAATCTACTGATTGCAGTAACAAGACAGAGTGGAGAGTTTGAGAAGAGAGGGCTGACTTAAAGTGCCCTGAAGTGCTTTTCGAATATTACCTTTCATGCAGTGTGTAATTTAGCTGTTTGTGAATGTAAAATGTCTGCAAAGTTTAAAAAATCAAAGTGCACAACAAATCAAGTTATTAGCTGTGTCCCAATTCGGAGGTTGCATCCTTCGAAGGACTTGGACTTCAAAGGCCACACTTTCGATGGCCGCAAAGGTCGGACCGAGCATTGTAAAATGGGACGCTCTAGCCTATGAAGGAATGTTATTTTCGCCTAACTGAAACATCTGCCGTTGATGAGTGACAGTAACATCTGTACTAGACTATTTGAACTTTCTAAATATGTTAACAATATAAAGTCAACATTTGAAACGCTTTTTCATTTTTACATTTATATCATTAGATATTCAAGTAAGTTGAAACCCAATACTTACATTTAAAAAGTGTAATACTGCAATTTCTCTCAAAAAAAAATTATGTCGTCACCAGAGCACAATTAATTCTTGTGTAGAGAAGGATCTATCTGTTATATCCTTCTATGCCCGGGAAACAAAGGATGCATTTCAAGGCCTTATTCGAAGGAGCCTTTGTCGCGCAGTTGTGCCGCAATCGGCCTTCGAATTCGGCCTTCGAAAGATGCAGCCTCTGAATTGGGATGCAGCTATTGTCTCCTAAAAGAAAGAACTGATTCTGAACTGCAGAAACGAGTCGGCAACAATTCCAGTCTCACTTTCTGTTACACACTTATCAAAAAGACAGTTTTCAGCGCTGCAAATCCACTATGCATGCACTTCAAAAGGATGAGGCCTATATGGATTATTACTGCTCGTATCACTGTTTCAAGCGCTTTCGTTTACAGCACGTGCTGCAAGTAGTCTACCAATCACAACAGACTGAGCCATCTGACCAATCAGAGCGGAGCATAGGCTTTTGAAAAGGAGAGGTTTAGAGAGACTGAATCTTCAAACGAACCATTTTCAGACTCTGACTAGAGTGTTTTTTTTTTAATACATAGAAGACATCCTTTCATAGCTTTTTGGTACTTAACAGCTACCATAGATGCAACACGCATTTGAAAAAGTGAGGCGCTGGAGAGCACAATTCGTTTGAATGCAAAATGCAATTTCACCGCTAGATGGGAGAAATTCCTACACAATGTCCCTTTAAAACCACAAATAGGGGTAGTTCACTCACAAAAAAGGAACATCATGTTCACGAAGTTCACATGGTAACAACAACTGTCAAGCTTCAAAAAGGACCAAAAACATCATAAAAGTATCAACAACGTTCATATGACTCGTATCATTTTCTGAAATTATACTGTGTTTTTTTGTATTGTTTTACCCCCTTTTTGGAGCTTGACAGCTGTGGTCACTATGAATGCACTTTTATTCTGTGGATGATCTTTTGGTATTTCATTGGGGGGAAAAACAGCATGGAAAGTAGCTAACAAGATTTTATTTTAATTTTGGCTGAACTATCCATTTAACATTAACATATTCTAATTAGTGCTACTAACTAGGACTGGATGATTAATCGAAACAATAATCGAAACCGAAATTCAGAGCCTATAACCGACGTAATTTTACCATGTCCGTTATTTCGTTTTTTTAATTCTATTAATATTTCCGCCCACTGTGTGTTAATGTACTTTCCCCTTAAAACATATTACCGCGTGTGTAGTCATGCAACTCCGCCCCGTCCAGTCTGTGACATTGAAGCAACATGAGCCCCTTTCACACAGCGCGTTGATCCCTGGAAATTGCCAGAACAAACACCTTCTGTGTGAACGCAAACACGACCCGGGATTGATGCCAGGTTGGGGACATAGTATCATTGCCGTGTTCAGTCCCGGAACGCGAGCTGTGTGAACAAAAGCCATAATCAATGCCGTGTCGTAATGATGGCGCTAAGCCGGGATCGTTCGCCAGCGTGAAATGGTTCGTAATGCGCTAGTTTATGATCGAATCAGAAAAAAAAAAAAATGCACAAGCGTGGTTTCTCGAGAGAAATCGCAGCTCATAAGCAAACTATAGACGCCGCTGGGACATGTCACGTGTCTTTGCGGGTTCTGTGTGTCTGTGTGAACCCACTCTATTGATTCCAGAAAATCACTGGCAGTGTGAATGAACCAAAGTCAAACGAACCCGGGTCAAATCCCGGGCCACTTTATCCGTGTATTTTCCAGAATCTCTGTGTGAAAGGGAACTCAAACACTGAGTCAACTCAGCAACAGGAGCCACTTGTACCAAAGAAACAAGCGAAAAAAGAGAGAGACTGACAAACGCCCAGCAACAAGTGCACTCCACAAAGCAGGTTTCGATAACACAAGTATTTACAAATGCTTCACAATATGAAAAGGATTAGTTTTTGTTTTGTTTTATGCAAGTTATATTTTACTTTTAAGATGGCAATATTTACAATAATTTATTTTGTTTACAAAAATTACTATTTTCTACACTTTTAGGAAACTTTCTTTTTACATTAAAACTTAATAACTGTTTTATAAGACGTTTTTATTTCAAGCATTGTATGCTTTGTTTGATTCAATTGTTTGAAATATTTATTAAGTAAGCATTAAAAGCTATCTGTGTGTTTCCTTATTTTAGAATCACAAAGATAGGATTATGCATTCTTTCATTAAAAAAAATAACCGTGAACATATTTACAGTATAAGTCTTGCCAGTGACACATGAGAAAGATTTTTTTTTTTAAATAATCGTTCAATAATCGTAATCGAGGTAACTTGTTTGATTCAACGCGATTATAATTTTAGCCAAAATCGTCCAGCCCTACTACTAACTTTCTTTCAATGTAACACTCTGACAGTGCGGATATCCCGATAAACTGATGTAAATATATACATTAATTTTATTTCACAGAAATCAAACTTGCATAAGCAAATTGAATCCATTTTAGATGCTATGCAGGTCCATATTAACTTGCAATTTACACTTTTCACATGCATCGAAAGGTCACAATGATTATTTTTATCCTCAAATATTTTTCACACTAGTCCTTCCTGACTTGAACAGTTCTCTGTCCTTCTGTACAGATCTCGAAAATAAAATAAAAGAAACAAGAACGTTCAAACTGTCAAATATGTGAACAAACAAGTGTTTTCTATGACAAAGTCTGTTTCAGTCACTTAGTAATTTTTTGTAATAATGTTAGGAGTAATATTTCAGAATTTGATTATGTGAATATCCAGTTCATTGTTAGTGCAGTGTGCTTGCAAGACTCCGCCCTCTCACTCTTCTGATTGGCTGTGAGTTTTGATTGATATTGTCGAGTCTTGTAGTCGTGTCGCGTCTGGTGTGGACAGACAAATTGCTTGTCACTGGAATCTTATCGCATCTCGTTAGTTTGCGATGCAAGTCTCGGTATCTAAAATGTGTTTTATTGTGGTAAAGAATCAGTGATGAATGTTTTCACAGACAAAACACAACTGCACACTCGTTTCAGAGTAAACGTCACCTTGAGACTGAGAAAACCAGATGAATTTTACTTGCAGTTTCATTTACACTAGTTTGGGAAATGATACAAGAAATAAGATGTCCTGGAATGTCTGGTAACCCCAGTTCAAATCTATTTCAAATCCACTTCAATCCACAATTGTGTGAGGATCATTCATGTCATAAATATGATGGACCATCGCTGAACTAGTAACATCTACGTGTGACAATGTACAAGCTAGAAAGCTGCTAGTAGCTCTCAGCTCTTCAATAAAACACCACAGAAAATCTTTTCCTCTAAACATCTTCGAAGCAGAAAAGCCTCATTTTGTAGATTTATACAGAAAGCATTTTGTTCCCTTCAAGGACAAAATAACAATGCATGATTCTTTTTCATTGCAGACACTCTGAAGGAGAAAACTGCTGTTTGTATGAAACATTGCTTTCCATCTCCAGGCAATAGAAGGCATGAATTTATGCATCGAAACCCAAAATTATGCACCAGTATGGTAATATCTCAGACCTTTTTTTTTTTTAGTAAAAACTAGACTTATTCATGTAATAAGATTATACAGGAGGGTGTATTTTGACTGACTTTTGTCTTTACTATGCTCGATGTGTTTTCTTTTAACCATCATGTTCAGTTGAGGATGACTTATTAATGATTTGGATTTCATAAAGTTATTGGTGAAAATAATAGTAATCACAAATTTGACCTCTTATTTCCCCTTCAAAATGTTGTGTCCTCCTGATCTGATTAAATTGCAGATATAATTGAAGCTTTAACCATATGTTTAATCACAAACGAAACATTACCTTCTATCTGACTTTTACCCAAAGTACCGATGCTGCCTTTGTTAGGGAATAATTGTCATATTATAAACAACAACAACATACATTTTAAATTGATATTACAAATATAACATTTTCTATTTAATATAAAATGTGTGCATAAAAACATTTATTCTCCAAAGTGAATTACTTCAAAATTAATATGCAATGCTAATTACATATTCCCAGCTATTAACTTTTTTTTCCCGCCAGTGGTTTTATAAAAAGTTGCCAGCCAGCCCTAGCATTTTTGATCGTTTTCACAAAACTTTCATGGTGCCCAGAATTTTTTTCTTCTTTTTTTTTTGCCGTGGATATCCAAAAATACAATTTCTCTAAATAAATAAATAAAAAATAGAGCCTTTGTTTTATTCTGTCTTAATGCATTATATTCATTCATTCATCAACACTTGAATTTGGGTAAGTTTCATTAAAAAAAGCTACATTTTTAATAAAAGGCTGAGAAAATCACATTTTTGATCGAGTCCATCAACATCCCCAAAGCTTGCCCAATCATACGTTTGATGATTCTTTTACACTTGCATAAGAAAAGCTTCTATCGCTTGTTTCTGCTTCTTACTCGCCTGTGTTGTGATCCGGAGATTCTGTAGTCTTTCAGAAGATGTGCAACAGCGCCCCCTACTGCATACCAGTGAAAACATGGATTACCCAAAAAAATTCCATCAATGGCGGGGAAGCGGTATCATAAATGACGCGAAATTCTGTCAATGGCAGGTAAAGAGTTAAAAGGGTCTTGTGGTCTCTTGAACTCCTAGTATAACATTAGCATTAAATCTACCATTAAAAAAAAAAAAAAAAAAAAAAAAAAAAAGCAGGGAACATTTTGCACCTGACAACATTCCCCTTGCTGAATGCTGGAAATGTCATCATGCTTTCAACAGAACAAAAGATTCCAGCATAGTCATCATCAGTGTCATGTTATTTGCCACAGAGCTGCCAGCTTGTTAGGCAGACCAATGTGTCTCAACTCAGAGGACAGTCAAGCGGAAAATTGTCTGTGATGAATCGAGCTGATGATCGGTCTGCTGCACAACCAACATTTCCAATGATGTTGTGTGATAGGGTCAGTGTTGCCCATGCAGAGCCCCCATTTACCTTCCAAATACAAGTTACCTAGTCTTACTGAGTTTCAAGTCTTACTGTAAGTGATTATCAGTGTGGTGTTATGAAATCAATCATAACCTCTCATAAAAGTCTAATAACTTTCTTTTCTGACTGATGCCTCTCCTCTCTAAAACATTTTCTTGTTGAATATCCTGTTTCAATAAGTTAGATTACTAAGGAAAAGTAAGGCATAAGCACTTTCATGTTGGCTCTAAACCTCAGAGTGTTTAAAATTGCTTTAACAACTGGTGTGGTCTTTTTTTATTGTCATTTAACCATTTTATCCTAAGAAACAATGCTCGAGTCTTTGTATGACAACTGCTCTCAGTCGCAAATAACCCTGCCCTCATTTGGACGCCACAAAATTACACGTTATAAAGCTAATGTGTTGTTGTGAAGAAAGCATAATCAATCTTTTCCAGCGGCTAGTCTTCCTCAAAATGAGATGAACAGAAGAAGGAGGGGTGCAAATGTGAGTATTTCTTAATCTCGGGCTGATAAAAGCTTATGAGATGACCTCAGAGCTATGATTTATAGATTATCAGGAACTGCAATTACTGCAGGAGCACGGCTTTAAAATTTCCAACCTAGGGAATTAACACCGGTCTAATATGTAGGCGAGTTGATCTTGGCAAGGACAGAGAAGAGTGTGTAAATTTGGTACGGCTCAACGATCCAAGAAACTTTTTATGAAACAATTGTTATGCAGAAAGTAGTCTCAACCTCAGTCGTCCCGCCCACAGTCCATTCCCGAATCATCCGACACATATTGCTCACAAAAATAGCAATAATTTACTCAAAATCACAAGCTTAAATCAAATTGTCTGATTGTATGCACTTTATGTTGGGTTTACAGGTTTTTATCGGTCTGAACAATAAACAAAGCTCTTTTTACAACTCTTACGAGGCTGCTACAACCAGGGCTTGACTTTCATATGTAATATATACATTTTTCCATCGTAGTCTTTTTAAAAGGCATCTAAAATAATAAACTAGGTATTAACTAAGTAAATGCAGTGTTGTCAAAAATATAGATTTTTCGATACATATCGATCCTGAAATATCCAAAGCCCTTCCAATACTCATTTTCCGTAGAATATATACACAGTAACAGCGCTTTGTCTTTCTCTCATCTCTCCGACAGCAAGTGACACACAAACCCGCCTGCCCTCACTTCCGTTTGCTCTGGAGGAATATTGTTGGTGTTAGGGCATGAATCTTAGCATGGGATTGCACGAATTGCACATAATTTTACTAATTCCCGCAGATTTTGTGCTGACACCTAAAGTGCACGCACATAAAGCCGCCTCTCAGTACTAAATTGAGTTATTTCCGCTGCTTATTGCGCTTAAACAGTCAAATACACACAAAATAATGCCAACATGCTGGTCTTGGCGAGTATTCACAATAAATAGTCAGTTATATTTTAAGTGAATGTAAACAGTTGAGAAAGAAAACACATGTGTAACAGTATAATGGATCCTTGTGTCAGTTGTTAAAGTTATGAGATAATATTAAACCAATATCTATATGGCAGTTTTTCCCCATGGTATCGATGTAAAAAAAAAAAAATGTGCCCAGTGAAAATGCTAAGTGGCTAGTCACCAGTGTTGGGTAAGTTACTCAAAAAAAGTAATCCACTACAATTTACTAATTACTACTTTAAAATTGTAATTTGATTACATTACTGATTACTGCATGTAAAAAGTAATCAGATTACTAATTACAGATTACTTAGTTACTTTGAAAACCTATTAAAACTACAAGAATACACTACAAAGTGAAACTCAGTTCTTTCCGTAATTTAATATTGCAGACATCCCAGGTCTCCCGCATATTGATAGAGGCTCCCTGATTCCAACAAATTAGTTAAAATGTCCCGGAATCTAGAGCGAGCGAGCAAGAGCGGGCATGCGAGACAGAAGAGACATCAAACCGTGTAGCGGGCGCATGGCGAACAATGGATTTTCATTTAAAATAAACAAAATCCAATTAACAACTTTATAGGTTAAACAAAATCAAATATTGAACTTTAATGGCCACATTTCTGCCTGGTCCCTAAAGTGTGTGTTTGAACGCACACATACACCAAAACCTGATGAAAGCTGATGGAATTACCTGTGTTAAAGGGTTCTTCTCTGGTCATGCAGACTAGATATGTAATCTGCACTAAAACCAAGGCAATCGTATTATGAGCTAAACCCCATTATTGTAGTCCCACAGCTCTAATCTATCGCACGCTGACACACCTGAATCAGAACGAGTTTGCGAAAGAGAGGAAAGGAGCGGAGGAATATTGGTTTGCTGTTGTGTTGCTCTGAGCGCTGTTATGATTAAATATTATTAGGCTGAGTTTGTCTTTGTGACGCACGGCAGCCGTGCCTCTGACAGTGACAGCTAGGAGTGGAGACACGGCTCACGTCCTCCACAAAACACATTTCAGCATCTGCTTGAACACTCGCTCGCCGCTCAGATCCCTTAATTGTGACTTTCTCTCAAACTAATGCTGTATGAAACTTTAAGCAGGTCCCTGACAAATAAGGCATGTTTGGAAATGCTGCAAGGATGTGAAAAGAAGGGGCATGCTCTTCATGGAGGCCAGGGAGTCAGTGGCCCAGTACAGAGAAAACAGTAGATAAAACACTCATAACTCTATTCAACACTATTCAGAGGACTCTCTTTTGTCTCCATTGAGCTCATTGTGGACTCATGGCAGTCTTGAAAATAGTGATTCAGGGCTCTCAAGTCTCACGCATCGGGCGTGAGACACACGCATTTCAACCCCTTCACACGCTCACACGCCACACCTTGTATTTCTCACGCTGAGGAGTAAGGGAACTTGTCCCGCTATACAATTAATAGACGAGGCGCAGGCAAACGGAGGGAAGTTCTCTGCCGAGTTCATAGCACCTGTCTCGAGTTATACAGAGTTAAATGCTAGCAACCAGCCAATCAGAAATTAGAATTAGTTGTTTCCGGGTAAATTATGTGTTCCCGCTGCATCGTTCGTTACTAGACAACACGCGCACACACGGAGTGGAAGTTGAAAGAGCACGATCTGATGAATGCGGTTTGCGGACATCTTCATTTATTTTTTTTATTTTTTTAGCATTTTGATTTTACGATTCCTGGACGATATCTCTTGCCTGTGATCAAAGACAGTGAGAGCTGATGTTGAGGAGTATAGCCAAATTCGTGCTAAATTATTTTTGATGCATTCAAAAACTCTCCAACTGCTTTTAAAGGGGTCATCGGATGCAAAATACACTTTTATATGGTATTTGCAAATAAATGTGTCTTTGCAGTGTGTGGACACAATCACCATGCAATGAAAAAAATCCATTCACTTTTTTTTAATCCTCAAAAAGCCAAAAAGTTGTTGCTCATTATCATTTAAAGAGACATGCACCGAAACGGGTCACTGTGAACAGAGCTGTTTTTGAAGAGGTATAAAGGGTGTTGTTTTACACAACCATTGAGAAATTTTAACCAAAGTATGTTACAAACTTTACATGAAGACCCAAAAGAATCATACCAACTTGTGGAAAATGGGCATCCGTTGACCCCTGTAAAGGTAACAGTTTTGGGTCTTGACATACATGCTCAGGGCAAGTTGTTATGACACAATGTTATGTACATTGAGCACTGATGTTCCGTTGGCTTGTTTGGGGTCACATTTATTATTATTTTTCAATAAATTTGTATTTTTTAAATATAACTATTTATTTTAGTTGGATGAATTTGTCTTTTTATCAGATTTAACAATTGTTCTAATTTCCATTTGTGCTGGTCAATTATGAACAATAGGCAAAATTGAACTGCTAGCAAAAATTGAAGCGAATTTGGTTGGGTCGAGGGACCGCTGCTGCAAATATTTGGGTGGCTCCTCCCCTAAATCTCACTCTAAACTTTTGATAAAACTTGAGAGCCCTGGTGATTAATCTCTTCAAAAGTTTCATGCCTGTACAATTTATTTTTTATCCAGCAAAGGCATTAAATATATAAAAATTGACAGTAAAGAAAGACAGTTATACACAAACGTATCATGATTTCCACAAAAAAAAAATGAAAATATTCATATTTCATATTTCAAAATATGAAATATGAAGATAAATTATTTTCAACATTGATAATATAAGAAGTGTATTTTAAAATATTGTTTTTATAATATTTTAAGTATTTTAAAATATATTCAAATAGAAAACTTTCTAATAGAGATTTTAAATTGAAAAAAATGATTTTGACATAGTAAAGTCAGCCTTGCTGAGCACAAGACACTTCAGATACTAAAAAACCCTAACTTCTGAAGGCTTGTGTATGTTGGCTGCATCACATTTTCATTTGTCAGAATACAGTCATTTTGAACGGCTGACAACAGAGATGCTTTTTAGAACCAGATGGTGTAGTTACAGCATCTACCAGCAGGGGTTAATGGGGCCATGCTAACCAGCCAAACTTATTTCGTAGCCCTGGTTTAATTCCTTTGTGTTTTCTTAATTAGCTCAATCTGCCATGATACACTCTTCTAGACTAGGGATGTCAAAGATACAGCCCTTGGAGGAGTTCAATCCAGCCCACGGAATGATCAGAGGTACAAATTAAAAGTAAAATATGCTACAAAACATTCCCGTCCATTTCCATGTTCATATAGTGTTTTATTTTTAGCAACAGCAGGACAGAAACCAAAACCTCTCCTCTCATCTTAAAGCGGTAGCACTTTCTTTTAATTACGTGCAGCATTTTGGCATATCTGTGATATCATGCTAAAATTGGAACTGTGGTCCCAGTGCAAACTATTTCCAACTCTACTTTGAAGTTGGCAATCGCTTAAGTCAATAATAAAAGTTAATACGGACAATACAAAGAATAACATTATACAAGTCAACTTCATTACTTTTACCAAGTCTCCACCGAGTGATTATTAGATACATACTGGTTCAGTGCTTTAGGAGCTTGAAAAGCAGGTCTGTAATTAAACTTGCAGAGCATTTTTTAGGTCGTACTTTGTGTTAATATTCAAGTTAGATGATTTATTAAAGCTAAAGTCAGCCAGCCAAGAGCAGTGAGTGGTTTTCTTTGAGGAATGTTATTCTTTGATTAACAGTCTTTATTAGCACTTTCATATGTATATGTACTGTATCTAAAGGCCTCCGGTGAGTGAAATCAGTAAATTCTATTTGTTCTCTTCTGTTTTGCCCCAATATTGGTAATTAAAGTATTGCATGAAGTTGATCTTAAAAGTTTTAAAGCTCTAGTAGAGAAGCAAATAATAATAATAAAAACTTTTCCCCCATAAGGTGAAATTTTGTCCAATCTGACCCGGATCTCAAACGAATTAGACACTGTTCTACAGAACTGTAATCATTCTTGATTATTCAAGAGAGCCTGTAGATAGTGTGATCCACTATATCGCGCTATTAGTGCCCGGGGACGGCAGGTCACTGGTATATTCACATCAGCATCACGCATGCTTTTCACTGCCTACAATGAAAGCACACCGAAGGCTAAAGGTCCTTCCAGGAACACGGTGTTGGATTTTCAGTCGATGGTCAAGCAGTGTAAAAGCGTGGCCCGGTCTATACGCGTTCTCGTCAAATGCCCACCTCTCCATGAAACGTCCACACATCCGAGCGCCGAGCTCTATTTTGGTGTCAGCGCAACGCTCAGGATGCGCTGGAGAGAAGAAAACACGGTTGAATTGCAAGAACAGCTCTTTGCAATAGTCCTCCGTCTCTCCCCTCGATAATCCCTGTCAGCGCTGCTCTGAACGCGCAAACAACCTGCTATCCTCTATCGCAGCAGGCCCAGAGCAAAGAGAGAAGTCGGCTTCTATCACTGTCACACTTTGTCAAACCGTTTCCCAACACGGCATTCTTCAGCCCTCCTTCCATTTCTCTCTGTGTGGAAAATTATACATCATGTCAGCGTGGCTCGATACATCCACAATTAGTCTGGGTGAACCCACAGTTGTCATGTTCCTGTCATAAGTTAGAGATGCCACCAGTTTAGCGAGGCCCCTGTGCGATTAGAGATCGGGGATTAGCGCAAACAAGAACTTACAGTGTTGATCATTAATTCAGAAGCTCTGAATTTAACTTTAAGATGTCAGCGATGTGACTATACAGCAGCCTGCTGCAAAACACAGCTTAAGTTTACCGGACTGTAGTCAGACTGGTCCATTTAAATTGTGATATTGAAATTAATCGGATTCTCTATGAAGTGTGATCTGATGTATACAGAAAATGTAGAAGGTTATCCAAGAATGTGACACTCCCTGCATAGTGCATACATAAAATTAACATACAAAGTATATTAGCAATAAATTCATGTTTGTCATGACCTTCAAAACATTTCAATCTAAAATACTACATATGCAGATATAAATTGCAGCAAAATATTTGTGTCAATACAAATAAATAAAACAATTACATGTTCATATTCAAAAGTTTGGGGTCGGTACGTTTATTTATTTACTTTTTAAACAATTATCTTTTGCCTTACAACGCTGCATTAAGTTGATAAAAAATACAGTAAGAACAGTGACATTATAAACTATTATTACAGTTTCAAATAACAAATGATGAAAAGCTGAATTTTCACCATCGTTACTGCAGTCTTCAGTGTCACATGATTCTTCAGAAATTATTCTGATATGCTGATTTTCAGTTGTTCTTTTTTTGTCGAAAATGTGATTTTTTTTTCGGGATTCTTTGATCAATAGAAATATCAGAATATATTTGAAGAAAAACAATCTTGTGTAATGTAATAAATGTCTTTACTGTCACTTTAACATTATTTAAACGGCACCTATTATGCAAAATTCACTTTTACATGGTGTTTGAACATAAATGTGTGTTGGCAGTATGTGAGCAAAACCACCCTAGAATAATAAAAATCCACCCAGTGTTTTGTTTACAATCTCAATCAATCATAAGCACTGTCTCAGAACGAGCTGTTCTAAGATTCGGTTCAGTGTGACGTAGAATTGAGCAAGCCCCACCGACGGTTTGATTGACACTGTGGTTTTGGCATAGACCCCGCCCTCGGTGATCTGTTCACCATCCTCCATTGTCTCAATGACAGCCGGTGTTCTGACGATTTGTGCTGCCTTGTCGAAAATGTCTCCTAAGAAACATAACTGTTCTGTTGTGGGATGTAATAACGTACATAGTAGTTTTCACTTACTTCCGACATATGAGCCACTGAAAACGCAGTGGATGGATTTTATTTAGGAAGGAAAGGCGCCACTTAAACTTCCAAAATAAATTTATGTTTGCGTGAATCATTTTCTGACAGACTGTTTTGTGAACGAAGGTCAATTCAAAGCAGGTCTTGCTTCAAAGTTAATCCTCAAGTGTGGATCGTTGCCTATTGTTCGCGATCCAACGTCACCTCCAGCAGAAGTAAGTGTATTTTATGATTTTTGAGCAAATAGTCATTTCAGTCGATGTCAGCCAATTCAACAACAAATGCGTCTAAAGTTGTTGTCGTCATCGTAGGATGTCTATGTAATAATTTAAACCTTGTTTGTATAGTGTGTAACCACACGTTTATAAATATATTGTTTAAAGATATTGTATTAAAAACTGTTCATGTTTTCTGTAAAGACAAGACATCAAAATTGCTGTTTCATCCGTCTTGTAACCTTCCATACAACAAATAGCGTCAGACAGTTTTATGTCACGTATTATTTTTTGCAACAATTACAAATGTAAATAAATGAATACCTGTTCTATCTCCCTGCAGCATATATTTTCTTGTTCTGTAGCCATCTTCTCACATTTGCCACATAAGCACCTGTAAACCATAGGTTTGCAAGTTACGCCCTCATCCAAAGGCTGAGCGGGGATATGCAGCTCATTTACATTTAGGCTGGTACACACCAAAACAGCTCTTTTTAAAACAGGCCCCAAAAATGACATTTTCAAATGGTTATAATAAATTAATTGTGGGGTATTTTGTGCTGAAACTTCACAAATACATTCTGGGGACACCCGAGACCAATATTACATCTTGTAAAAAGGGGCATAATAGGTGCCCTTTAAAAAAAAATTATAATCATAATAATAAAAAAAATTGAACTTTTGAGTGTAGGAAACTTGCTGAAATCAGTTTGCCATCTAAGCTTTGCTCAACACCATTCTGATAGATTAGCACCAGTATAAACCAGCTTGGACCAGCATGAGAATTTATACTGGTCTCAAGTGGTCCGCTCTGACTGTCTTTGTCCCAGCTTTCAATAAAACAAAAGTGAAAAAAGGGCAAAAATCAAAAGCTAGCACACCATGATCTCAACACTTACTAACAGCTGTCTGAAAAAGTAAAATAGCTTTTGATAGACCTATCACAGATTGATGAGGAGCCAATTCAGGGGCGCTAACACATCAAATACTTTAAACAGGTCATCGTATTGGTTGGACTCCTACTTTAGCTTTGGGGTTTGGGGCTTTACCCTGTACTTTCCGCTGTGCCTACATAAAAGAACACTTCAGGTACGGCTTGTCTCCTCAAAGAAAAGCTCTGGACAGCATACAAAATTGACCAAGGCTGCTAGCAGCAGCTCAGGGACTGTTAATAAGCACCACAATGCTCACGGGGTGTTTGATCGTTCTTTCTTCAGAATGATATCAGCAAAAACACAAAGACAAAAACTGCCTGAGTAAGTAGATAAACAACCAATCACCAGCAGCGAGGCTGACCTCATTTCCCCCCCATATTATTTCTTAATCAATGTCAGTCCAGAGGAAAATCAAGGAGAATAAACCCAAAGCCACAGAACAAACCTTAGCTTTGCAATCGTTAACCTTCAGATGAGTTTAAAGTCAACATGAAACTGTATTAGCAACCAATAATGAGAAGCGAGATTTTCATTAAGACAAACATTGGGATTTATGTATATTCATGCTCAGAGCAGCATGTCTGTGTGTCTATTAGCAGTAGAAAGTACATGCACTGCAGCAACAGCATAGCAGATCTAATCTGCCAAGACCATATACATTAAAATAGCCATTTTCAATAACATGCTAAAACTATTTTGAGAGTTGATTGAAATAATCATTATCAAGATGCATTATTCAGATAGTTTAGAATTAACAAGACTGTTACCTGTTAACTTCCCTGTTATGTATGACTGACTCACACTCATTTTAGTAGTTTATGTTATAATTCAATGAATGGAATTCAAATACATAAATCCTAAATTATTTAAGACTAAATATCTTTAACAATGAATGTATCAGAATAGAGACAGATTGTAAAACTTAAGAGGGTGGCATGAACATATGATAAAAAATCATTCTGAAAGTGATTTCAGAGGCAGAACAAGTAACATTTTGAAAGATTATAAAGAAAACCTTCTTCTTTACAATACACCAGGAACATGTATTAAGGATTTAAATAGGGAATATTTTGAATAAACTTTCCCCATCACAGAATCTTCAGGGAAGTGAGAAGCAATATCTGTTTGTACACACTGGGCCATTCACACTCATTCAGCTGATCAATGCTGACAGCAAACACCAGTCTGCATCTCTGAAATGTGTGTGCTGCTCCAAGTGTGTGCTGGCAGGCTTTCACAGACAGCAAACAAAAATGGGACGTGACGTCACAAAGTCCGTTCCACAATTCCAGTCTAACTGGATCATGAACAAACCTTGAACCTGGTGCATCTTGATCCGTCACAAGACAAGACTGAAACATTGACGTCAAGTTGGGTGCACCGGGTCAAGTGTGCACTAAAACAAATGACATCTGAGAGCTATCAAAGAGGAGATTTTAAGTGAATAATAAGTTAAAGGGATGATTCATCCACACATTTAAATTCTGTCATCATTTACTCACCAAGATGTCATTCTAAGCTTCTGTGTTCCATACAGGTTTACTTCATTCAGGGTTTGATCACTGTCAGAAAAGATGTGCCCTTAGGGGTCCAACAGCTGGTCACTGGGGCAGTACCCTTAAAGTGACGTCTTTGTGACACATCTTATTTGCCTATGTTTAAATTATGACAGAGTTTTCATTTTTGAAGTATCTCTTTAAATCACAAAGATATACAATTATGTTATCAATTATGAATCAGTAAATGATGATGAAATGTGTTTTTCCCCTATATTTATTTTATGATTACGATTAACAAAACAGCGGTGAAAAAGCGCTTGCGATATGAATGCCTTTAATGAAAGACTATTAATATAAATTATGCCTTTGTTTTACTTTTATATAAAACAATTATGATTTATTTATATTATCCAAAAATTACTCTAGCATCAAAAAATTTATATGAATGTCTTTAAAAAAACAATCATGACAATAATAGTAATCATGGCGATACATATTGTGTTCTGTTGTTGCTGCATGAATTGTGTATGATATTGAAAACAAACTCTATATCATGAGCTCAAAAACAAATGCTAATAATTCAAAGTCAACGGGAAAATGACATCTGTTTCATGATAAATAATTTGAGTCTGTGTGAAGGTATGGAACATATGGTGTGCTTCAAATCTCAGGGGATGAAGGGAATTGTGGGTATGTACAGTGATGAGTGGCACTGTTAGCTGGTGCAAAACTCACATACTGTACATACCGCACCAGTATGAAAGTTTACTTTGAATTAGTGCATCTAGCTGTCCATCTATTTACATCTGGAGACAGACAAAGTCCCACCAACACAATTCATTCCTTTATCTAATTTAAATAGAGATAAAAACAATAAGAGACAAAGTCAAACATGAGACGATGTGATAGGTAAACACAGTGTTAACAAGTTTCGTCAGTGTAGCAACATGGTCTCCCCTGGCAACAGAGGAACCGGTGATAACAGAGCCAATGGTTTTACAGCTGACAAGAGCATCAAAGAGGCTGGAACAGCGGGTCCTGAGGGGCCATTGCTCTCTCTCTCTCTCTCTCTCTCTCTCTCTCTCTCTCTCTCTCTCTCTCTCTCTCTCTCTCTCTCTCTCTCTCTCTCTCTCTCTCTCTCTCTCTCTCTCTCTCTCTCTCTCTCTCTCTCTCTCTCTCTCTCTCTCTCTACACACACACAAACAACTATACATTATATTGCCCTCATTGCAAGAGTGATCCAGGAAAACTAGGACACACAGGAAATCTGCACTTGAGAAATTGTTTTTATTGCCGAATCTGATTTTTGAACTGCAGTTGCTTGTAAAGATCTGCGCCTGAAGATGTGACTTCTGTCAGCACCACTATCGTCAAATACAATTAGCATACAGTTTGGATTGGCGGTATGATTCCGTTCCGGGCGAGAACTCCTTGCGCATCCATGCAGCCTATGGATAAGAGCTGGAATAATTAGTATTTCTGTTAGCTGGAAAAGTAAAAATGTTGGTGCTAATTCTGAGACTGAGAGTGTATTGTGTCACTATCTGACAGGCCTACATTTATGTCTGTAAATAAATCTTGAGAAAATCTCTGTTAGAATAAAATAAGCAGATAAAAATATGAGACTGTCTAAATCAATGTTTCTATTTTACTACTGGTAATTTAAATGTTAACTATTATAATTTTGCTATCTAATCTATTATTATTATTATTATTATTATAAAATTTACATTTTCCTTTGTGTAACTGTTTTATAATAATATAATTATAATAATGAATTATTATTATATTATTATCTAGATTGCTAATGAATTTGGATACAATTATACAAATAGTGCAAAACACCATACATTATTATTATTACTACTACCAATGTTTTGCAACATTTTTGTATATTTGTATGTAAATGTAAGACAAATACATCTAAATATCAATTTTTAATTAAATATGTTATGGCAATAAAGCACATTAGCCCTGCCAAGAGAAAGAAAACACATCAATTATTTCTCTTAGATGTACAATGAGATTAAAGTCAAAGCAAACGGAGAGATTAGATAAAGAGAAATATATCTGAGACTTGAATTAAATGTATCTGAAAACTCTAGGCCTCCTGAGTTATGGAAATCCAAATTTTGAGCAACAAAGCTGTCACTGAGTTTGAAGCACTAGAATAACATGTATCCGTTTTGATGATTGCCACATACACTTAGTTTTCTTTTAGCTTATTTAAGTAGTGACAAAAGTCACAATACAGCAGCCTTCTTGTCTAGTGTAAGTCATGCAAGCAGCAAGAGTGCACTAATAGAGTTGAAAATTATGTTGTTTTCTCCATCTCTCTAATTATTGTAGTCCAACCAGTGCCACTCAAAATATTGTGACAGTGTGAAGAAAAAAAAATACTGTTTAATGTTATGTTTTAGTATTATTTTTCTTTATTAATTTTCATAATATTTTCATAATGTATTTTGTGAAGTCAGAGTATGTTGTAAATGTGTGCTGAGCAGAGAAATGGGATGAGCTATATTTTGCATACAAGTATGTGTGCAGTGCAACACTCAACTGATGATGATACTTCAAATGTGTACAGTTGGCATGTTCTTTACAAGGAAATGAATGTTTCAATTGATGTAAATGTACCACTAATGTATACACAGAGGGAAATTGAATTGAACCATGTGTAAGCATGAGGTATACGTTCCATTTTAAACATAATCAACATGTTTTTCTACCTTACAATGAAGCTGTAAGTCCCAGAGTGGTGTATATAAGCTCAATCCTTACTGTACTGACTCAGAGAAACATAAAGGCATGACGGGGTGAGGGAGGAGAAACACAGAGAAGCCATTACAGCTGGCATGATGGGGTGAGGGAACAGAGAAATGGGGATCAGGGAAATCTGGAATGAAGACCACCTCTCATGTAACCTTATTCTTCTATGCCTGTTTCTCTCTGTCTGACACATGTAATAATGAATAGAAATCTCTTGGCAAAAGTAACTGGTGTAGCTTCCGTGATTCAACCATAACTGGGGAAAGCATGATTTTCAAATCTTCACAGTGTTTAGAATGACTGGAGATGCTTTGGGACAGCAAAAACAAGCAGATGATCTGCTAGAGAAGCATGAGTGGTGACTAGGCATTAAAGGATGTGCTGGGGATAATGGTAAAGACAATCATGAAATCATAAAATGATGAGATATATATATATACGCATGATGTCACACATTCCCAAAGCGTTTTCATCTATCTTTCATGCCTGAATAAAGAAACATCATCTGCTGGTGTTTGGGAAATCTTACTGAGGGCCACAGTCCAGCCCGCTCTACTTTCTTCAGTGTCCAATCAGCTGTACGCGGGCGTCTGTCTGTTGGGACATCTCCTGATATGGTCTGATTGTTAGGTACAGGCCATCTTTGCGTCTACATCAGCCCATCTCTCATCAGTTTGGCAGGAGTGCTGATGTAGCATCCGTAAGCAGAAAGCACTGAGGCTCTCTCGTCCTTTACACAAAACAAAAACAGCGGCCAGGAACAACAACGACTACTGCAATCACACAAGGACTCTCTAAATCGCTGTAAATCAAAATAAGTTGATAGCTTTTGTTTCATTTTCAATTTTTGGTTCATATAAAATAAAAATAAAAACGTGCACGTTTCATTTAAACTAAGAGCTTTATGTAATATAACAGGCCATATGGGTAAATGCACTGTTAAAAAAAAAGAGGCTGATGAATTTATAAATCACAGAGTATACTGTACTGTAGACATGAGCTATTTTATACATTTTCTGGCCATTGAACCCATAGGCATGCTGGGAAAGATCTTCTTTTATGGTTTTCTGAGAATACATATATGTTCAAGGCAATCTTGTGTTCTTTCCTACAGTCAATTAAATTCCATATTAAATAATGAATGGGCGGACAGGTGGACAAACGGATGGATTTGTGAAAAAAAATGTAAGGATGGATTTGAGAATAAATTGATAAATAGGTGGATTTGTGAATAAATGGATCAACGGATGCATAGATAGTTAGATTTGTGGATGGATGGATTTGTGAATAAATTGATGAATGAGTGGATTTGTGAATAAATGGATCAATAGATGGATGGAAAGTTAGATTTATGGATGGATGGGTGAAAAGTTAGATTTATAGATGGATGGATGGATGGATGGATGGATGGACGTACAAATCTCACAATTAATTTGGATCACAATGTACTGCCCAAAATGCCACTGTGACCAAGTGCCAAAGATTTTTTTTTAAACACCATTATTGTGTTCTTATGATGAATCATTGCTTTCTCTTCAGATTACTCAGGTACTGATGCCCACTTACTAAGTTTCTATGAAGCAATGCATCATTTTTGGTGCTGTAGAGAAAGAAATCAGCTGGAGTGTCTGAAGCAGTCTGTGAATGTAGAATATGAAGAATAAATTCAGAAAAATGAGTCCGGCACAAGTGTTATATTGTGTCTCATTGTAGCCAGTTAAAAAAAAAAAAAAAAAAAAAACTTTGACAGAGGAAAAGCAAGACAAATATCCATGGCAAATCCCGAAAGACAAGAACATCAAAACCTCTTTTCTTCATCTCTCTGTCAGCAGTACAGTGAATCAGTCCATTCTCTTTCTCTTCCTGTTTCAGAGAACCACAGGGGAACCATGACACATGCATGAGGCTTAGCCCTTATACTCCGAGAGAGCAGGGTTAGAAACAACACACACACACACACACACACACACACACACACACACACACACACACACACACACACACACACACACACACACACACACACACACACACACACACACACACACGCACACACAAACGCACACATACACACACACACACACACAGAACATCAAGCTCACACAACATTTCATCCAACTGGAAATTGCCACTGGAGAGAAGACATATGTTATAGGACGGGGGGCTGTGTACGGGGGTGTATGGGTTATCTTGAACCTCTTGGAGAAAATAAACCAGATCCACATAGAGACAGCCAGAAATGACTGACATCCCACTCATCTGGAAGAAGAGAAATGTGTGTGTTACCAGCGCGGTGTGTCCAGTCTGCAATGCCTCCACGGGTATTGGGAAAGTGTACTGCATAGTGTTGGTTTGTGTTTAGGGTTGGGCAATATTTCAAATATTCATATATTCAATTAATATATTTGCAATGATGTCAATAGCAAAACTGCAGATGGAGTAAGTTTCGTAAGTTTGATTCATTCATGTGAGTCAGTTCAAACTGTCAGCTTAAATTATTTACTTGTGTATTAAAAACAAAGTTCCATTGACGTATTTTTCATGTATTAGTATGTTTTTATATTACTGAACATAAATAAAAATTGTATTAGCGTTAGTTTAGTGAAAAACAATGTCCCTTTTATTAATATCTCATTATTTTAACAAGATGTTCACTGTATTATGAATCATTTCTCAGTGAAATAGAATATTCAGTATGGGAAGAAATGTAGGTCAATACTTGATTAACAATTTTCCTTTAAAGAAGTATCATAAAAAAATATATATTTTAAGAAATGTCAGAGCCTACACAAAAATTTAGATATCTAATATTGTTAGAAGGATGAAAAATATATAATATTATGTAGCACTAGATGTTACAAAATTTAGTAGTTTATATATATATATATATTACCTATCACTAGTTGGTGTTCTCGTTCTCTTTAAAGACTGACAGGCACTGTGATTTTGTTTGTATGTTATTTCCTTCCTATTTATTCCCAGCCGTGTCAAAACAAAAGAAAAATCCACCTCAACGACAAAGAAATTCAGAGAATCAGAGGTATCACAGGAACTAGATTTTTTCCCTTCTTTAGCCGTCTATAAATGGCTTGCATTTTAATCCTTTTAATTATGGATTCCTGCTACAATTACCTCAAATTGAATTACTGCACAAACCTCAGAAGAATACATTACAGAAATCAAGAGAACGAATCTTCAGCCTAATGGAGAACAACTCTGCCAAGGATTTAACCTCCCTATCCCAATCTGTCCTGTTCCAAGTTGTGGTCCAAACACAAGTGGTACTGAAATATTTAGACAGACTAAAAGCTTGTACGGAGTCTCTGTAGCCAAACAGGACCACACACACGCGCTCGTATTCACACACACGCAGTTCCTCTTATCCTCTGAAACGCCACTCTTCCACAGGGGGTGACTTGCCCGGCAGGCATGCGACTTGTTAAATAATGGGGGGTAAAATGGTGAAGGGGCCCAGGGAGGAACTCTGAGGCACTCCCCTCGTAAAAGGCCACATTTGCGTGTGGGGAACGAGGGGGAAGTCTCTGGTGCATGTTAGCAGCTGGCTGCCAAGGTCAAAATGGCATCCCACTTCCTCCGCTGCATTTCCCAAGTTCTCTGGAGAGAATCCATCGAGCCATGAGAGACAGTGAGAGTCTTGTGCTAATCTCCTCAAACCGCCGCTGACCTATCTCTCCCTCCCTCCCCATCTCAGCTGCTCTGTGCCGCGCTAAATGAGCTGCGTTTTAACATGAAAAATGAAGTAATTACTTGACGTATCAAAGTGGTTAATTGCGTTGCTGGATGTGGGTCGCTTGCCTAAAAGGATGAGGTTGAGGGGGTGAATGTAAAGGGATGACAGACAAAGATAGAGAGAGGAACTCAGAGGGAGAGAGAGAAGTGCAGATGTGAGGGGACAAAGTGGCATTATGACAGGATTAGAACGGGTCTCCAAATCGACCACAGCCTCTGGATGTGAAAAACTAGTACATTCTCACTCCTCGCAAACGCTTCCTAATATCACTAACAACTTTAGTCAACATTGCAGGCATTAATCAACACTCTTTTGTGTGCGAAAACCTAAATAATTTGAATCTTTTCTAATTCTAAAAGATAAAACTAGTTATTAATGGTCACCCATGAACATAATCTGCACTGGCAGAAAGTGTACTACACATTATTTTTTTTTTAAATAGATTGGCTAATTTTGTTATGTTTCCAGGTACTGATAGGTTGGGATATGAAAAGAGGTCAATTCAGAACCAGTTCTGTTTTTAAAATCAATTAAACAATTTTTGGCATTCAATGCTTCTTGTAAAGTATTAAGAATTGCAAGTGGAATTGTAATCCGAATAACAACTATTAAATTCATTGTGGTAGTCCGCTAAATACACTATAGAATTAAGTTTTGAAGTTAATAAATCATCTCTGATGTATTTTACATTTTACAAGAAAATACTACTTCAGTATTTCCATTTCACAATTTCACATTTAATAGGCCTATGTTTCTTGCCAATTTCTTTGTAATTATTTGTGAATTATAAATTCCATCAGGGCTTGCTAATGGAGTATTGCATACTTTATGTAAATCACTGTTGTATTTACCTTCCTAACTTAAAACCATATAAAATTATTTTGTCCACCAGCAAGCCGTCATTTTTGGCATTATTTGATTGAGATGGTTGAGATGGGTGTTTAATAAGACAGTAGAGAGGCCACGATCTGCATACACAGAACATATTTAACTATGGTTAAAAACGCGCCAGTAATTAGTGGTAAATGGCTGAGCGTTAACAAGGGCCGGTGCTTTGACACTTCTAATTGTGTTTGTTTAAAGATCTACACTCAAGGTCCCTGGGAAATTCATTAGATAAAGACAACCACAGTATCCTACGAGTGTCAAGGGTTTGTACAAAGAACTCAGAACTCTACAGAGCTAGTTAATTAGATAATTCTCCCCTTCATCTAATGTCCACCACTACAAGAGTCTGGAGATTAAACCACCCCGCGAGCAGATCCTCAAGAACTGAAGCAGCTTCCAGCTCCCATCGGCCCACCTGCTTTTATTCCCATCGTACGGAAAATGACAAGCCCTGTGCGTGATGATTGACAGCTCATTGATCTCCTCTCCCGTCCACTGTGTCGACCGTTTCCGGAGACAAAAAGGCATGGAAAACCTTTTCTTTGGCGATGACAGATTATACGCTCTACGATGGAGTTGCTGAATACCCTGTGGAGGCGACGTCGGGGAAAATATCAAGTAGCTTTTTAATTCAGTGAGAGAAATGTTAAACAGGACGTGTAGCGGATGGCCAATCAAACCTGACACGTCTAAAGCCCAGGATGTAAACAACAGAAATCACAAATTCCACCTTGACAGCTGATGCCAGACACCTTTCATCATAGAAAACACCAACGCACATATTAACAACTCATCTGTTAAGAGGGACGACATCGTTTCCTGCACTGAAATTCAGGAGTTTTTTTAGTTGTCACTGAGTTTTTTTATGAATCAATTAAACCAATTTCCGAATCTGAATGAATCAATCACAGGAGTCATCGGTCTGAATCTGAGGATGCATTGGCTTGGATTCAACTCTCTGGCTCAGAAAAACGAAAGTTATAAAGTCCATCTCGGAATGAGTGAAAACCACTACTGTGTTGTATACCTTTAGTAACACAATGCAAATTTGTAAGATTAGTGAACTTGACCTGTTAATTCTCACCCCCCTTTTTTAGCATAGATCTGACCTCAAATTGTTATATTGGTGTCTTTTTAAAGTAGACACTAAGCAGATTGTTGCAGAAGTGGAACAAAAAAATTGTGGAAAAAAAGTTATAGAAGTTAAGTTTACTATAAAGCAAATCCCTGCTGAAAAATCCAGCAAAAACCAGCATTAATTCCATGCTGGTCCAGGCTGGTTTATGATGGTTAGTGCTGGTATAGTGCTGATCTAGAAAGGTCAGTTATTTGTATGCGAGCAGTGTTTTGGTGACAATCATTGTTTTTGCTTACATATTTCTATTTTTAACATTAATGATGTAAAGGAAAAACAACATAAGATTAACACATGATTTATTAAAATATATTATTATAACTTTGTATTTTTTTCCCTCTGTTGACAGAAGAACTGAAAATGAATTGATTTAGTTGTGATTATATTATTAATCAATGTCATCTGAAGTTTTAAACAAAGTAAAAAGAAAATCAAACTTGTGAAACGTTTCAAAGGTTTAAAGCACAAAAACCTTTAGAGATATGAAAACAAAGAAAAGCACCAGATAACAACATAATCATAAGAAGTTTGTTCAATAACATAGTTTATGAGAAGAGCTCTTGCTGAGAAAGAGCTATTGATAAAGAAAGCTCAAAATTGAAAGTTGCTGTTTTTAAAGACGTTAATGGTGTTTTTGGAACTCTCATTTCAAAATCCAGCTGTCAGTCACTGATCCCAAAAAGTGGACATAGTAAAAGGTAAGTCATTGCAGTCAGGAGCATGAATTGCAGTCAATAGTGATATATTGCACTTTCAACTATTTCTGAAAAATAAATCATTCGACCAAAATCAAGGGGGAAGTGCCCAACTAAAAGTCACATTGCGAAGCACTAATCACCATAATAGTGACTTTAAACAAACTTCGACAACTTTTGACACATATGCAAGTTTTGTTGTGGTCTTGGTGGAATCATAAGAGCCAAAAAAACACACTCTCATGCTGGGAACCAGCAAAACAGCATCCTATGCTGGGAACCAGCATGCAAAACATACCTTAGTCTGTTGACAAGCAATGCTGGATTTTTCAGCAGGGCTGAACTAAAAAATATATTTTTATGCGAAATTTCGATTTTACAAAATAATTTGGACTCTGAAATTGCTATAAAAACAAAGCCACCTTTCTAAACTAGATGTGTTCCAAATTTGAAGTTGATACCACAAAAAATTTGACTAAAATCAGAATCCTATCAGTAATACTGTAGGATGACTGGGATGTGACATTTGGGGTGTGAAGCTGCTGAATACAGAGAAAAACATTTGAAAAATTGCAAATACAAGGAAAATATCTTACCTGTTGATGCAGTCATAGAAGATACAGCACATGTAAGAGAACACAAACAGGAAATTGTATTAATTTTAAGGCATTTTCTTTCGTACACTATCTTCATTTAAGGCCTTGTCCACACTAATACATTTTCATTTGTATATTTTTCTCTCCGTTTTCACGTTGTAGTGTGGACTATAAAAAACTAGGGGATTAAAAACTATGATGTAAGTTTAGTCATTTGATGCATATTGAACCCATTTATATTCATGTATATACCAGTGCCTGTTATTTGGTATTCACTTTCACACAGTTGCTAAAATATGTTACTTTGCACACTCTTCATATTACAGTCTCGCATTTGCTGTCCTGCGGCAAAACATGACATCAGTTGCATTTTAGACCAAACATATAATGGTGAGTGAGTGTGACCTGAACGCATCAATGAATGGTGAGATATTTTGCTAAATAAAATGATTCTGCCAGAAGAATTGTGTGATAACTTGATTATGTCTTGCTCTGTCTGTAAGGTGAATTTAGCGTTTTCCGCCATTTCAGTGTGGATGAGAAACTTTTGGAAAATGCTAATGGGACGGAGAGCGTTTTAAAACGAAAACAGATGAGAGTGCCACTGGCATATGATTTCTGCCACTTTTCATTGTCTGCAACATTCAGAACAGATATTTCAGCTGACGTGCAGTCGACTGATCTGGTGACGCCTCTCAGACATCTCATACTGTGTGTGTTATCACCTCAACTGGTATTAGCATGTGCTAAACATATTTCTGGAGCCTGCTGCTTGGCTCATGCAATAATTAGGTGTGGCGCTCATCCGTAGCTGAAAGGCGAAAATGAATTTGTCTGTTTGTGTTGGGTAAACCTGGCAACATCTGCATGCAGAGTGTTATGACAGACACCTCATATGCTCCACACAGGACTGCTGCTAACAGATTAGCAGGGTAGGATGTTATTACAGGACGTTACCTCAGAATAAATGTAGAAATTAGAGAAATGATACTGCTCAAAGCTTGCAAATATCAACTTTGTCCCAGGTGTTTCACCTAAAATTGCGTAGAAAACACAATAAAAGACACAATAGCAAGTTAATTACATTTACACTTAGCAGACACTTTCATCTAAAATGACTTATGAAATGAGGAACATCACAAAAAAAAATATCATACAAGAGCCACAATAATCACAGTACAGCAAAACAATTATTGAACTCTAATTAGAGTATTTTTAGGTTAGGGTTAGCAAATTAAGTTGACGTAGTTGGAAAGTCACTTATAGTCAGTAGAAAGTCTGTTAGGGGAGCAGCAAAATAGAAGTATAAACCGATATTAAGCAGTCTACTAATACTTTAATGACTGCTAGTTGACATATAGTTGCAAAGTTACTTATAGTTAGAATGCCTAATATTGAAATAAAATGATGCCAATAATACAAATTGAGATCAATTGGAAAGCAAATGGACACTCTTGCTTCACATATTTTTCCTCCTTAGAAAAAACACGCCAATGATCACACGTCGTCTCAGAAGATTAATTTCCAACTGTGCGCAAATCAGCCAAGATACCAAGTCTGCAATCACAAATCAGAGATCTCAATATAAAACTTAAATACGAACATTTCTCATTACGTTTTTCCAGAATCAGTCTGAACTACAGTATCCACATTCATTTTATTGCTCTATACACTTAATGAAGAGAAACATTGAGATTATGTTGACACTTTAATGACACAATTATGAAAACTGGAGAGAAAAAAATCACAAAACATAAATGAGGAATTTGGTTTTCTCAACTCATACTTCTAAACACCAATTGGATTACATGGAGAGCACTGAGACTTTAGTTAGATTTCTTTTGTAATCCCAGTCTCCTCCAATGCCTCAAATTGTGTTCATATTTGACAACACATGAACGTCTGTGATCAAATGTGAAATATCTCAAAAAATTTTGCATCTAGTGCACAGCTTGTACAGGATTTACTTGCATTGAGATGCTTATAATGAGGCTCAGATCATAAAACATGGCAGTACAGACACAAATTATGGTACATCAACACAACGGGACTAAAAATAAGCATATCAGTATTGCCATACTGTATAGAATGTGAATATACTTCTACAGTACGTCAACAAGACTCATGTGTGTCTATTTTTATTTCTCTTTAAAAAAATCAGGAAATTGTGTTTAGAAAACATTATCGATCAGAAGTTTTGGGTCAGTACATTTTAAACATTAAGAAATTAATACTTTTATTCAGTAAGGATGTCTTATATTGATCAAAAGCGTTTTAATTTTTTTTTAAATATATTTCTGTTTTAAATAAAGGCTGGATTAATGGCTGCTGCAATTTCAGCTTTGGCATCACATGAATAAATTACATCTTGAAATATATTAAAATAAAATAAAAATAAAACTATTATTTTAAATTATAATTATATTTCACAATATTAATGTTTTACTGTATTGTTGATCACATAAATCCAGCCTTGGTGTGAGTAAGAGACTTTTCATGTGTGTTTTAAACTGGTTGGTATTGAGCAGATCTTATTCTTAAGCCTGTAGTATAGGAAGTCAGTCTTCTTTTAAAGAAAGTGAGTGCTAAGAATCAAGTCCACAGGCAACACCGATTTACCTTCTGTCATCACTGCTCACTGACTTTAGGCGTTAGTTTGAGGTGAGCATCAAAGTGTCTGGTTCATTTTCATTCCCTCGCCAGCAGTTTCCTGTGTTTCTGCATGCTGTGTGAATGTAAGAGGTTAGGCTGTTTGTGCGAAAGAGTCATCATGCGGGGCGCCGTGGGGTGGAAGAGTTTAATAAAGATCAGACTCATTTACATCCTCAGAAGAAAGCTGAGAGATCACAGCACACACCACAGTTCCGATGAAACAGCCACCTGAACTCACCGCTAAATGTGCACCAGCATATCCACTTTCACAGGTGTGTATAAGTCACTTTGGGTGTTGGCGCTGTAGTATATGGGTTAAAGATCATGGGCTGGTCACTGAAAGATTGTGTGTTAGAGTTGTCTCTATTGTCTCCTTAAGCAACTTTCATAGATAGATTTTTAATGGAGTGTTTTATTGAGAATCAACTTTTGTTTCTCCTAAAATTCCTTTAGGAAGAGAATTAAAACACACACATGAGAATTAATGAATTTGAATTTGAATTTGAATTTGATATTGAGATACAGTATCTCACAAAAGGGAGTATGCCCCTCACATTTCAGCAAACATTTTAGTATTTCTTCTCAAGGGACAATACTCTAGAAATGAAACTTCTAGTAGTCAATGTGCTGCTTGTATAGCAGTATATATTTACTGAAAATAACTCAACATACAGCCATTATTGTCAAAATAGCTAGCAACAAAGGTACACACTAAGCGATAATAGCTGTACTTCGTTTAACCATGTGAAGCTACATGTCTTATTCATCATGTTCATGTTTTGTTTTTGTCACTTTAGATTGCAGACTTTGGTATCTTGGTAAATTTGAGCACAGTTTAAGACTAGCATCTGGAATGTGAGATTACTGGTGTCTTTTTTTCAGAAGAAACATCTGATAAGCAGGAGACAAAAGTCTCAATTTGTTCTCCATTCAATCTCGTTTCTGTCTTCTGTAAACAGTTAAAGAGATCTCAATAAGACATGAAACCCCAGGATGTTCCTAAGGGGTTTGTCCCTGTACAATAAATTGTTGTGAACAAAAGTGACGGTTAAATGACTACTCAATTAGGGTTAGTTCACCTATTGTGCTTTCACTGTTTAGTGACTCATACTAGTCTTCACATCAATTTTGGTCTTCTCCAGAACAAATATATCCCAAATGTTTTTTTTGTTGTTGTTTTTTTAGTCATTTGTTCCCTTATACACATGGTTTGAAACTCAGGGTCACTGTCCTGCAGAGTCTAGCTAAATAAGCTCATGCAAAATAAACGTGACTGCAGACGACAGAAAAACATACGGAGAGCATCAGCTTTCGTTTTCTGCTCTGACAGACGCAAGATCAGCCGAACACTGTGAAATCAGAAATGGTAAGAGAATGTTGTGCTTGGTACATTTTTCATACAATGGCAGTGCATAGTTTATAGTAGATCAATCTCCAAAAAGAACCAAAAAACACCATGAAGAATAGAGTAGACTCATGGGCTACATTAAGTTTTCCATAGACAGAGTAGTATAGAGAAGAAAAATCGTCACTCTGAAAATGAACCCAGAACATGAATGGAAGTTTCTCATTTTGTTTTATACAAAAGGTAAGGGGGAATAACAACTTTGTTTTGGGATGTGAACTTTTTTTTTGTTGATTACATTATAAACCAAATACACATGATTTCCATTACACGAGAGTAGATGTTAAAACTTCATGCTGATTTGTACTCGGCTTTCGCCAAGATAAGCGCCAACTAAGACATAGCTTTACAGTAACCTATGCTTCTACCTCCATTTACGCTTCTTTCCATATGGTGATGTAAATCTCCTTCTGTCTAGTGATAACACGCGTCAGCACACACAACGGCTGCAACCACAGTGCGGTCCCCCCATGACAACCGTCTGGATTGAGCGGAGTAGGGAACATCTCTAGGGTCTTCAAGTGGACACCTTCCATCCTCAGTGTTTCGTCGACTAGCCCACGACACCTCAAGAGGGCTCGACAGTGACTCTGGCATCCCAGATTCACCCCCCTCCGTCCCCCACTCAACTCAGCCCAGCTTACTGACCTCTACATCCCTCCTGCTGCTGAGACCTAACCACAATCTCACAATCTCTCCGCAACCCAACCATACGCGCCAACCCGTTTGACTAAGGCTGTCGAGCCCCACTGGTGCGTTAATATGCAGTTTCAGTGGCAACGGTTCCGTATGGCATACCACCTACCACAAAACACAATATCTGCCCAACCACCCGTCATTCACGCAATATACACAGGAACGTAATGACTGTAAATACTATACAACCTATACAAATAAACCAACAGTTGCTGCTGAGACCTAACCACAATCTCGCAATCTCTCCGCAACCCAACCATACGCGTCAACCTGTTTGACTAAGGCTGTCGAGCCCCACTGGTGCGTTAATATTAAGTTTCAGTGGCAACGGTTCCGTATGGCATACAACCTACCGCAAAACACAATATCTGCCCAGACACCCGTCATTCACGCAATATACACAGGAACGTAATGACTGTAAATACTATACAACCTATACAAATAAACCAACAGACTCTTCAAGTTTTCAAGAAACCGTAGCATGGCGGCCTGTACACAGCCAGCTAGAATCTTTCCGTCTCAACCACAGCCAGTTGCTGCTCCTTTCTGCTGCTTCAGATAAGTTCTTTACTGTGCGACGCAACTCTTGGCCACTGAATCCGACGTCTCTGAGGAACCGGGTTGTAGAGTGTGCCACAAAACCTCGACAACCCACTTCCACTGGACAAACCTGGACTCTCCATCCTCGCTGTTCTGCTTCAGTGGCCAGATGAGCATACCGCAGTTTCTTCCTCTCATATGCCTCATCTACCGCATCCTCCCATGGCACTGTTAACTCTATCAGTTGAACAATGCGTGCTGATCCAGACCACAAAACAATATCTTGTCGTAGGTTAGTGGTGGCAATCTCAGGTGGAAAAATAAGCCGTTGATCAAGATCAGCCAGCATCTTCCAGTCCCTAGCAGCTTCCAGTTGTCCTGGGCGAGAATTGGTGTTAGCACCTTTTCTTGGTGGTTGCTCGCCTGGGCGGAGGAATATTGTCTTCTGCGTGTAATGTTTTGCTAAAACAGGCGGCAACTTATTGGTCATACTACGCTTGCCTTCCAATGCTAAAGCCAAACATCGCAATACTTGGTCATGGCGCCAAGTAAACCGACCCTGGCTAAGAGCCACCTTACATCCTGTCAAAATGTGCCTTAATGTGGCAGGTGATGAACACAAAGGACAAGAGGGATCCTCTCCTACCCAGAGGTTTAGGTTCTGCGGTGATGGGAGAACATCATATGTTGACCTAATAAGGAAACTGATCCTACTCTCTTCCATTGACCAAAGGTCTTGCCAGCCCATTTTGCGTTGTTCCACACTCTCCCATCTCATCCACTCTCCCTGCTTGGCCTGGGAAATGGCCCTATATACATCTCATCCTCTCCTCCTGCTTTCGCACCTCGTTGACTACCAGCTTCCTCCTTTGAGCTGGGCCTGCCTTGTGCCATTTAGGAGGAGCTAAACTGAGCCCAAAACCCCCTCTTCCATGCTGTACCTGTCCCACGATATCCCCAATTTGAAGGTCAGCCTTTGCCTCTACTACAGATTTCTTTGCTGACCACTTTCTACCGGTTTTTACCACAGGGGCTGCCTCCCTTACACATTTGTCGCGTGACTCTGCTAAAGTCACAAACATTAATTTAATTTAATTGTTGATTGACTCTGTTAAATAAAGTACATTTGGTTCACAAAGGCACAGAATAGGGATCAATCCTAAATTGAATTTCAAGAGAGCCAAATCATTCTCCCCTTTTTATTCTTATCATTCTCGTTTGCCAATGAACCGTCTTGCAGCGCGGTTTCATTAAATTCAGTTAGGAATCCAGAGCGATTCCATCCCTGAATATAAATGTTATTTTCAATTAACTTCCCTGCTATAAGACAAGGCAACTAGCCAGAGCTTATTATCTGAGACCCTGGGCGCAGACTGAAACATTACCATGCTGGGTCTGTACGCTGGTGACCTCAGAATCAGGTATATTATTCCAAAACGAGGGGAAAATGAATTATTCTGTTGAATGAATTATCTGTCTGCTTAAGTCAGATGTTTTGGAGAAATGCTAGAAAGCAAGTGAAATATAACACAGTGGGTTATGATAATCAAACACACACAAAACACCCAAACAAACAAAAAACTCCCTGAAATTTAAGTCGAGTCGTAATGGAGGACAAAAAGGTTGTGTCGTGACACTGAAGAGTTTTGCCTGACAGTGAATTTTCAATGCCAGACGATGGCATGTGCAGTAAAAGTATAAATGTCAGATCTTGCCATTTAGCTGCCGGCCTCTTTAGTATTGAATTATATGGGCTGAATGTTTCCTGTGTAAGAATAATTCACTGAAACAGCGGTCTGAAAAATAATTATAATTGCAATACAATAGTTACTGGGATCTATCTGATTTCTCATTGAGTTCACCAAGTAAGTAGATTTGAGCTCTGTTCCAAAACCTAGTGAGCAGCCTACCTAGGGAGCATTGTAGGGAATAACCTTTTCTATTCTTCGTAGAAAATTCAATTCCACAAAACATTGCGATATGCAAATGAATCAAGAAACAATTAAGTAATAGGAACTTATAGTTCCTTTAATATCAAAATGCTTAGCAACATCTTAATGTCTCAATGTCTAGACTTTTTTGAAATCACTCACTTATAAGGTTTCTAACAGGATGATGCTTAAGAGGAAAAGTGTCTACGTAGGCAGATCAATAGGCTTTGTTTTCCCATCAAGAAATACAAATACATCTTAAAAGATATAAAAGAAATTGCTTTTCATTCCAGAAGTAGTATATTCATTTACATGATAAATTCAAAAAGCATCACACATATGATAGTGAAAGCACATAGCCCAGCCATGGCTTTAAGTAATCCATCCTGCAGAATATCTCACCCTCACAAATGGCTTCATTCATTCTTTTATCTTTCACAAAGATTAAGAGTCTCCTATTACTTGCACATTAGGACAGAACAGTTTTGCTAAATGGACTACTATTTAAAACACAGCTCCAAGCCCATCTCTCTTCCCCCCACCTTCATCAGCGCCGGCCGCTGCTCGTCCCTGTACAAGATTAAAGAAATATAAAAATTCATAGCCTTTGATTAATCCGTATCTTTATCCACAAAGGAACATACGTCCCAGAGGGTGTAGTTTAATGTAGATCCCCAACCACAGAGCCAAATATCAATATTACTTACCAACTCGGCCCTAAATGTGGAACAGAAGTTCAGACACACATAATCCTGCCTTACTGATCTTTAAACATGTTGCATATTGGATCGTGCTTGGAATGTCACGGTAATAATTGTGCAATCGATTGTACAGTAAATACGATTAAATCACTCATTTAATAATGTACAGAAAGCAGTGCACTCACTCAGGCGCTACATGTGATTTATTAACGAGAGGAGTGATTTAACTAAGCCACCTCCGTATAGCAGCTCATGTGCTTTGGAGTAATGGATCTGATTTCACATCAGAAACTCTGAAGAAAATGCCTCAAACTAAAAGCTATATTTAACTTGGACTGTTTAGATAATAAACAAGAAGTTCATATTAAGTGACTTACATTTTAGACACTATGTTGCCTGTTTTCGCTCCATTTTGTCAATGTAAATAGTTTGAAACAAGTCACAGCACTGTTTTGCATCTCTGAGCAACACACGGTGTGTTTTGTTACTGAATTAATGAACTTTTTGAACAAATAGGTTTAATAAATGATTCAATGACTCTCTCATTAAGACAGTCAAATGATTCATTCCTGAATGAATCAGCTGTTTGATGACTTGCTGCCACCTACTGGCGGTTTTAATTTCGTATTTAAAATATTTTTGAAATATCAATATCCAACAATTTACTTTTAAAACATAAAAACATGTATTAGCTGCAGGTAAAATGCATTTATGATGGCTTTGAGCGGCATTAAACAGACTTTGTAAATACATCTAAATGTCACTTCAGATGCAGCTTCCATGCTTCCTCTGCACTTCAAATATGAATTCTGTTGATACTGATTTCAATGTGGTGTTTCAGTAGAATAGTTACAGTTCACTTGATTCGGTTTGTGCTGCATCTTCAATTCAATTTGACAGAAAAGTTCAGACAAATGTGGACATATTTGCAGACAAGCCTTTAGCACCAGCACAGTGACTCCGTAAGTGTGTCCTTTGGCTCTTTGACACTAGTGACAATGTCATCGCATGCCACGTTTTCAGTTCTTCCGCATGAGGAGATGATAGACGCTTTAACTCAAGGGCAAATCCAAGCGCTACAGATGTTTTACTCTCATACACCAGCCCAGCTGAAGGAAGAGGTCAAAACCTACTATTGCAGCCACGTCTAGCACTATTCATCACAGATCAGAGCGGTCTGTCACATGGCGAGACTCTACAGAGATATCAGAGTAGCGATGTGCCAGAGGCTCCAGCCTTCCACACACCGGGACACGAGCCCAAACCAACAAGCTGCTGCGGTAAATGAAGCCTAATTCCTTTATACAGTTTGACTGATTAGAATCATTCATACATACACCACCGCGTCACAAAGACCTCGGGCAAAGTTCTAACCAGCCACTGAAAAGCGCAAGACGAAGACAAAAACCAAGCGCTGCGGAAGGCAAGAGTGATTAAGAACAATGGAACAAAGAACAAAACAAAAAGAGACTTAGTGGAGTCATCAAGAAACGGTGCATATGTCAATGCCAGATGGCTGCATGTGCAGTGGGCGACGGTCTTGACACAGATTCTTTTCGGAGTAAACAGCTGGGCTATTTCTGCGTCAGGAGTCATGGTAGTCTTTGCGTTGTATTTACACAGCCACAGAAGGCCCCTAAGGATTGTGGGTTTTGTAGCGAACCCCAGCTGTTGCTCTCTAGCGTCTCTTTACGGCGTATGTGTCTGTGTACACATCGTATAATGCTGCCAAGTATGTTCTCTTTACCGTAAGTTGGCACAGACTGAGATAAGTCATATTTCAGAGCAGGCTTATCGTGGCGCACATAGCACATCCCTTGGCTTCGTATCGCCCAGAAACTGCAAACAGAAGCATTAGTTGGATATGTGCTTAAACGAGCAGCATTTTACACTATTGTACCACCCTTTTGTTTTTGCTACTGTACATTTAAAGGAATAGTTCACTTAAAAACTTAAATTCTGTCATCATTTACTCACCCTCAAGTTGTTTCAAACCTGTATGAATTTCTTTTTTCTTTTTAACACTAAGGAAATTATTTTGAAGTAAGTCAGTAATCAAACAGTTGACGTATCCCATTGACTTCCATAATATTTTGTTTTCCTACTATGGAAGTCAATGGGTTTCATCAACTGTCTGGTTACCATTCTTCAAAATAACTTTCTTTGTGTGTTTAACAGAAGAAATAAATTTATACAGGTTTGAAACAGCTTGAGGGTGAGTAAATTATGACATAATTTGTATTTTCAAGTGAACTATTTGTTTTATACTTTACTATGTACTGTAAATCTACTGACCTCTTCAATTAGGTTTAAAATTGACCGTATTTAATTTAAATCCCAAAACGGAGTTCAAGCAATGCTGAGTTTGTGTTTTTTATAACTTGTAATATAGTGATATAAACTGTCCTGTTGCATAAAAATTGTGGCCAAACAGTTAATTTTTGGTTTAAAAATGTTTGGTTTAATTTTTGGTTTTGGTTTTTACACTATCGTTCAAAGG